>NW_020955018.1:1665-1788 GCF_900497805.2 Vombatus ursinus | reverse complement strand
TCCCTTCCCTTTATGACTCCAATGAGCCTCATTATATTTTTTAAAAAAAGGTAAAGGAGGGAAAGGAAGAGAATAGTTAAATAAAACCAGTTCCCACATCGACCATGTTTGATAGCATATGAA
>NW_020955018.1:1514-1619 GCF_900497805.2 Vombatus ursinus | reverse complement strand
TATTCTATACCCATAATCCCCACTCTCCATTAAAGAATTCATCTTCATCTGGGGCCAAGATTAGCCCTTATAATTACATAGCATTTGGGTTAATTTTATTCTTTT
>NW_020955018.1:0-1360 GCF_900497805.2 Vombatus ursinus | reverse complement strand
ATTCACATTGCTGAATCACTGCATATATTTTTGGGGGTTCTGATCAATTCATTCTACATCCGTTGAAGCAAGTCTTCACATGTTTCTCTGAATGTCTCATATTCATCATTTCTTAATACTATACTATTTTCTTACATTTATATAAGGCAATTTGTCAAGTCATTCCCCAATTGATGGGCACCCACTTTGTTTCCAGTTCTTTGATAAGAAGAAAGTGTTGTGAATATTTGGGTACACTTGGGACCTTTCCATTTATCTTCACCTGTGCCAAAAATAATGTACAATTTAGTCACTTTTTTTGCTCTGTTCCAATTATTTTCCAAAATAGTTGAACCAATTCACAGTTCCACCAAAAATATGTTACTATGCTTTTCTTTGTACAACTTCTTCAACATTGACTTTTGCTTCTTTCCTCTTATTCACCAATTTATAAGGTATAAAATAAAACCTTATATTTATTTTAATATATACTTGTTTTATTATTAATGATGTTGAACAATCTTTCCTATGATTGTTAAGAGTTTGAATATTTTTCTTGAGCATTCTTTCTGGCTGTCTGGCATGTCTGACTGCCTCAACCCTACTCCAAACCAGCCTCCATTCAGCCCCCAAAAGTCTGATCATGTCACCCCCGCCACTAAACTCTACAGCTCCCTATTGCCTGTAGGAGGAAATACAAAATGCTTTATTTAGCACTCAAAGCCCTTCATAACATAGCCCCCTCCTACCTTTCCAGTCTTCTTACATCTTACTCTCCAACAAATACTTGTAGATCCATTGACACTGGCCTCCTGCCATTCTACAAGTAAAACACTCCATCTCTTGGCCCCAGGCATTCTCCCTGGTCATCCTCCATTCCTGGAACTTCTCCCTCCTTGGCCTCAACTATTGACCTCCCTGGGTTCCTTTAGGTTCCACCTTCTTCTGGAAGCCTTCCTTCACTTCTCTTAATCTTAATCAATTATTTCCTATTCATCCTATATATAGCTTGCTTTGAATATAATTGCATGTTGTCTTCCCTGATTAGATTGTAAGGTCTTTGAAGGCAGTATTATAAACTGGCATTGCTCTTGGTTGCAAAATCTCCCTAGTTAGCAAAGAAATCAACCATTTGCTGGTTAAGTTTCTAGGCTATTTTTCTCTGCTAGTTTTGAACAACTATTTTACATTGATTAAAATTCTGTAAGGAATGACTATAATCATACTCAATGTCTTTATAATACCTTAACCCACTTTCCATTTCTGAGTCAATAGCTTGTTTAAATAGATTGGATTTCCTCAAAATGGCAACGATGATTAAAAAAAAATAGCTGACTATACTGTTGGTGGAGCTGTAGAATGAAAAAACAGGAACTATTCA
>NW_020955017.1:2534-5110 GCF_900497805.2 Vombatus ursinus | reverse complement strand
CATACAGGCAAGAGCCATGTACTGTGGGGAGGGTGAGAAGGGAAGGGAGAGGAGAGGCCGGTGTTATTCTGGCCCCCTTAGTTAACTCCCTTGGTCGGGGATGGTCTCTCTTCAGTCATACATAAGTTGCTAGCAGATCCTAGGCCTTTCCTGGCTGCCATGACACTCTGGGCTGTGAGGGAAACATCAACTTTCATGGAAGGCATTGGGCAAATACAGGAAACCTTGTTGTAATTAACCTATCCCATCCAGAACTTTGAGGTTGATGGTGGGTATCTCTGGGGGAAGGGTCCCTCCCCACCCAGGGCCAGGCACCTATCTGAATGATCAAATAAATGAATAAAGCATTTATTAACCATTCACTGTATGCAGAGTGCTGTGCTAATTGCTTGGGATTCAAGTAGAAAAGACAGCCCCTACTCTCAGGAAGCTTACATTCTTTTTTTCTTCTTTTTTTATTTTAAACAAATGCTAAAACTTAAATACATAATAAGAAAAGAAAAAGAAACATTATAAACTTAAATATAAAGTAAGAAAAAACAAAAAATTTCATGTGCACAGCAGAACATAGGAGAGGATTCAAATTATATAGCAATAACTTTTCATTTCAAGAAAGCCGATATATGAAATACCTGTCATTATGTTGAAAGCTGTCCATCTTTTCTTTGCTTCCTTGTAGGTTTTCTTTTGTTCTCTGCTGTACACTTTTTACTTTGTTCTTTTCCCCCCTCCCTCCCCCCTACCTACTACCCCAAGGCTAAAGTTGAGCACTGGATATATTTGTATGTAGGTATTGATATATACATACATATGTACACACATATATATTCATACACATATACTTTCCCTAAGAGAGTCTACTCCTAATCTTTGTTTTTATGTTTGTGTATATCTCTTTTTTCTCCTCTCTCCTAACTCCTCTACTTTACTTCTACCTGCTACCTTACACTCCTATTACTTAACTTACCCCCACTTCAGCAATCCCTCCCTTATCCTTCCATTCCCCTAAATCTAAACCCCCTTCTATATCCTCCTATTAACCTATTCCCACACCCTCCTCTCTAAACATGCCTCCTTTATTCTCTCCCTCCTTTCTATCCCCTCAGAGTTTTATTTTTTCTAAATTTAGAAGACTTTTATACTCTTCTAAACGTATAGGTATCTTCCCCTCTTAAACCCATTCCTGATGAAAGTAGGTTTCCAGAACTAACGGCTCCTCTCCCCCATCTAATTCCTCAGTGTTGGTTCTTCCTCTTGCACCTCATTTGTAAAAGACAATTACTCTTTTAGCTGTACTTGAATGGTTTTACTTTTTGAAGTCACATCATACTCAGGTCTACCCCAATCTTCCTTACAGACACAGGTTTTACATTTTTCATACATGGAAGGTAAGCATTCTATCCTTATTTAGTCCCTTGTAATCGGTCATTGATATGTACTTTATATTTCGCTTGGCTCTTGTGTGTTAAATCTTCCACTGAGTTCAGGTTGTTTTTTTTTTTTTTAAAAAAAAAAGGCCTGAAAATCTGACAATTGATCAAATTTCCATTTTTTTCCTTTCAGAATTATGCTTAGCTTTGCTGGTTATGAAGGAAGCTTACATTCTAATGGAGGAGACAACACATAGAGAAGAGTTCAGCTACAGGTCAGTTGGAAAGGTCCCATTGTCTTTAGACTGCAGCAGTAAAACAAATAGTCATCCTTCTTTAAAGTCATTCCTGCTGGTAAAATGAGATCAGATTCTGATGTTAAACCATCTGACAATGCCAAGGACTTTGGCAATAAGAACATTCTTTTCTAGATCTTAAGAAGATGTGGAAGGGCAACTAGGTGGTGCAGTGGACAGAGCTCCAGCCTTGGAGTCAGGAAGACCTGAGTTCAAATTCAGTCTCAGACACATTAACATTGACTAGCTGTGTAACCCTCGGAAAGTCATTTAATCTTGATTGCCTCACAAAAAAAAAAAAAAGAAAAAGATGTGGCTCTAGCACCTGTAACCCTATCTCCACTATAGTTACGTCCCAAGATGGTGGCTATGGACATTGTCCTGGAAACACTACTATTCCCATTGTTCTTAGGTTTATGGTCCTGGGCTGTCTCCATCAGGGCTTGAGAGGAAATGATGGTCAAGGAGGTTGTGTTGATCTGACTAGCCTGGCACATGTTGCCTCCTGTCTGCCCTCAGGGTGCCTTGCTGATTCAGCCAGACTGGCTTGCCTACCTTGTCAGAGGCAATTGATTGGTGGTTGGTGTACATGACCGGCTCCTTCTTCACAGGAGCTGCCTCCTGGGATGGTGTTCATGAGGGTTTGGCTGGAAACTAGGACCAGTGGGAGATGAGGGTTTGCTGACACCTCAGGGCTCATGTGTCAAATCTGCCTGTTGGTGGCAACTGCCGGTGGTTTCCACAATGATTTCTCCCCTCAATGATAGATGCAGGGGCTGAGCTGGGAGCAAGTCTGCTGGTGTGGGGGACACTGTTTTTCCCAACTTTCTTAGGTTCAGAGTTCCTAATTTTTTCCATCAGGGTCTTATGGGAGGTGGTGCTCAAGGTGGTAGTAGGGGAGGCTTGACTT
>NW_020955017.1:2371-2485 GCF_900497805.2 Vombatus ursinus | reverse complement strand
GCCTGGCACTTGCTGCCTCCTGAATCTTCCTCAGTGTGTCCTGCTGCTTCAGCTAGGCCGGCTCATCTATCTGCACATTCATGGCTCATAGATGCCATTTTGGAGAAAATGAGA
>NW_020955017.1:1556-2338 GCF_900497805.2 Vombatus ursinus | reverse complement strand
CAGATAGGCCTTACTTCTTTCCCAGAGGATCTGAAAACATCCCATTGCCTAGTATAGAGGTGGGCCTAGGGCTGATCCAGCCCCCTCTTTTTTCCATTAAAATGCTGCATCAGCCATCCTACTCTCAAGTTCCCAGGGGAAAATACCCATTCTTAACCAGGGAAATCAGACCCTGGTCTAAGCTGAGCTGGGTGGATGAAGCTATGTCACAGAAGACACTGTCTTCAGCTATTCTACACACACACACACACACACACACACACACACACACACACAAGTGAAGTGTTCAGAACTATTTTATTACACACACACCCTCAGGTCTCTCAAATTACCAAAGTCACAATCCTTTTACTTCATGACCTACTTGGAATTGTTTTCCTCCCTTGCCCCTAACCTATGCCCTTACCCTGTGCTTCTCATCCTCTTTATCCCACCCAAGAACCTCCTCGGACTCTTTTTTTCCCCTCTTCCTCCAATCCCAATGGAGTATTGAGCTTAGTAAACCTGTCTCTGTCCTGGAGATAACCAAATTCACTGATGATCAGGCAGGGATTGCACCTCATACACTCAGCTGGCTTCTCAGGTTAGCTTTTCCACTAACATGCTCTATGACCCCGGGCAATTAATTTCCTTTCTATAATCCTGTTTCCTCATCTGTAAAATAGCATGGGGGCACTGGGGAGGGAGATTACGTGATCTCTAAAATTTTCTTACAGCTCTGATATTCTCCCATCTATATTCTAAGGTTCCTTCCAGATTTAAAATTTTATGTTCTAAGACCC
>NW_020955017.1:0-1531 GCF_900497805.2 Vombatus ursinus | reverse complement strand
GAAGGGAAGGGAAGGGAAGGGAAGGGAAGGGAAGGGAAGGGAAGGGAAAGGAAGGGGAGGGGAGGGGAGGAAAGAGGAGGGGAGTCAGCATTTATTATTTAAGTTGAAGAACAGGTTATGAAGGTGGTGGGAGCCACATTCATAGCAGAGTCCAAAGTGGAGCTCTAAGGGAGAGGGAAGAAGGGAGGAGACAGGGGGATGAGAGCCTCTCCTCTGTGTCTGCTCTAGACAGTCTTGATCCTGATTTCTGAGCTGTGGTCCAGTGCACACAATGAAGCACATGATAAGATGAGGTTCCAGGGGCTCCAGGTTTAGGAAACATCAAGGGGTGGCCAGAGTTACACCTCCAACCAGAAGTGGGGGCTGGGATTCTCCTTGGATCGGCAGCACCACTTCCTTTTAAGAACTGAAACATAGTGCTAAGTTCCATCCCACTTATTTCAGTTCTTATGAAACATTCTTGTAGTTAAAGTCTTTGTGCTAAAGAATTCCTTCATCACCCCCCTAATTTCTTGTATTTTGCCTCTAGTTTCTTTGAAGATGCATCCAACTTGTAGGCTGCCTCCTCAAGAGCTGCCACTTGCTCCTCAGCTAAAGTGATCTAATCCAGATAAGGCTGAAGTGCTGCAGATTTCTGGTTTGAGTCCTTTAGGTTTCTACTGATGTTTACTGCAATATCTTTCATGTCTAAATTCTTTAAGCTAGTCAGTTTGTTCATATTTTCCAGAAGTTTATAGTCTTCACTGGTGGCCATCAACTCACCCGTCAGGCACATGGCCATTTTGGAGAACATGTCCTGGCACAGCCCAGTAATGTCTGCCTTGGCTGACTCCGTGGCCTCCTTGGCTGTCTCTACCAGAGCATGGTCTAGGCAGGGGAAGGGAAGAAAGAAAGGATGGAGGGAAAAATGGGGAGGGAGAGGGGAGAAGGAGGGGGAAGGAGGAAGGGAGGGGAGGAGAAGGGGGAGAAGGGGAGAAAAAGGGAAGGGTGAAGAGTCAGAGAAGGAGGTAAGGGGAGGGGGTGAGGAGGGGGGGCAGCAGATCACTCTTGAAATGATTCTGGATGTTTTGATTATTTTTTTCCTTTGGATTGAAGCTCCAGATCTTAGCTAGGATGTTAATTGGATATTCTGTTTTGGACTTGCATCCAGGAGGTGATGAGGGAGTTCTTTCAATCTTCCCTGTGCCCTTGGTGCTAATAAATCTGGACAGTTTTTATTTAGGATTTTAAAAATCATTTTTAGCACACCCATGAGTAAATTTTTCTTTTTTTTTTCGGTAAGTTGTTTTTTTTTTGTTTGTTTTGTTTTTTGATTGTTTGTTTTTTGTTTCTGTTTCTAAGTATCAGATAGTTTGCATTTTCTTCCATTTTTTCAGTGTCTGGATTTTGTTCTATTTCTTGATATCTCATGTTATTCTTGACATTTCTTTGGTCTATTTTAGTTTTCAGAGAGTCTGTTACTTGGATAAGATTTAGCACTTTCTCTTCTAAGCTATTTATTCTTCTTCTATTTTCTTGCTTATCTATCACT
>NW_020955016.1:4218-4730 GCF_900497805.2 Vombatus ursinus | reverse complement strand
ACTGTCCAGGCTCTTTTTTTCATCGGGATTTTCAGGTAGACCAATAATTTTTAAATTGTCTTTCCTGGAGCGATTTTCCAGTTCAGTTGTTTCACCAAAGAGGCATTTTACATTTTCATCTATTTTTTCATTCTTTTGTTTCTGTTTGACTGATTCTTGCTCTCTCATAGAGTCATTAGCTTCCATTTGCCCAATTCTAATTTTTAAGAAATTATTTTCTTCTATTAGGTTTTGTACCTCCTTCCCCATTTGGCCAATTGTATTTTTTAGAGACTTATTTTCTTCAGTGTATTTTTTTTTCAGTTGGCCAATTGTATTTTTTAAGGACTTGTTTTCTACTGTTAATTTTTGTCCCTCCTTTTCCAAGCTATTGACTCTCTCTTGCATACCTCTCATTTCTTTTCCCATTTTTTCTTCTTCCTCTCTCCTTTGACTTTTAAAATCTTTCTTGGGCTTTTCTAAGCCTTTGTGGGTTTCAGGCCAGTTCATATTCCCTTTTGAGGTTGCAGATG
>NW_020955016.1:3519-4171 GCF_900497805.2 Vombatus ursinus | reverse complement strand
GGGTTTGTTGACAATATTGTCCTTTTCAGAATTTCTGCCTTGATCTTCACTGTTCTCATAACATGAATCTATCGTATGCTTCTTTTTGGTCATGGTGTTTGCTTATTTCCTGGCCTTTAAAGAGATTGAGCTCTCCTGCTGGGGAGTAGAGGGCACTGACCCAAGCTTCTTGTGTTGGGAGCCTAGGGCCTGGTCACTGGCTTTGTGTGCTGGGGCCTCCAATGCTGGCAGTTGGAGGCTGTAGGGTTCTGGCAGCGTACCTGGTGTTGGGCTGGAATCAGCAACACTGGAACTCCAGGGGTAGGATTGGATAGTGTGGCTCCTGGAGATTTTCTGCTCACCTGGGCCTTTCCTTCCTTTTGCTTTCTTCAGCTCCTTTCAGATGGATGTTGCAGGATGTTTATCTGCCTGGGGCCCCTTGGAGTGCTGCTTCCCAGAGTTTTGCTGGGAATTGCAGTAGAATGCTGGGTTACCTAGTGGTTTTCCAAGCTGGTTTCCACTGGTTCCACCACCCTCACTGAGGCACTTGAGGGTCCAAGTGTTGGTGTTTGCCTGCTCCACCACCTGGACTTCAGGATCTCTTCCTGGTATGCTGAGGTGGGGCTTTCCACTAGCTTGCTGGGACACCTCCTGTTCTGTACTGCTTCTCTTC
>NW_020955016.1:780-3410 GCF_900497805.2 Vombatus ursinus | reverse complement strand
TTTCCAGTTAATCCCTCAAGCTACCTGGGCTACTGGACTGCTGTACCCATCTTTCTTCTGGTTTAGCCATTCCAGGGTTTTTCCTGGGGTGATATTTTCTGGGCTTTCAGAGGTTGATAAGGGAGGGTACGAGCGACTTACTTCTTACTCCGCCATCTTGGCTCCCAGAAGCCCACCCATACTATTAAACATAGTCCTGGAAATGCTAGCTGGAGCAATAAGACAAGAAAGAGAAATTAAGAGAAAAAGCATAGGAAAGGACAAACAAAATTATCCCTTTTTGCTGATGATATGATGATTTACTTAAAAAACCCTAAAGAGTCAAACAAAAAATTAATTGAAACAACAAATTCAATGAAGTTACAGGATATAAGATAAAACCCCACATAAATTATCAGTTCTTCTATATATTACCAACAAGGGGAGCAGCTAGGTGGTGCAGTGAATAGAGCACCAGCCCTGGAGTCAGGAGACCTGAGTTCAAATCCAGCCTCAGACCAAACACTTGACACTTACTAGCTGTGTGACCCAGGGCAAGTCACTTAACCCCAATTGCCTAAAAAAAAAAATCTAACAAGGGTTAGAAAGAGAAATTTCATTCAAAATAACTAAAAAAAGTTTTAAAAAATTTAGGGGTACATTTACTAAAATACAAGAAACTATATGAATACGACCACAAAATACACTTTACACAAATATTGTTGCTTGGTTGTGTCTGACTCTTCATGACTCCATGGATCATACTGTCCATGGGGTTTTCTTGGTAAAGATACTAGAATGGTTTGCCATTTCCTTCTCCAGTGGATTAAAGCAAACAGACGTTAAAAGTGACTTCCAGCAAGTAAGTGTATGAAGCCAAATTTGAACTCAGGTCTTCCTTACTCCAAGCCCAGTACTCTATCCACTGAGCTGCTTAGCTGCCCCCTACACAAATAGAGATAGACCTAAATAACTCTAGAAATGTTAAATGTGCATGAGTAGGTTGAACTAATACAATAAAAATGATAATACTACTTAAATTAATTTACTTGTTCAGTGTCACACCAACCAAATGACCAACCAGGTGGCACAGTGAATAGAGCACTTGGCCCAGAGTCAAAAAGACCTGAGTTCAAATCTAGTCTCAGATACTTACTAATTGGTAACCCTAGGTAAGTCATTTAATTTTCATTTACCTCATTTTCCTCATTTGTAAAATGGGGATGACAATAATAGCAGCCATCTCATAGGATTGTGAGAATTAAATTAGAAGAGCATAGAGTGTTTAACACAGCGCCTGGCACATAGTATTTGCTTAATAAATGTTTGTTCCTTTACCCCAAAGGATAATATTATATATCTAGAATCTCAAGGAAAATTATGAAAGAAAGTGAGTAGGTAGAGGGCCTAGCAATATTAGATCTCAAACTATACTACTGAGGAAGCATACTAAGGCCCCTTGTTCCCTCTTTAAGGCTATACATATATATATATATATGTATGTATGTATGTATATGTACATACATATATACATATGTTCATATATATATATATATATATATATATATATATATAAACAAAATTAGGATAGTACTTTAGTTTTGTTAACCAGAAGTCGTGACTCCACCAGACATGGGTAGTAACTTGATTTATTACAAGATAAAAGCCCATGCATGTGGGAACTTCTACCAAAGAGCCCACAATACAGACAAAGCTTTGGATATTTATGGGGTACAGCAAAAAGGGGGCATCTCATGGGAAGAGTGGAGGGCAATCTCCTCTCAAATGGGAGTGGCATGGGAGGAGGAAAAGAGCATCAGGAAGGGGAGTAAGAGGAAGCAGAAGAACTTGGGACCACGGGACCCTGCAGGAAGAATATTCTGCTTATCTGAAAGGGTCCCAACTGCACAAACAATTTATCAGTGTGGGCAAATTGACTGAAGCCAGGCTTGTAGCTGACTGGGCTTCAAGGGCACTGAAAGTTTAATAGCGTTCACTTGCAAAAGATCACTATTATGTTAGTTGGGGGAGGGGTGGTGGGGCTTCATCTCTGGAAAATAGGGCACTTCAAGAAAACAAGGTCAGGGGTCCCCTACACAGTTTGACTAGGAAATTTTAGTTATAAGTCTTTGGTGTTGTCTCAATGAAAACCTTTCTTACTCCAAAGCAAGGTCCAGCAATTATAACTTTTTATATCATTCTTATGACAGTCCTAAAGGGTTTCTGAAGGGCTGACCAACCCAGGAAAAAAAAATCCCCCTTGAAACTGATTAGATGCCTTATCCTCCCCTATTAACCTCTGAAAGCCCAGAAAATATCACCCCACGAAAAACCCTGGAACAGCTGAACCAGAAGAAAGATGGGGTACAGCAGTCCAGTAGCCCAGATAGCTTGAGAAATTAACTGGAAAGGGCCCTCTTACCTTGGGGGAGGGGGAACAATACAGAACAGGAGGCATCCCACCAAGCTAGCAGAAAGCCCCACCTCAGCATACCAGGAAGAGATCGAAATCCAGGTGGTGGAGCAGGCAAACACCAACACCTGGACCCCTGAGTGCCTCACTGAGGGTGGGGGAACCAGCTCAGAAAATCACCAGGTGCCCCAGCATTGTACAGCAAACAGCTCTCCCAGTGCCTCAGCAAAACTAAGGA
>NW_020955016.1:548-618 GCF_900497805.2 Vombatus ursinus | reverse complement strand
CAAGAAGCTTGGGTCAGTGCCCTCTACTCCCCAGCAGGAGAGCTCAATCTCTTTAAAGGCCTTGAGCATT
>NW_020955016.1:0-449 GCF_900497805.2 Vombatus ursinus | reverse complement strand
ATGAGCAAAAAGAAATATACAATAGATTCATATTATGAGAACAGTGAAGATCAAGACAGCAATTCTGAAGAGAACAACGCTGTCAAAAAACCCACATCTGAAACTCAAAAGGGAATATGAACTGGTCTGAAGCTCAAAAAGCCTTCTTAGAAGAGCTCAAGAAGGATTTTAAAAGTCAAAGGAGAGAGGTCGAAGAAAAAATGGGAAAAGAAATGAGAGGTATGCAAGAGAGAGTCAATAGCTTAGAAAAGGAAGGATAAAAATTAACGGTAGAAATCAAGTCCTTAAAAAAATGCAATTGGCCAACTGGAAAAAAAGTACACTGAAGAAAACAAGTCCCTAAAAAATACAATTGAGCAAATGGGGAGGGAGGTACAAAATCTAATAGAAGAAAACAATTTGTTAAAAATTAGAATTGGGCAAATGGAAGCTAATGACTCTATGAGAGA
>NW_020955015.1:3954-8266 GCF_900497805.2 Vombatus ursinus | reverse complement strand
ACTATAGATTGGAGAAATGGAAATTAAAACAATTCTGAAGTGCTACCTCATATCTACTAGATTGGCTAATAGGACAGAAAAGGTAAATGACAAAAGTTGGAGGGAAAGTGGGAAGAATGAGACATTAATGCACTGTTGGTGCAGTTGTGAACTAATTCAACCATTCTGTAGAGCAATTTGGAGCTATGCCCAAAGGGCTATAAAACCTTGTATACCTTTTGACCTAGCAATGTCACTACTAGTTCTATATCTCAAAAGAGACAAAAACCAAAAAGGAAAATGACCTATATGTACAAAAATATTTATAGTGGCCCTTTTCTATGGGTTTTGAATTAGAAGGTGAGGGGATGCTCATCAATTGGGGATTGGCTAAACAAGTTGTGGTATTCGATTATGATGGAATATTATTGTACTATAAGAAATGATGAGCAAGATGCCCCCAGAAAAACCTGGAAAGATTTGAATTAGCTGATGCAAAGTGAAATGTACTATGTACAAAGTAACAGCAATATTGTAAGATGATCATCTGTAAGTAATTTAGCCATTTTCAGAAATACAATGATCCAAGACAATTTTGAGGGACTTATGATGAAAATTGCTATCTATCCCCAGAGAAACAACTGATGATGTCTGAATACAGGTTGAAGCATACTTTTTTTTTTCACTTTACTTTTCTTGAGTTTTTTCCTAGTCTGTTTTTTTCTACAATGTGACTATTGTGAATATGTTTTGAATGCCTACACATGTACAACCCGTAGGAAATTGCTTGTCTTCTCAATGGGAAGAGGAAGGGAGAGAATTTGGAACTCGAAGTTTTAAAAATGAATGTTAAAAAATGTTTTAGGTGTAACTGGGGAAAAATAAAATACCTAGTAAAAGCTTAAAAAGTTCCTTGATAATTACATTTCAATATAATTCTTTCCCTTTGTTTTACTCCACTAAAAGGTTTCCCAATAAATGTAGGGGTCAAAAAGGGATGCCCTCTTTACTCATTTTTCATATAGTTTTAGAACTTCTAGCAGTAATAGCACAATATGAGCTAGAAGTTAAAGGCATAAAGATGGGAAAAGAGCAAACAAAACTAATGCTATTTGTTGATGATATGATAGTTTACTTAGAAAATCCTGGAGAATCAGTAAAATAACTGACCAAACTAAATAAATTCAGCAAATTTTTAGTGTACAAAATAAAACCACAAAAATTATACAATATTATTATATTGTGTTATATTGTTATGTTATGTTATTATATTATACAATATTAACAATTTCTAGGAAGTTTTCATAGAGAAGATTGTTCTCATTCTAGATAGCATCAAAATGCATAAAATATTTGGAAGACAATCTACCATAGCAAACTCATTGTTTGTATAGATTCATTTACACATTGTTCCTCAGGGAAACAAAAAACAACTTAAATGGATGAAGGAATGCTCATGATTGCTTTTAACTGGGCTGTGTCAATATTATAAAAAATGGCAATACTACCAAAGTTAATTTACAGATTGAATGCCATGCTTATCAAACTACCAAAGAGACACATTTCAGAGTGAAATAAAAGTAATAAAATTTGCTCAGGGTCATATAATCTAGCCACAGCTCAGATTCTTAAAATCTAGCCAATAACTTACTAATGTTCAGACTCCTTCAAAGTCTGCCCAATATGATGGATGTTCTAATAAACCTTGTCTTTGGCTGAAAGAAGGCTTGAGTCAAATTCTTTTGGGCAAGATCCATGTGTTGTGATATTGGGGTCCCAGCACCTCTAAACCATTAAACCTCAACATTTTAGTGGCCCATATGGGGAAACTGCCTAACCCCAAGTTCTTCTCCAGCCAAGAATGAAAGGTATGTAAGTCTCCCCCCACTTTCTTGCTCTGTAGTTGGGGTTGCTCTCCAAGCACCAAGGCTTGGAGGTGCTTTTCATGCAGACAGTTACAAGGCTATCTCGCACTTGGCCTGACACTCTCAGGCTCTCGGTTCGCTGGGTCAATTTGAAGCCACAGACCTGGGTACACCTTCCGCAGCATAGAGGGCAAGGACAGATGCCCTACCTGGAAGTGTATGCCCAATTCTGTCAGTTCTCTAGGTGCTAGGGAATTGTGGAAAACTGCAGTTTTTGGTTCCCTGAGGCTTACTTACTCCCTCCCTCTACACTCCTGAATCCTCCTTCATGGACATTACAGGGCAAGTTAAAACAACTAAAAATATCTTGGCAGATTCTGGAGGTTTGGTGATTGATCATTAAGGAGTTTTGAAATACCTCTGTACAACCTGGTCACTCCCTTCCCTTGAGTCAAGACAGTATCTGTTAACCCCCCTCATAAGAGAAGAGAATTTCACCCTTTACCCCTCACCTTTGATTTTGCCCTCACCAACCTGGGAAAGGAAGGGGGAGGGGTAGCAGCTGCAGCATGGACCCCACTGGCAATGGCCTCGGGTCCTGGGGCAATCTTTGCCTGGAAGCATCACCCAGGTTCAGCACATCCTGCTCAAGGCAAAGAAACTGGCATTCAAACTTTTAAAGTTGTAGTATTAACTGTTAATGATGAGATGTTGATTCTCTGTGTAAAGTAATTTGGAAACGCATTTGACAAAACTGAAGTCACCTGATTGGCAATGGGTTTGTTTCAAGTTTCAAATTGGTGAACTTTTTATATCAGTTAGGTCAAGCAACTTTTCATAACTTGGTTACCGCTAAAATAGTTTGGCTATTGTTGGTTATTGTTCTAATGTGTAAACTAGCTAAAAAGCTAGTTTGGGTTATTACTTACTGAGAATTTGCAAGTATATAGAAATAATCTCTAACACTTGGCTTTTTACACCAGGACAAATTTATGTTTAAGATGTAAATGCTGGAAAAGTTTTTCCTAAGCTGTGATTAGTGAAACTTGTTTGAGATAAAAGTTGGTGGAATTTATTTTGAGTTGTCTGATGGATCATAATAATCCATTAATAATCAATAATCAGATACTGGTGGGAAGTCAGCATCTGGCAAAGCTGAGAGGACAATTTTAGCCTCCATATAAGATGGGCTCTTCCTGGCTCAGTTTCCCCATTATATTCTTTTGAAAAGGAATGTTACCCACCTGGCTATTCCTGAGTCTGGCTATGAGGTGGATTTGATACTGCATGGTTGGAAAACTGAATTTTCTGAATCCAAACAGAGCTAAGGATGTTTTATCCTGTCATATCGGGGCCCTGCAGTCTTTTCTGTCAGATTTGTGTCTTCTACACTAGAGGCCATTCACCTATAGTTGATAACAAAGAGTGGGTACCAGCCAATGTCCCCCATCGTTCTCTAGATGCAGCCTGTACTTGGTTCCAGTCAACCTGCTCTTTGGGACTCCCTCGAGACAGGGACAGCTGTACACCCCTTGACAGCAGGAAGCTGTTTCATAAGCCGAGACCTTCGCCCCTTATTCCAAAAGAATTTGGGTCCCATTTGTGTGAGGGGGGAATGATGAGGATGGGAGCTAGACCCCAAAAAGGAAAAAAACCCTGGACTTTCCCACATGGCCAAATCTCTGGCATTCACCTGAGGCTACAATCCCATCAACTGGCCTTCAGTGTGGCTACACCCAAACTCCCAATTCTCTATTACCTTTAACCTAGCCTGGACCTCCATTGTCTTACCTCCCTATGGCCCCTGGCCATTTCCCACTTAATCCTAACTAGGCTCCATTCTCCCTTGGGCACTAGGTCCAGGTTCCAGAAGTTCAGAGTTCACCCCAGCTTACTGGCCACTCCCATTCAGATCTCCTTAGACCCCTCCTCCAGTTTCCCCAAACTACTTGGCCACTTCTAGATCCCTCCCATAGTCTTCTGTATATAAGTTCCATCTTGTCTCCATTAAGGTGCTCAGATTCTTATAACCTAGCCACTACTGAGATTCATATACTCTAGCCAATAGCTTGCTAATGTTCAGACTCCTTAAGAGTCTGCCCAATATGACAGATGATCTAATAAACTTGTATTTTGGCTTAAAGAAAAAAAAAGTGATAAAATTCATTTGGAGGAACAAAAGATCTAGATATGTTGTGGAGAACCTGTGGCTTCAAAGTCACACATGGCCCTCTGGTCCTCAAGTGTGACCCTTTGACTGAATCCAAACTTCATATAACAAATTGCCTTACTAAAAGAATTTGTTCTGTAAAACTTGGACTCAGTCAGAAGGCCACACACCATATGTGGCCTCAAGGCCTCAGGTTCCCCTCACCTAACCTAGAATAATATCATTTTTTCTCCAGAAAACAACAACTCTAGGGGCAGCTAGGTGGCACAGTGGATAGAAGACCTGAGTTCAAATCTGG
>NW_020955015.1:2701-3929 GCF_900497805.2 Vombatus ursinus | reverse complement strand
AATATGGATAACAGGATGAATTTCCATAAAGATACTCAGTGTACAATTTGGGTGTCTGTTTGAAACATTTTAAAATTTCCTCTCTCACAGCAAATGCATAAGACATAAAGGATTTTCAAACCCACATGAACCATAATACAGGATATATTTTCGAATGGGCCTGAGATTTCAATGGAATATGAGATTCCAGTGGAGAAATTTCCTCTACCAGTGCAGTTCAGCATCTACTTGTATAGCTCATAGACTCCATAGAATTGCATAAAGCACTGAGAAATTGTGACTTGTTCAGGGTCACAGAGAATGAATCAGAAGTAGAAGTTGAACTCATGTGTTTCTGACTCTGTGGCCAGCTTTCTATCCACTATGTCATTCTTCCAATGGTCCCAAACCTTCAGTGGCTCCCTATTGCCATTAGGATAGAATATATACTTATTGTGCTTGCATTTACGACCTTTAACAATCTGGTTCCAAAAATCTGCCTTTTTCACACTGTTCCCTTTCAAAGATTCTAGGCCAAACTATTCACCCATCCTCACCTCTACTCTCTCATCTCTATACTGCTCTGAATCCTTCCTCCACAGCTTCTCCTACTGAGTCCTTCTCTTTCTTCAAGGACCAGCTTCAGTATTGTCTCCTCTGTGAAACTTTCCCCAGTCTCCTCCCTGCCATTACCTGGTAAAAAAAAAAAAAAAAAAAAAAAAAAAGATTTATTTTAAAGCAGATTTTTCTTGAATATTTTCTTTGGATCTCATCTTTTCCCCATAACATGATCCTTACCATAATTATTTGTGTAGATACCCTATACGCCTTAGTAAACAGTACTTAAAAGAAAGTTTTCCAAGGGCACTGACCATATCACTTTTCATTTCTGTATTCCTAGCATCTGACACAGTTCTCTGCAAAATGGGGATAGGGACTGGATCTCTGATTTTATTGTTAGAGGTAACTAAACAAGTGAGGAAACTCTACCAATTCAGACTGGCGCCTTCTATGCATTTGGTAATCTTAGAAAGTTGCCTGGAGAACTGATGAATGAAGCCACTTGCCAGGATCATACAGTCAGTATGTGTCAAAGGGGGGATTTAAACCCTAGCTTTGAGTTGAGCTCCCTACCCATTATTCTAAGCTACCTCCTTTAGTAAGACTTTAATAAACATTTGAATTTGAACATCACACCTAACAGATTGGCCAACATGACAAAACAGGAGAATGATAAATGTTGGAGAAG
>NW_020955015.1:2136-2695 GCF_900497805.2 Vombatus ursinus | reverse complement strand
CTATGAAAATGTGCATACCCCTTGACCCAGCAATAGCACTTCTCAGGCTTTATCTCAAAGAGATCATAAAAATGGAAAAAGGACCCACATGTACAAAAATACTGATAGCAGTTCTTTTTATGGTGGCAAGGAACTGCAAATTGAGGGGATGCCCATCAATTGGGGAATAGCTGAACAAGCTGTGGTTTATAAACGTAATGGAATACTATGTACGCTATAAGAAAGGATGAGCAGGCAGACTTCAGAAAAAGCCTGCAAAGACTTGTATGGAGTGATGCTGAATGAAGTGAGCAGAACCAGGAGAATGTTGTACATAGTAACAGCCACATTGTGCAATGACTAACGTTGATAGACTTAGCCCTTCACAGCAATGCAAGGATCTAAGACACCTCCAAAGGTCTCATGATGGAATATGCTATCCACATCGAAAGAAAGAACTATGGAGTTTGAATGCAGATCAAAGCATACTATTTGCTATTTTTTGCTTCTGTTTTGTTTTTTTCTTCCTAAAAACATCACTAATGTGAAAATATGTTTAATAAGAATGTATATGTATAGC
>NW_020955015.1:271-2023 GCF_900497805.2 Vombatus ursinus | reverse complement strand
TGTTTCATTAATCAATTCTTTATCCCTCTGGGATAGGAGCCATTAGTAAAACAGTTTCTAACTAAGGGCACATAAAGTATTTTTGTTTAAATTTCAATTACATGGAAAAATATATCAATAGACTCATTGTAGGCTCATTGTGAATATCGTTCCAGGTACTGTACAAACTTGTTCCTCAACGAACAATAAGTATTAAACAAGCATGAATAGTAGAAATAAAGAAATGTAAATTACAAAACTTGAGGTTGTTTAGCTACTGAGGTAGCTCTGTATTCTAACCCCTTTCCAGTATCCAAATGACAGCTTATATGGTGTTCAATACTTCAGCTAATTAAGATGTACTTCACTTGATGAAGAAACCACACTCTATCCCAATGATTATCTGCTTGGTTTTAGGAAACATTAACTTAGCTAAGGAGATGAAATGTTTAGAAAGCTAATTTTTTCTTCCTTAGTTTTCTCATAACAGAAAGTGCTTCCCCCGATTTTGACTCAGATAAATTCCCACGAGGAGTAACTGTCCTTTTTAATCTTAAAATACTGACTCAATCCTTGGAAATAGCTCTTTAGGGCCAAGTTGGTGTTCTAACTTTGCAAGGAAGTCTCTTCCCGTTTCATCTCCTGCTTAAAATACCTCTGTGGCTATTCCAGTGGCTGATCCAATCTGCTGAGTTATTCTAAGCAGCAAGAGAGGCATTCTGGCTGAAGTGCTTAAAGATTGTTGGGAAAATACTTGATTACTTATTAATATTGTTTGAATTTACCTTTATGTGACTAGAAACTGTCTAATCCCAAACTGTGGGTCATCCTGACTTCTGAGACTGTCCAGGGAAGCCGGCATGCTTGTTTTGGGTCTGCCCAACTAGGTCTTTGTGTCCACCCAAAAAGCTAGTATTTTCGGCTCCCCAATAGCTTGTGTTTTGGCTTCATCCAAGTTTCATTTAATGTTTATACTTACGTGCTGATATACATCTCAAGCAACCTACATAAGTGCAGGCTACTCATCCTGCACCCTCGTTTGAACTCTATATAATGTGAAACTTAACAGAGGTTAGGGGGAATGAATTATATGTTTCTGGCTCCCTTCTCTGCTGAACCAACCTAAAATTATTTATAAACACTTTTTTTTTTAGTTTTTGGGGTTTGTTTTTGACCAACAAGATCTGCTGGAGCACCTCACAAAGAATAGTTCTGGAATATTCTTTTTCCTTCAAGGTCCAGTTCCAATGCCTCCTCCTCCAGGAAGCTGCCCTTTACTCTCTCAGCTAAAGGTGTTCTCTCCCTCATAAAATTCTATTGGCCCACTTGGTTTTGGCCCTCTATCTTTTTGCCTTGATTTCATCTTCTCTTGGGTCACTTGTTTTTGGTTACATGTTCCATACTCCAATTAGAAGAGGGATTCTTTGTTTTTATGTGTCTTTGGGGTCCCTTAGAAAGTACAGTGAAGTCCATGGAACTCCTCAGAATAAATTTTTTTGATGGTTGAAGAGAATGCCAAATTACAATTAGAGTTTAGAGAAATTAAAGATGTAATCTTTTTCTTATCCAAATTCAAAAAGCTCCTGAAATTTCTCCACAGACCCTGTGGATCCAAGGCTAAGAAACCCTACATTAGACTATTAGCTTTCTGAGGGAAGGAACTGGATAATTTTTCTTCTCTGTGTTACCAGTATCTCCTTTAGTGCCTTGTACAGAGTAAGTGCTTAATAAATGTTGCTTGAATTGAATTGTTCCACTGAATCTGTTATCTGT
>NW_020955015.1:0-164 GCF_900497805.2 Vombatus ursinus | reverse complement strand
CCATAAAACATTACAACTATTTAGTTACTAAGCACAGATGAAACTTCTCTGTGTTGTTACTTAGTTCTTACAGTTTTTACAAATGACAGCTGAAATTATTTTAAAAACCAATCCAGCAAGGGTAGCTATGTGACTCAGTAGTTAGAGCTCCAGCCCTGGAGTCA
>NW_020955014.1:3528-4447 GCF_900497805.2 Vombatus ursinus | reverse complement strand
GAAATGGCTAACATCCCTCAGTTTGTTCCACTGGCCAAGTGTTGAGGCCCTGTCATCCCACTCAGGTGAGAGGACTAATACTGACATTCAGTAACCTTTGGTGACTGCCCTTGAACCAGGTTTCCAGGGGCTCTGAGACAACTCTCCCTTCCTTCCCATCACCTTCCATGGGAGTTTGGGGGCTGCCAGAAGGTTTGGTCTGCCATCAAGGATGAGTTTTTGGGGGGGTAGGGGTGGACCCAAGACTTCTTGGCACTGGCCTGGGAAGCACCTTTTATTTTTTTAAGTTGAAATTTGTAACATTAAATTGGTTTGCAATGTGAAGCTAAAAAAAAAAAAAAGATAAGCAAAGGCAAGGAAAACAGAAGGTCAGATGTCTATCAAGGTTGGGAGTTAAGCATGAGCAAATATTGTTCATGAAGCACTAGGAGTGTAGGGTGTATGTTTTATGTCCCCTCTAAGCCCCAGACAGATTGTTGGGGTCCTAATGTGACAATTCTGAATTCACCCTCCTATACCTTCCTAGTGGTTTTATTTTTGTTTTCCTTTCTTTTGAGCCAAGCCCTGTCACCTGAGAGAGAGGAGCTCACTTGGGGTGTTGATGGCAGAGAAAGTCTTACAGAACTTTCTCTGAGAAAGTCTCAGAGATTGTGATCACAATTTGTAAGACTTTTTTAATTGATATTTTCTTCCCCGCCAATTACATGTAAAGACAATTTTTCACATTCATTTTTTTAAATGTTGAGTTTCAAATTTTCTCTCTCTCTCCCTTTTTTCCCTCCCTGAGATGGTAACCAATTTGATATAGGTTATATATGTTCAATCACACAAAACATATTCCCATATTAGTCATGTTGTGAAAGAAGACACAGACCCAAAGGGAAAAAAAACATAAAAAAATACAGAAAGTGGAAAATAC
>NW_020955014.1:0-3402 GCF_900497805.2 Vombatus ursinus | reverse complement strand
ATTCCACTATAATCACATACCAAAACTTGTTCAGCCATTCCCCAGTTGATGGGCATCCCCTCAATTTCCAATTCTATGCCACTACCAAAAGAGCTACTATGAATATCTTTGTACAGATAGGTCCCTCCCCCCTTTTTTTAATCTCTTTGGGATACAGACCTAGTAATGGTATTGCTGGATCAAAAGATAGGCACAGTTTTATAGCCCTGTGGGCATAGTTCCACATAATTTGTAAGGTTGGTTTTTTTACAATTTGTAAGTCTTAAGGAAATTCCAAAGCTGCTGTGTCAACTCCAAAGTTGCCTTTGCCTCAAATGCCTTATCAGACCTCAAAGCTGTCATTACTGCTCTAGTCAATGGAAAAAAAATTGACCCTGTCTTTTCCTCAGGCTTTAGTTACTTTGATGGTCCTGACAAAGGCTATAATTTTGATCATCTGCACTGTGGCAAGTTTGCCTTCTTGAAGAAGCAAGGTTCCCAATAAAAGGGTGGAAGATGGTGTCCAAATTCCACTTGGCTCCATTCAGTATAATGGTGGCAAGGCCCTCCATTACTTAAATCTCACCTGAAGAAATAGCCTTTCCCCTTGCCTAGGCAAGCTGTTCTACATATACCCTTGATCGTATCCCATTCCATCTTCTCCTAAAGACTGTCCCCACTATCATTTCCATTCTCTCACTTATCTTCAATCTCTCCCTGTCTCTCATCTACTTCCCTACAGCCCACACACATATCCCCGCCTCCCCATCTTCAAAAAACCCTCATTCGATCCATTCAAAGTGACTAACTGTGGTCTCATATCTCTCCTCTGTTTGGGGGCTAAAACCCTTGAGAAGGCTGCTTTCAATAGAAGCCTCCATTTCTTTTCCTCTTACTCTTTTCTTAACTTCCCATAATCTGGCTCCCAACCTCATCATTCAACGAAACTGGTCTCTCCAAAGTTACCAGTAATTGCTAATTAACCAAATCTAGTGGTCTTTTCTCAATCTTCATTTTTCTTGACCTCTCTGCAGCCTTTGATACTATCCATCATCCTCTTTTCCCTAAGACCCTCCTTCTCTCCAGGATTCTATGATATTGCTCTCTTTTAGTTCATGGCCTACCTGTCTGACTCCTGCTGGATCTTCATTCAAGGTCATGCCTACTAACTATGGGTGTTCCCCAAAACTGTGTCCTGGGCCCTCTTCTCTCCCTGCTACTTCACTTAGTGATCTATCAGCTCCCATTGATTCAAACATCAGGTATGCTGATGATCCTCATATTTAATTATCCAGCCCCAACTTTTCTCATGACCTCCAATCTCACATCTCCAACTGCCCATTTAACATCTCAAACTGGATGTCAGGTAAATATCTTAAACACAACATGTCCAAAATTGAACTCATTAACTATTTCCCCAAACCCTCCTACAATGCTAATATCTCTGTTATTGCTAAGGGCACCATCATTCTCCCAGTCACCCTGGCTGACAATTAGAGATCATTCACTCTCTTTCATTCCCCTTATTTAGTCTGTTGCCAAATCTTGTCATTTCTGCCTTTGTTACATCTCTAACAGAAAAAATATATATATAATAAAAGCTGTACAAATCCCCCAGGAAAAGGAGGAAGCTGAGACCTTTGAGAATTGCCTCATCTCTAGTCTTAACACTACTGAGTTGTCCCAGTCATATTGAAAGGAGACAAACTGGAGGACCAACCAGGCCCCTGGAACCTCTATCCCCATCCTCTTTTAGGAGGTGGACTGACAGAGGAAAGATGATGGCTTCCCAGCACCCTGCCCCTAGACACCATACCCTCTCCATCACCACTACCTACTCTCAGCCAAGCCCTGGTCACTTAAGCCTTAGGTCTACTCCTACTTTTCAGCCTTCTCTCTAATTACTCTGCCAAACATCTGTCAAAATAGACCTCTTTCTGCCTCAGCCACAAACCCATGCCATGCATACTATGTATGAAATGAGAAGACTGCCTCTGACAGATGTGAGATCTTGGGCAAGTGATCTAACCTTTCTGAGCCAGGTTTCACTCAATCAATCAATCAATCAACAATTAGTTATTGTGTCTACTATGTGTCAGGCAATAGGCTAGGCATTGGTGATCCAATTTCAAAGAATGGAACTCACAATGAGCTTACATTTCAAGGGGAGAGGCAACAAATAAGTATATTAAAATGTACAACATAAGCATAGGATGAAGAAATACAAATATGTACAAAATAGTTTAAATAAAAGGAAGTTCGGGAATGAGGGCACTAGCTAGTAAGACCTGAACTCAAATCTAGCCTCAAACGCTTACTAGCTGTGTGACCCTGGGCAAGCTGCTTGCCTGCTTCAATTTCTTCACTGATAAAATAAAGATAATAATAGCACCTGCTTTGTAGGGTTATGAGAATTTAATGAGATAATATTTGAAAAGTGTGTTGAAAATCTTAAAGGACAATATAAATGCTATCTGTTATAAAAGCTAATTTCATTGCAAAAGGTCTCATGTCTTCAGTGGTAGTGTGGTGGTAGAAAAGCAGGCTACATTTGGAGTCAGAAGACTTCCACACAATTTTAGAGAAGTAAACTGAGACCCAGAGAGGAGCAATGATTTGTCCAAGGTTATACAACTACTAAGTGGCAAAGCCTGAATTTGAACCCAAGTCCTCTCTGACTCCAAATCCCTGGTGTCTTCTCAAGGTATAAAGCCTTTCCCAATTCCCTGAGTGCTAGTGCACCTTTTCCTCAAACTACCTTGAATTAACGACTTTATACATATGTTCTTCATTTCACACTATATTTATGATGTACATATTTTAATATTCAGACATTGAGAGTAGAGATGGTTTCAAGTCCAGAGATTCTTTGCCGTCCTCTGACAATCTTTCTACATCATTGGCAGAAAAGGGGAGGAAAACAATGTTAAATCCTGGCTCTGCCTCTGATTACCTTGGACAAGTCACTCACCTTCTATGGTTCCCAGTGGTCTCATTTGTAAAAAGAGGGGGTTGATTAGATGACTTCGAAGGTCTCTTCCGCATCTAAATTGAAGATTGTCTATAATCTATAACCGAGGTGTCAAATACAGTGTCCAATGCAGTCAACATCAGTGCTGGGGAAACCAGATTAAAATATAAATGGTAGGGCAGCTAGGTGGTGCAGTGGTTAGAGCTCTAGTCTTGGAGTCAGGAAGACCCAAGTTCCAATCCTGACTCAGACACTTGACTCTTACTAGCTGTGTGACCCAGGGCAAGTCACTTAATCCCTATTACCTCACCAAAAAATAAAATGTAAATGTTAAACAATTAACAAAATAAATAAAAATATAATAGAACACAGTTTTTATTATATTTTTTGCAACTCAATATATGGCAGTCAGAGATCCTTATGAGGGCTTAGTGGTCTATTTCTACTTGAGT
>NW_020955013.1:4203-4452 GCF_900497805.2 Vombatus ursinus | reverse complement strand
AGTCTTGTATTTGAAGATCAAATTTTCTGTTGAACTCTGGTCTTTTTTCAGAAAGGTTTGGAAGTCCCCTATTTTGTTGAATATCCATCTCCTCCCCTCAAAGATCATCCTAATTTTTGCTGGGTAATTTATTCTTGATTGCAATCCAAGCTCTTTTGCCTTAAAGAATATCATATTCCACACCCTACAGTATTTTAATGTAGAATCTGCAAGGTCCTGTCTAATACTCACTGTGGTTCCATCATATTT
>NW_020955013.1:2038-4038 GCF_900497805.2 Vombatus ursinus | reverse complement strand
TCTCCTGGATCAATTTTCTAGGTCAGTTGTTTTACCAATGAGGTATTTTATGTTTTCATCCTTTTTCTCATTCTTCTGTTTCTGTTAGACTTATTCTTGCTCTCTCATAGAGTCATTAGTGTACATTTGCCCAATTCTAATTTTTAACCAATTGTTTTCTTCTATCAGATTTTGTACCTCCTTCCCCATTTGGCCAATTTTATATTTTAGGGACTTGTTTTCTTCAATGTACTTTTTTTTCCAGTTGCCCATTATATTTTTTAGGGACTATTTTACCTCTCTCATTTGACTTTTGAAATCCTACTTGAGTTCTTCTAAGGAGACTTTTTGGGCTTCAGATGAGTTCATATTCCTTTTTGGGGTTTCAGATGTGGGTTTGTTGACAATATTGTCCTCTTCAGAATTTCTGCCTTGATCTCCACTGTTCTCACTATAAGAATCTATTGTACGTTTCTTTTTGCTCATGGTGGTTGCTTATTTCCTGGCCTATAAAGAGATTGGGCTCTCTTGCTGGGGAGCACAGGGCATTGACCCAAGCTTCTTGTGTTGGGAGCCTAGGGCCTGGTCAATGGCTTTGTGTCCTGGGGCCTCCGATGTTGGCAGTTGGGGGCTGTAGAGTTCTGGCAGCTTACCTGGTGTTGGGCTGGAATCCATAACACTGGATCTCTAGGGGTAGGATTGGGTAGTCTGGCCCCCGGAAGTTGCCTACTTTTCCTTTACTTTTGCTTTTTTCAAGTCCTTTCAGATGGATGTTGCAGGATATTTAACCACCTGGTGTCCATTGGAGTACTTCACAGAGCTTTGCTGAGGCACTGGGAGAGCTGGTTGCTGTAGAATACCAAGGCACCTGGTGGTTGTCTGAGCTGGTTTCCACTGGTTCCCCCACCCTCATTGAGACACTTGGGGGTCCTGGTGTTGATATTTGCCTGCTCCACCACCTGGGGTTCAAGATCTCCTCCTGGTATGCAGAGGTGGGGCTTTCTGCTAGCTTGCTGGGATGCCTCCCATTCTGTACTGCTTCCCTTTCCCCAGGGCAAGAGGGGCCTTTCCCATTAATCCCTCAAACTACCTGAGCTACTGTACTGCTGCACTGCATCTTTCTTCTGGTTCAGTCATTCCAAGGTTTTTCCTGGATTGATATTTTCTGGGCTTCCAGTGGTTGATATGGGAGGAAAAGAGTGACTTACTTCTTACTCTGCTATCTTAGCTCCTGGAAGTGGAAATCCTGGAACAAATTTTTACAATCAGTATCCACTAGTACTGGTGTGTGGGTGTGCATGCATGTGTGCATGTGTGTGTCTGTATGTGTGTGCTTTCCCTTTTTCCACAGTGCTATGATCTAAGGAATTAAGTGTTTATTATTTTCCTGGCCTGTGTTGTAGTCTGTGAGGGAAGGCTGGCACTTTCTCCCCTGGGACTATGACCAGGGTTTCCATTCTTTTGTGGCTGCAAGTCATGTGTGTTACCCTCTGTGGGCTGAGAGATCCAGAAGCAGATACTCCCTATTCCATCACCTTCACCTTCAAGGCTGAACTCCTCTGGCGAGGCCTGTAGTGGCACAGCCTGAGATGGGCTGTGCTCCACTCTCCTTCTGGGGCAACAGACCTTTCCTGGCAAGCTTGAAAGTTGTCTTGGGCTGGAAAATTCTTCCACTTTGTCCATTTGTAGGCTCTGCTGTTCCAGAATTTGAAGTCAGATGACTGAAAAATGACTAAACAGAAAAAGAAATAGAGGAAAAGACATTTTGGATTATTAAAAGGATACGTACTTCTCTAGGATGTGGATTTTTCCAATACATTTGATTATTTAAGTGTAAAGAAAATATCATTTTCACCTTAAATATTAAAATATTCAGGGTTTAGAATTTTATGTACCAGTTTCTTTCTCAGTTACTAATAAAATTTCTTTGATTGTCATGCTTTTCTTTTAAATTTTGATTACTTGGGAATTTAAATATAAAAAGACACAAAAGAACATTTACATCCATATATACAACACAG
>NW_020955013.1:1821-1975 GCF_900497805.2 Vombatus ursinus | reverse complement strand
TTTTCTTTTTCTTCTGCAGTGCATTTCCCCTCCTTCTTACCTTGCCCTAGAGAAGGCTCTCATTAGACATGAACGTGTGTTTATAGACACGTGTGTGTATATATGTGTGTGTATGTATGTGTCTATGAATAAACCCATATGGGATATATTTCTG
>NW_020955013.1:387-1783 GCF_900497805.2 Vombatus ursinus | reverse complement strand
TAATCCATTCTTTCTCTGGATGTGCACAACATCTACTTTTATAATACTTTGTAAATGATTTCAGTGTTTACCATGTTTCCAATTGTTGAGAGTCAGGTTGTGTTGCGGTGGGGTCATCTTGAAGGAATTCATAGACTCAGACCATCTTGAAGCCAAGCAACAATACTTACTGTGGTTTTGAGGTGTCATCCTCTGGTAAGCAGGCTAAGTTCCTTAGAGGAGTTAGCAGTTTCAGTAAGGCAAGACAGGAGGTTTTGTAGAGTATATGTTAGTGATTACAGAGCAGAAAATATGAAAATGCATACAGAATCAATTCATAACTAATGGGCAGGAGGGATATGTTAAGGTATTAGCGAATGGGGAGGGGTCCTAGCCTTGTTGGAACTGCACATGTGATTACCCACAATCCAAAAAACCTTTTTGGGGGTCATATGTGTGTTATAATGATACCATAATAAATGTCATAAGTTTAATCTAGGACAATTCTTTACTATTACAGTGCAAGAACCATCTTAGGGAAAGCCCTTTCTATGGTTTAGTGGTCAAGCATCCTGATCTACATCCTGGCGGTGCTGCTTTTTGATTGGCAGGCTATTGTGGCCCTGTCTTGGCAAGACAGATGACTGGTATTGTGGTCTTGTCTGGTGCAGAATGGATGATGTGGTCAGGCAATGCCTACTGTTCAGGGGAGCATATGAGGGCAGTTAGAGTATTGAGTCTAGGGGGCAATNTGTGGTCAGGCAATGCCTACTGTTCAGTGGAGCATATGAGGGCAGTTAGAGTATTGAGTCTAGGGGGCAATGGCTAGCTAGGGGCAGTGAGCCTGCTGCTAGGTGAGGCCAATGAGGAAGCTGGGATATTGACTCTAGGGGTAGTGCCTAGGGCAGTGGTGAGGATTCCATTACACTGACTTTAAAAGTTTTTCTTAGATCATTATTGTTATTACTCTGTACAAGATTCTCTTGGTCCTGGCCATTTTGCTATTCAGTATTTCATGCAAATCCTTCCCTGTTCCTGCAAAATCAAGCAGCTCATCATTTCTTATAGGACAGTAGCATTCCATTACCCTGAGATACTATGATTTTAGTTTAGCCATTCTCAGATTGACAGGCATCTTTTCAATTTCCAGTTCATTGCTAGCACAAAGAGATCCACTATAATTATTTTCAGACATAAAAGTTATTTTCCTTTTTCCTAATCGCTTCAGGAATCAGACCTGATAGTGGTATTGCTGGGGCAAAGAGTACATAGTTTTAGAACTCTTGAGCAAAATTCCAAATTGTTCTTCAAAATGTTTGGATCAATTCTCAGTTCCAACAGTGAATTAGTGTCCTAATATTTCCACATCCTCTCCCACATTTTCAGCTTTACTCTTTTATCATTTTAGCTAATCTGA
>NW_020955013.1:0-323 GCF_900497805.2 Vombatus ursinus | reverse complement strand
TAGGTATAAAATGATACCTCAAAGTTGTTTTAATGTGCATTTCTCTAATCAATGATGATTTAGAACAGGGCTTCTTAAACTTTTTCAATTCATGAACCCTTTTCACCCAAGAAATTTTTATGTGACTCCAGATATATAAGTATATAAAATACTTATACAAATCAAACATTTACTGATTATAAATCATAAAGGAATTTATTTTAAAATAATTATTTGGCATACATATAATTTTACCATTTATTAAAGATGAAAGCAAATTTGTGTATCAGTGAGATGGATGTGCTTGTTTATTTTTACATAAAGAATTAAATCTCAGAGTATCT
>NW_020955012.1:3720-5294 GCF_900497805.2 Vombatus ursinus | reverse complement strand
TCCACTACAAGTGTGTGTTATCTAAACTTGACTGGTTCCTCACTGCTGCTGGGTAAATCTTATTCTTCTCTGATTGACCCAGTAACATTCCCTAGATAGAGGTCGTTGGAAATCTTCACCTCTTAGCCCTCCTATCCCACCCTCTCCAATCCCTTTCAGCACAGGACCTCCTGTTCACACTTTATTGAAAAACAAATGCCTTTGATCAGGAGTTCCCTCTTCTTCCCCATTCTACATTTCAGCAAACCTCTCTATGTCATCCACCATTCTTCCTTTGCTCCAGTCCCTAAGGAAGAGGTAACTTTTCTCTTTGCTAAGGTCAAACCCTCTAATTGTGTTCCTGATGCCCTTTCTCTCCTCTTCAATCCCTCCTTATCTACTGGCTCTTTCCCTGTAGTCTAGAGGCATGCTGAGGTCTCCCCATAGGTACATAACCTGCACTGGACTAGCTACTCTCTCAAGCTATAGATAGATCCCCATCAGTCTGTCATCTCACAACCCAGCTCCCAGAAAATGCTGCCCATACTTGCTGCCTCCATGTCTTAACCTTTCATCCCCTTCTTTTAAGTTGCCTTGAGGAGCCACCATTGGGGAATTGTTCTGTCCAAGGCTATCTATGATCTCCATGCCTAAATTGAAATGCTTTTTCCCCTTTCTCATCATTCTGGATCTCTTGGCAGTTTTTTATTTTGTTGACCACTCCCTTCTCATCTCTTCACTTAGCTTTCCTGATATTGCTCTCCCATGATTCTCCTTTTCAGTCTTCTTTGCTGGATTCACCACCCATGCCCTACTTCCTTGACTCTGGGTTTCCCACAAGGCTTTGCATGAATCCTCTCATCAGTTTCTCTCAGCTCAGTCATCATTTCTATCTAAATTATTCCCTTATCTTTATGTTCAGTACTAGTCTCTCTTGAACTCTAATTCTCCATTATTAATTCCATGATGGACATTTTTCTCCACCTGGTTGCCCCTCTATAACTAAAAATGTCTGGATTGGAATTCATTGTCTTCCTCACCTAAACATGACCTTCCTCCAAATTTCTCTCTATATAACCAATTTTCTATCCTCAGAATCACCCTTGACTCTTCACTCTCCCTTCTATCCAATCAGTCACCAAGTTTTGTCAATGAACAATAATTATAGCTAACATTTATATAGTACTTACTATATGCCAGGCACTTTCCTGAGTGCTTTTTAATCATTAAGCAATTATTATTATCTCATTTGATCCTCACAACAATCCTGGGAGGTAGGTGTGACTCTTATCCCCACTTTAAAGATGAGGGAAAAAAATAAAATAAAATAAAAAATAAAGATGAGGAAACTGAGGTTAAGGGACTTGCTCAGGGTCACATTGCTAGTAAGTCTCTGAGGGCAGATCTGAACTAAGCTCTTCCTGCTTCCAGGCCCAGTGCTCTATCCACTGCACCAACTAGCTGCCAATTTTATCTCTACAACATTTCTCACATTTGTTTCCTCTCTACCTCCAAGGTCCTCATCACTTCTTTCCTGGGTTTTTCCAAATAGCCTCCTAATTGTATTTCTGGCTTCTGGTTTTTTCCTATCCAAG
>NW_020955012.1:369-3614 GCF_900497805.2 Vombatus ursinus | reverse complement strand
GTTATTACTCATACCTGAAATGCACCCAGTCCTTTCTTAGAATCTTTAGCTTGCTCCAAGATCCAAATCAAATTAGTTCCCAAATCTTGTTCCCCTTGGTTGTTAGTAAATATGTTACATACCACCACTAGAATAAAAGCTTCTTGAAAACAAGGGCTGTTTTTCCATTTGTCTTTGTATCATTAGCTCTGAGTACAATATTCAGTACATAATATGCACTTACTATGTCTGCTGACCTCCTACCCTACCACACCTCCTAACCTGTGGCCCATTGGGTGTCACGTGCAGCAAGTGCCCCCAAGCCAGCATAGCATCCCTCTTACCTCCAAGGCGCCTCTCACTGTGAGAGGACCTTCCTTCCATTCATATACCCAGGGTGGGGCAGGATATAGGGAATTCCAGGGGGATAGGCCATTCCCTATCTTGGAGGCATCAAGACACTTTAACTGGTTCAGCTAACTCTACAAACCTCTGAAAAGTGAATTTGCATCATGCATAAAAATCCCTAGTTATATCTCATTTCATATCATGGTAACACACTATCATTTCTCATACCCAAATATAAACACACAAACACACACACACACACACACACACACACACATTGTATTATATCCCCTGTGTCTGGCACATAGTAGGTACTTAATAAAATACTTATTGGCTGATTAGCTGAAGATTCATATAAAAGCACAAGAAACCATTTCTCGGTTAATTGATTAATATCCTTTAGCTTATACTCTCCTGCTAATTTTTTTTAACATTTTACCACCCCTAGACCCCAGAGAAATATTAAAAATAATTTTACTGCAGTACTTCTATATGAGTGGTTCTCAGCATTGTGTTTATCAATCATTCTCTTATTTTCAAGAAAATTGTGTAGTCTGCGACGATACTCTGAGGAATTATATTTCTTGTTGTACTGAAAAAAAAAAGCAGCATATGAAACCTAAATTCAGAAAGCAGCAATAGGTTAACAAAATACTTTACTTTTTTTTTGTAGGATAAAAAGGGAAGGCCTTTCCTGCTGACTTATTTTATTAGACTAACAAACTTAGGCCATTTCAATGTTGGGGGATTTTTTTGGTGGTTTTTCAAGGCAACTAGGTTTAAATGATTTGCCCAGGGTCACACAGCTAGTAAGTGGCAAGTGTCTGAGACCAGATTTGAACTTAGGTCTTCCTGACTCCAGGGCTGGTTCTCTGTCCACTGAGCCACCTAGCTGCCCCAGTTGTTGTTTTTTTAAATAAATGTCCAATACCTGCAGTGAGCCAGTTTTGCTCACCCCCAGATGCCTTTGCCAGTATTTGCTGTCTGACCTTTCTGATCTCTGCACCCCAAACTGGCCTAAATCAGCTTTTCCATTAACTGGTCCTGCAAAACATCCTACCCAATCTGTTCCTGTGAAAAACTGTCCATTCTTTACCTTAATTCCTCCCTGAACCTCCTCTTTGTGGTTTTCGAGTATAAATTGCCCCTGACTCTGCTAGGCTATGAGTCCTTTGTACTTTGTACTGGGATGCCTCAGCACTAGTGTCTGATTTTCCTCCTAATAAAACTTTTCTTCCTGAACTTGGACTCCACTTCATTTTGAGGGATGGGCTTCCCTGAGTTGACCCACTTAAAGAGAAAGGGTGGCTAAGTCAGTCATTAACATAACAGTGTGATAGTAGATTGAATATTAAAAGCAGCAGACCCTATGCCCACATTCACTACTGTAGGCAATTATAATTATAATATATGTCATATATTATAATTATGATTGGTCACTTAGTTTTTATTAGTTGACATTTTATTTGATAAATATTATTGTAGAAAGACTGGTGATGAGTTGGAAAATCACTTCTCTTTACATCTGTTATTACAACTGACTTCATGTGATGAGTTGGAAAATCACTTCTCTTTACATCTGTTATTACAACTGACTTCATTTCCTCACAGGAAATTTGTGAGATTTAAAAAGCTCACAAAAGAAGTAATTGATGGGGCAGCTAGATGGGGCAGTGGATAGAGCATATTAGTAATGGAGTCAGGAGGACCTGAGTTTAAATGCTGCCTCAGACACTTGACACTTACTAGCTATGTGACCCTGTGCAAATCACTTAACCCCAACTGCCTCACAAAAAAAGAAGTAATCACTGACCTGTTTCATCCATGACTGAAACAGAAGCTCCTCTGTCAAGGCAAAAGTACATTTTAGAATTTGGTATAAAACAGACGTGTTTGGTCTACAATCAAGCAGACTAGTTAATAAATTAATTTTTATTTTTAAGAACATCACTGCTTTAGTTCTCTAGTAAAGTAAAAACTTATGTGGCACTTTACAAAATGGAAGTTTCTAAGAACTAGAATTTCTGATACTCTCTAATACAAATTTCCAGGCTAACTCCAGAAGTAGGAGTAACTGAATTTAGTGCTATGGCTTGAAATGGAATCAGTTAGAAAGCTGTTATCTATACATTAATTAGGTTGCTGGATGGCTCAGTGGATAGAGAGCTGGGCATAGAGTCAGGATAGAACTAAGTTCAAATCTGGCCTCAGACACTTACTAGCTGTGTGACCCTGGGCAAGTCATTTATTTTCTATTTGACTTATTCCACTGGAGAAGGAAATGACAAACCACTCCAGTTTATTTGGAAAGAAAATCCCACGGACAGTATTGGCATGCTATGGTCCATGGGTCACTGCATTCATTTAATGGTCTGGGGACAACGTCTAGAAAAAGTAGGGTTCCAGATTAAAGGGAGAGCAGCAAGGCAACATGAATTAATTCTTAGCTAGATAGAAGGAATTAAGAAAAAATACTAATATCAAAACCACTCTAAGGCTCCAAAATGTGGGACAAGGTTTTACTGGATGTCACTTAGGAGTAGAGTACAGGTATTTAGGTCAGATTTGCCTCTTGGAGAAAATGCATCTGTTCTCTGGGTTACATTTTCAATTTCAAAATGCTTAACTGCAAAGTCAAACTTCCTGTAGTTAAGATTTATTTTTTTCAGATCCTAAGAGCACTACAAAACCCTTGGAAATTCTGGCATAGTACAAAGGAGTACTGGTTGGGAGGGCTTGGGTTTAAATTGTCTTTGAATAAGTAAGTTACTGATTTATCCTCTCTGGCCTCATTTTTTGCATCTGTAAATGAGGGTTGGATCCACTAACCCGAGGTCCCTTTGAGTTCTAGACCTCAGATTCTATTTTTCTGTCTAGAGGGAGTCAGGACACCTGAAGTCTAGGCCCTCCTGGCTCTG
>NW_020955012.1:0-198 GCF_900497805.2 Vombatus ursinus | reverse complement strand
TTCCACAGCTCCCTTACAAAAGCTATAGAACTGCTCAGCAGCAGTCCTGAGCTCTGTATTTACAAAGTACTTACTTAGTAATTCGTTCTGGATGGAGTGGTGCGCTGCAGGACTTAAGAGAGCCTCCCATTTTAGAGGCCGAGAGAAAATTCCGTTAGCATTAAAAATAAAACTTAAAACATTCCTAGAATTGAGGGG
>NW_020955011.1:0-4494 GCF_900497805.2 Vombatus ursinus | reverse complement strand
TCATATATTTACATGTATATACTTATATATACAAGTATATGTATGTTATCTAACTATATATGGATTCAACTAGCTTTTGGTTTCATCTCTGAAACCTCAGGAGTAAATGTTCATTTGATTTAATTAAATTAAAGCATATTTATATTATATCTCAATAGTATCTGTTTCCAATTTATATTGACCATTCCCCAATCTGGTCCTGCCTTCTACTACTCCCCTGAATTTTCACTCACGTTTTTCTATATACTTTGAATTGATTTTCTCTGCATTTCTACCTGGAAGTCCTTCTACACCTTCAAGGCCTAGTTTACATGTCCTTTCTTTGGTGAAGTCTTCCCAATCCCTGTCTGAAGGTATTTGGTTTTTTTTAAAACATCTTAGTCACTTCCCCACTGCCCCAACCATCCCAAAAACAACATGATACATTGGTCACATTTAACAATATGTATAAATATTTCATATACATAAACTACCCTCTCTATTAAGAAGATGGAGGTTTCATCATTCTTTTTTATAGTTACTTTTATAGTTCAACATTTATAGCTAACATATTATGGGTGTGTATGTGTGTGTAGCTATGTATATATAGCTAATATTTAATATAGTGCTTACTATATGTCAGTCACTGTTCTAAGCACTTTGCAATTATGATTTCATTTGATCTTTACAACAATGCTGAAAGGTACGTGCTATTATTAACCTCATTTTACCAATGAGGAAACTGAGGGAGACAGAAGTTAAATGACTTACTCAGGGTCACACAGCTAGTCTGAGGCCCAATTTGAACTCAGGTCTTCCTGAATCCAGGCCCAGCACTCTATCCACTGAGCCATTTCATATCTTATTCACTTGCTCCTTCCATTAACATGAAATCTCCTGTCTTTTTTCCCAGTTACATTATTGGGGTCAAATGTATATTGTTCTCTTGAATTTGTTTACTTTCATTCATATCAATTCAAGTAAGCTTTCCCAAGTTTGTTGGAATTCTTCATCCACAACATATTTTACATTACATTCATATACCCCAGTTTGCTCAGACATTCTCTAATTGTGGACATCTAACTTTATATCTAGTGTTTTGTTACTAAGAAAGTACTGTGAATATTTTTGAGATATATTGGGGCTTCTTGTTCAGTCTTTGTCCTCTTTATGATACCCCTGGATCAACATATATAAAAATTAAGTAATTTTCCTAAGAAAATTGCAAACTGTTTTCCAGAATTAATTAATTGATTCCACCAATAAATTGTGTATTAGTGTGCCTATCTTTACTTAACCCCTCAGTCATTAATTATTTTATCAATTTGACAATTTGCTTGGTATGTAGTGAAACTAGGACTATTTTATTTTTATTTAGTCTTATAAATGATTTCTAATCATGTTTTTCACATGGCATTTAATAGTTTGAAATTCGCCTTTTGAGAACTTTTTTTCATATCCTTTGAACATTATTGGTGAATGGGTCTTGGCCTTATATATTTGAGTTAATTCCATTTTGATACTTTTTATAGAGCTTTATTAGTACCAAGTGACACAAATATTTCTCCCTGATTGAAAATTTTCTTCTTATTTTAGTACAATGATTTTGCTTGTGCAATAGCTTTTTAAAATCTGAATAATCCAAATGCTTTGTTTTAGGTTTTATGATCTGCTCTATCTTTTGTTTGATCATGAATTTTTCCCAAAACCATTTTTCTGAACGGTATCTTCATCTGATCTCTAGATTTTTTTTTAAGTAATGTGTTCCTTTATAATTAGATTTTATCCATTTTGAGCTTGTTTTGGTATAAGGTTTAAGATGTTGGTCTAAATCTAATTTCTGTCAAACTGCTTTCCAGCTTTCTCAGTGTTTGTTATTTAAGAGCTTCTACCAAGCATGTTTTGTTCCTGTGTAATTGAACACTAGTTTTTTATACTTAATTGCTTTTGCTTATTAATTATTTCATTTATTTCAGTGATTTATTTTTAAATTTCTTTTAATCAATACCACAGAGTTTTGAGGATTACTGAATTGTGTCGCATGCTTAGTTCAGATAATGTGAGGTCTTCATTAGTTCTCCTTTTTCCATTATTCCCCTTTAGTTTCCTCTAAATAAATTGTAATCATTTTGGCTAGTTCTGTAAATTAATCTCCTTGATAGATATTTTTTGTTTGTGAAGAAACAAAAGAAGTTTTCCAATAAGATTATCCGTAAAACTTCTAGTGTGTCTCTACTTTAAATTGATAGTACTTGGTCTTAGACAGATAATGTTTATCATGTTTAAGGAATTCTTTTTAAAAATTTCTGTACCTTATAATTGTTTAAAATAAGTTTTATATTTTGTTAAAGCCTTCTTCTTTGTCTATTGATGTTATTGTGATTTTTATCTTTGTTTATTAATATGATTTATTAACTAACTACTCAAATGTATATGCAATCAAATTTGGGCACATATTCTCTTTAATAATGAAGATCAACCCATCCAGGCCACTTGTCCAGTTTCTCTAATCTCCCCAAATGGATCCCAACCAATGTTCTTGGGGTTGTCTTTACTTTATCTAAACATCATAAGGATGTCTGCTGAAAAAATAAGTGGGTATTCATCCCTTAATTTTGCCACATGAATAGCCCACCTTTTTTTTAATCACACATTTATAGTTTTCATAGCATCAAATCATTCATATATTCTTGATATAAATCTAATACCATCATTCTAACTTAGATTTGTCTACCAAATTTCTACTTTGATGTCTCTTCCTGGAACAGAACTGACCCTATGTTAATTAACTCTGAAATAACCTATTAAGAAGGAATGTCTTCAGGTATGGGCTAGTTAGAGTCAGAAAGACTTGGGTTCAAATTCTGTTTCTGATACTGGACTAGCTTCATGGGAAACTCATTCAATTATTGTGAGCTTCCTCATCGTTATGTGTAAAATGAGAAAAAATGTTACCTGTATTAGCTATCTCACAGGTTTATTTCTGTTTTGTTTCCTTTTGATTCATAGATGAGATAATTTAAAGGAAGCACTTTAGAAAGTTTAAAATGTTATGTGTCATGTTGATTAATTGACTGATTGACTGACTTTTCAAGGATATCTAATATGGCTCAGCAAAGATTATCAGCAATGTGCTGGCCATCAGACAAGCACTTTTTTGCTTTTGATTTTATTTGTTTTGGTCATAGTAACTCAGTAAACTGCCTACTAAATTATAGGAAGTTTGCAATTTACATTCATAGCATACGAGTGAAATCACAAATCTTTGAAATATTGAAGAAGTAACTTGTATTAGGTAACTAGGTGGTGTAGCACATAGAGCACCAGACCTGGAGTCAGGACACCTGAACCCAAATCCCAGCCTCAGACACTTACAAATTATGTGACCCAGGAAAAGTCATTTAACCTCTGCCTCAGTTTCTTCATCTGGAAAATGGGGATAATTGTAGCACTTAGTTCCCAGGGTTGTTGTAAGAAAAAAATAAAGTCATTATAAAGTGCTTAGTATATCTCAAAATGCTATAGAAATACTAGCTATAATTATTATCAACCATTTCAACCCCCCACAACAGTTTTGGGTCTTCTTCTCTTTTCCCACTGTATTCTTTCTCTCTAGTCATCTTTACCAGTTCTCATAGGTTTAATTATTGTCTCTGTGCATATGATATTAAGATCTACATATCTAGTTGCAGTATTTCTCCTGAGCTTTACCAATTTATTTATTGTATTTAACAATTTAATGTATTTACCAATGCATTACCAACAGATTAATAGATATTTCAAACTGGATATTCCAGAGACACCTTAAACTCAACACATGTAAAATAGAACACATCATTCTTCATCCAAAACATTCTCTCTTCCAAACTTCACTAATGTTGTTGAATATACAATTATCTATCATGTTTCTCAACTTTCTAATTTAAGCATAATCCTAGACTCTTCATTCTCCCTTACCCTGCATCTACTCAGTTTCCAAGTCTTGCTACCTTCACAAAATCTCTTGAACGTGACTACTTCTTTCCACTCACACAGTCACCACCTTAGTTCAGGTCCACATTACCTCTCACTTAGATTAGCACAACTGTCTGTCTCCTAATTGGTCTCCTTGCCTCAAGACTTTCAACATTCCATCTTGTCCTATATAATTCTGCCAAAGTAATTTCCCTTAAGTTTACATATGATCATGTGACTCCCATACTCAACCAACTCCAGTGACTTCCCACAGACTGTAGTATAAAATATAAACTATTCTACTTAGCTTTTGAATCATATATAACTTGGCTCCAAACAATTGTTTCAGCCTCACTTGGCATTTCTCCCCCTCATGCATTCTGTGATGCTGTCATAATAACTTTCTTTCTGTTCCTCACCCATTACATTCCATATTGATCCATTGTATCGGCCCTCTTCTGTGACTGAAATGTATTCTTTGCTTACCTCTGCCTCATAAAATCCCTCTTTTCCTTTAAGTATAACTAAACTACCATCTTCTGAAGTAAGCCTTTCCTGATG
>NW_020955010.1:4773-6438 GCF_900497805.2 Vombatus ursinus | reverse complement strand
AACAGCTTTTACTCTAACCCCAGGACTAGAGGAGACCCAGGCTTCCACAGGCACTATCTCCATCATAGAAACCTTATGTTATCTCATCCCCTCCATTAGAAAGCCCCCGGACACCCACCACTAGTCCTGACCTAGTGGTAAGCTCTAACCAAACACTACTAACTGAAAAATCACTGGGGAATAGGCTACCTCCCTCACCTACCCAATCCCATAGTATAGCCCATCAACCTACCAGTTCTACTTTTTTCATAAGTAAGTAGACTTCTGATTAAATCTCTAATTAAAACTTTTTTCATAAGTAAGTAGACTTTTAATTAAACCTCATTAAGGAGTATTGATGTGACCTTGGACGATACGGGTGGATCAGGGAAATAAGAATTAAATCTGGGTTAATGATGATGATGATAATATAGTTAGCATTTTAAGCTTTGAAGAGTTCTTTATAAATATTATCTCATTTTAGCTTCACAGGGAAGTTTACTCTTAACCTCATTTTCTTTTCTTTTTCTTTTCTTTTCTTTTCTATTTTCGGGGGCTAGGCAATGGGGTTAAGTGACTTGTCCAGGGTCACACAGCTAATAAGTGTCTAAATCCTCTCCCTCCTTTCAGCCTGTCCCCCACCCGTTGAGAGGGCAAGCAATACACTTATTATATACATATGAAGTCATGCAAAGCACATTTCTCTATATTAGCCATGTTGCAAAAAAGCACAAAAAGTAAAGTGGCAAAAAGCATGCCTCAGTCTGCACTCAGGAGTTCATGAGTTCTCTCTTTGGAGGTAGATGGCATTTTTCATTATGGGTCCTTTGCAATTATCTTGGATTATTGATCATGGTAGTTAAGCCTTTCTACAGTTGATCATCATTTCAATATTGCTGTTCCTGTCTACAGCGTTCTCTTGGTTCCGCAAACCTCACTTTGCATCAGTTCATGTAAGTCTTCCCAGACATTTCTGAAACCATCCTGCTCATCATTTCTCATAGTATAGTAGTGTTGCTGTTGAGTCATCTTTCAGTGATATCCAACTCTTCATGACCACTTTTGGGGTTTTCTTGGCAAAGAGTGGCTTGCTATTTCCTTCTCCAGCTCATTTTACAGATGATAAACTGAAGCAGACAGAGTTAATTGACTCCTGGGTCACACAGTTGTGGCTGAGGCCAGATCTGAACTCGTTCACATGAGTCTTTCTGATTCCAAGCCCAGTCTCTATCCATTGCACCACCAATCATATACCACAACTTGTTCAACCATTCCCCAGTTTAATGTACTGTTCATTCTTACAGGTGGTGAGACTAGTATGGAGACCATCACACACATGCCAGGCCAACGAGTCACAAGAGGCACTGAACCATTGACAAGTCTCTCTCTGGTGACTTCATCTTCTGGCAATCCCACAAGTAAGTAGAAGCCTCATTTCTGCCTTTTCTTCTAGGGGTTCATCATTCTTAGGCCCTTGTTTCCTGATCTTCGTAGTTGATAGATGGGAATTATCTCCATAGTTTGAGAAAGTCAGACCTCAGAAGGGAGTTTGCCATCAAGCTGCACAGAGCTGTCCCCATTACTTTCTCTCAAGCTAATATATCGTGTTCATGGAAACTCTGGAGAAACTGCTAAGGTTTGTGTGTGTGTGTGTGTGTGTGTGTGTGTGTGTGTGTGTGTGTGTGT
>NW_020955010.1:4317-4763 GCF_900497805.2 Vombatus ursinus | reverse complement strand
GTGTGTGTGTGTGTGTGTGTGTGTGTGTGTGTGTGTGTGTGTGTGTGAGAAAGAAAACATAAATCTTTATTATTACATAATCAGAGTATTAACCACATGTAACATAGACTATATTATTTCATTAAATCCCAAGCTTAACTCCTCCACTCCCAACCCAGGGCAAGAAAAAACCTTGTTCTGGTTGGCATCTTTTCCCAACCCCTACCCTCCCAACCCCTAGCAGCTGAAGGTTTAAGTTGTAGGGATTGTATCAATCAATATCTGGTCATAAACATCCTGGGCCCAGTAAAACTAGAGCTAGATAAAGACACAGTGAATTTCAAAGAGCCCATTGTCTGTATCAGGAACTGGTACTGGGATTCGTATCTATCAGACAAATCTCTCTAAGTCCAGGTTCCCATCCTATTTTGAATTTGGGTGTCAGACCAGATCCATTTAAGCAATGT
>NW_020955010.1:4173-4252 GCF_900497805.2 Vombatus ursinus | reverse complement strand
GTTTTCCTATTAGGAATCATTTGGCCACTCTCCTTAAAGCAGTAGTGGATTGCTATAGTCACTTGGAGGGTGGAAGGGC
>NW_020955010.1:2720-4087 GCF_900497805.2 Vombatus ursinus | reverse complement strand
CAATGCCCAGGTCACAAGATTCTCCACCAGGAGCACAATGGCAGGAAGTACCGTAGTTATATCAGACATGACAAAGGAATCACTGGAACCCAGCACCACCAGCGTTCCCATGACTGGCTCCCCTGTGAGAGATTCCATTCCAATCACTGTACCAGTGGAGATGGTCACTGTGGAGACAACTCCAGGTATAGCTGTAATTCATCCTCCACTTCTCACTGTGACCGCTGTAGCAGATGGCCTCAGGCTTGAGACACACAGGAGAACCATGCCATCACCCACACAACCCTTGGATGTAGGTGTTGTTAAAATCCCCATTTTGCGGACGAGGAAACTGAGGCAGACAGAGGTGAAGTGACTTGCCCAGGGTCCCTTAGCTAGTAAGTATCTGAGGCCAAATTTGACTTCACGTCTTCCTGACTCCAAGCCAAGCCCACTACACCACCTAAGTGCTGGATTAAAGATAAATTCTTTTTCTTCTCTTTCTCTCCTAACTGTAGTCCCTCCATCCATGGCTATTTTCTCTCTCTGCAGGTTATAACCATCAGATGAACAGCCTCTCTTCCAAGACCAGTGAGTATTCTTGGAACTCAAAATATTATAAAAAATGAGTATTGAAAACTATCTTTACGTGTAACTGGAAAAAATCCTATTTACAAAAAAAAAAAAAAAGAAAGAAAGAAACAGACCTAGTCCAGAAAAATGAATTCCCTGACTGGATATGTCCAAAAATATATGTCCCATTCTGCACCCTGAATCCAACACCTTTCTGTCCAAAGGTAGTATGTTTGTCCTCTCTTGGGTCCTCTGGAATCCTGCACTGATCAGAGTTCTTATCTTTGTCTTATAGTAATCTCCTTTTATGTCTAAGTCATTTTGCCATTTGGAGTTTATTTTGGTTTGTCATGTGACATGTTGGTGAATACCTGGTTTCTGCCAGACTAATTTTTAGTTTTTCCAAGAATTGTTGTTGAGTAATGAGTTTTTACCTTAGAAACTGGGCCAACTCCGTATTTTCCATGTAAGGAGACTGAGGCCTAAAGTTAAAAAAAGGTAGCACATGGCAGGGCCAGGATTTGAACCAAGGTCTTCCAAATTTACCAGTCTTTATACTGCTAGAGGGAAGCATGCAGGGTTAGAGGTTTCCTCAAGGTTTCATTAGTGGGTTGATTCTCTGAGGAAGGAATAGGAAAGTGCTAACTGAAATAATGATGATGATGATGATGATATTAATAGTAACAACAACTAGTGTTTATATAGTACTTTAAAGTTTACAAAGCACTTTATCTTATTTGAATAACATTTCTTTTTTAAAATAGTATTTTATTTTTTCCAAATTATATGTAGAGACAATTTTTAGCATTCATTTT
>NW_020955010.1:2091-2546 GCF_900497805.2 Vombatus ursinus | reverse complement strand
TTGTCTTAGATCATTGTGTTGCTGAGAAGAGCTAAGCCATTCACAGTTGATCATCACACAATGTTGCTATTACTGTGTACAATGTTCTCCTGGTTCTGCTCATTTCACTTTGTACCAGTTTGTACAAGTCTTTCCAAGTTTTTCTGAAATCTGCCTGTTCGTCATTTCTTCTTGTGCAATAGTATTCCATTACACTGAATAACATTTCTGAGGCTCAGACATAAGGGTATCTCTTCTTCTTACACAGCAGCTAAGAGCTCCCACCTCAAGATGTTTCCCCTCAGCTTCACTATCACCAACTTGTTCTACACAGAAGACATGGGTGAGAGGGGCTCCAACAAATTCAACACCACTGAGAATGCCCTGCAGTTTGTGGTGAGACTCCTCCCAACTTTTCTTGCAAACCCCTCTCTGCCTAGCTTGCCTTCCTCAGCCTTGGGGATGCAGGCCGGGTC
>NW_020955010.1:901-1995 GCF_900497805.2 Vombatus ursinus | reverse complement strand
ACATCCCCATCTGACTCAGATTACAACCAGCCTGGCTCCTCTCCTCCTTCCCTCCCAAGCTGCAATGGATAAACTTCCCTTCCCAGCAAGCCACTAGAGATATTCTGGGCTCCTTCCACCCTTTCCCAGGTGGAAAAAAAATCCTTTCTCCTTCAAAAGACAAGGTTGGAGCTGGGGTTTTTTTTCTTTTTCGTTATAGCCTCACATAAAGGGAATATAAACGAAGAGCCTGGCACACAGTGGGCACCAAGTAAATGATTGATTAGAATTCATCAGCATTGACTTTCTCTAGAATCATAGGATTATAGATTGAAAGCTGGTAGGGACTTTAGAGGTCATCTGGTACATTGACTTCATTTACAGATGATAACAAAACAAAACAAAAAAAAGAGGCCCAAAGAGATTCCAGTGACTTTCCCAAGGTCAAAAGATAATAAGTGTCAGATCTGGAATTTGCACCCTTGAAATCAAATGTTCTTTCCATTGCACCAGAAAATTAATGAAAATAAGCAGGATCCATACATACTTGTAAGCATGGAAGATGAATGAATTTTCAGAACACTGCCAATTCCAGTTGGTGGGTAGAGGGCTAGACTTGGAATCAGGAAGACCTGAGTTCAAATCTTCTCTCAGACACTTATTAGCTGTGTGACCCTGAGCAAGTCACATAACCTGCCTCAGCCTCAGTTTCTTCATCTGTAAAATAAGAGGGTTGGAACTGCTTGCTTCTAATGTCCTTTTCAACTCTAAATCATGTTCCTTTCCAAATCTTTGCCCAACATGGACCACTCCTCTTTAGAGGGCACCTGTTCTCTGAATGACTGATTTTCACTTATTACACCAGTGGTATCAAACTCAAAAACAGGGGACATTAAGTTGCACATCAGGATTCCCCTGGGTCACATACTGACTCAGAAAACCACACATTTTCCTACACACACATACATATATAAACATGTGTGGTTTATACACACGTGTGGTATATATACACACAAAATACATATTTATACATAATATATATTTAATTAATATATGAACACATTAAAATTAGATATGGACTACATTTTCATCTGGCTCAGGCCACACTTGGGAAG
>NW_020955010.1:292-789 GCF_900497805.2 Vombatus ursinus | reverse complement strand
TCTGGGTCCCTACATCCTGGACAGGGATAGTCTCTACGTGGACGGTGAGCAGCCCCACTCAGGACACACACATCTATTTCTCCGAGTTGGTCCCTTACCAGAAAACAATCCACCTGGCCCCAAATTATCTATTCTTCTCCCTCCTGGGAGCACTGACCTTCAAGGTGGTGACAACTTATGTAGACAAAGAGATCTATCTCACTTCTAGAGATCTAGAAATCAGAAGAGCCCAGGTGGTTGTTGGACTCCCAGGATGAGCTCCATGAATCCTTCCCTCTTGAATGTTGAAGCACCATTTTGCCAAGCCTATGGGTGGGCCCCAGACCACCACCTCTCCATTCCTCCCTGACCTTTCGCCCAGACTGAACCACCCTACACAAAGCTTCATGTGTGCTCTCTCTCTTTTCCCTCTTCTGTCTCTCTCTCTCCTATTTCTTCTCTGCCTTTCTTCTTCCTCTCTTTTCTCTTTCTTTTCACTCTTCTCTTTCTTTTCTCTA
>NW_020955010.1:0-199 GCF_900497805.2 Vombatus ursinus | reverse complement strand
TTCTTTCCCACAACATTTTTTTTTACTCTTTTGGGAGAGGTATAGGGAAGAGGAGCAATATTATTAGATGTCTAGATGTTTAGATTTATTTGCTCATTTGCTTATGCTTTTCTTTGTTACCCCAAATATCTAAATTGTTCAAAAGGGAAAAAACCCAGTGGGCTTGGGAAGCAGGCTGTCCCTATCCCCTTCTTATTCA
>NW_020955009.1:3287-4538 GCF_900497805.2 Vombatus ursinus | reverse complement strand
TTTGAATAGAAGTCTACAACTCTGTATTTTCCCTATAAAATTTAATTTTACTAAATTTTATCTAATATCATAAAATGTAGATCTCCTTTTAGAGCCTGTTCTTAACATCTAACATGTTATCTATATCTGTTATCTATTGTGCTAATGACAAATTTCATATAAAATGTCATGTAAAATATCATTTTTACTTCATTCAAGTCATTGAATAAACCCGTAACCCTGTTGGCTTCAGTTCCTCATTTCTAAAATGCACTGGAGAAAAAAAAATGGTAAACCATCCCAATACCCTTGCCAAGAAAATCCCAAATGGGGTCAAGAAGAGTTGTAAAAGACTGAAACAAATCAACAAAAATTTATGATCTAATGTGTTAACTATACATTCTGCTATTGTGTTAATAAAAAAAATCATCAGTTTATTATCATGCTTTTTCCAAGTCACAGGATAAATTGTTTAGAAGATATGAATCAAACTATTATCCCTAAAGTATTCCAACAAAAAGGGGAAAAACGCTTTTATTTCCCTCTAGAATTTTTTTCATATTCCCATATTCCATCATATTCTGATGGGATAATTCCCCTAAGGTAGATCTCCAAAAAGTTTTCTGACTCTATGTCCATTAAAGATGAAAGACAAAACAAATTTAGATTCTCCCCCCACCCCAGATGGTTTAATAGCACTGGGAATTAAACTACTATAAAGAGAAAATAGAATCTCTAGTTAAAGGAACTTTGAGGAAACCTAAGAAAGAAGCTGGTGAGAAGAATTTTACTCCATGAAGTTGTTCAACTGATCAAGCCATGTATCCTGATGGGAATGAGGGCATGGGAAATGATTTTTAATATCTATTTGGATTATTGTGAAGACATCATTTCCATTATGAGGTTCTGTAGATTTGGTATGTATTTTTATTTCCATGTTTTGAACTGAGTTTTTGAAAGTTGAAACAGGATATTCCTGGCAGCAGGTGTAATTCCTTTTTTTTGTAATTAAAAAAGGTTAGTGTTCCCAGAGCTCCTCCTCACAAATAGTAGTGAAAATATCATTCCTTTCATTTTATACTTCAACTCATAGAGACTTTGAGAGAACAAGTGGATTGCATACAGTCACCAGGTTTGTAATGGCCACATCCAGATATCAACCCCAGTCTTTCTTAACAATGATTTCAAATGAATTCAACATTTAATAATTCTCTTTGATTCTTTTATACCTTCCAGATGCATGCCTTTAGGGATGATAGTATCAGGCCAGGA
>NW_020955009.1:2090-3148 GCF_900497805.2 Vombatus ursinus | reverse complement strand
ATTTAGGAGAACCTGAGTTCAAATAAGGCCTCAGACACATAACACTTACTAGCTGTGTAACCGTGGGCAATTCACTTAACCCCATTGCCTAGCTAAAAAACAAAAGAAAAAAAAATGTCTCTTCCTGATTCCAGGCCTAGTGTTCTGCTCAAAAATGCTTGTTGATTGAGTGACTTAATGAGTTTAGAAATAACTCTTTTGCTCAATGGTTCTACTCAAACATCATTTCTTTAATTAATTAATTGATTGATTAACATTTTTTTTTTTTACTTCCACAATTTTTTTCATTATTCTCAAATTTCTCACCATATTTTCCTAGGTGCTTTTCTTTTTCAGAAATCTCTTTTGCTTTATCTTTATTTGTATAATTGACAATTTAAATTCCTATCACTTAGCATAGGGTCTTGAGGATAGGTGATACTTAATGAAGGCAAAAACAAAACAAAACAAAACAATAAGCCCACCATTGTATAAACACAAACTTCATGAGTTGCTGAGGTTAGGGTGACACACTTAACACTCTTCTGAAGCTGAATCTATGTCAGCAGTTCTTTGTAACTGTCAGATTTTCAAACTTACTCTTCAGTTAAGTCATCCTTCCTCTCACTGTGTTTGTTTGTTTGTTTGTTTGTTTGTTTTGTTCTAGGATTTTACAGTGTGGGACTGTACTGATATATTGAAATAAATGTCTGAGCAAAATCATACTGCAGTGACTGAATTCATCTTGCTAGGGCTAACAGACTCACCTGAACTTCAAGTTGTACTTTTTGCATTATTTTTGGTGATCGACACTCTCACAGTGATGGGTAATGCAGGGATGATTACATTAATCAAGATAGATTCTAAACTTCACACACCTATGTATTTTTTTCTGACCAGCTTGTCCTTGGCTGATATTTTTTATTCTTCAACTATCACTCCAAAGATGTTAGCTGACTTATTGTCTGAAAGGAAAGTCATCTCTTTTACTGGCTGCTTTCTGCAGATGTATGTTTTTATTTCTTTAGCAACCACTGAGTACATTCTCTTTGGACTGATGGCTTATGACCGCTACGTGG
>NW_020955009.1:0-2049 GCF_900497805.2 Vombatus ursinus | reverse complement strand
CCATCTGTAATCCCCTCCTTTACCCAGTTATCATGTCAAGGACAGTGTGCCTGAAGATGGCAGCAGGGGCCTTCAAGGCTAAATGGAGAAGGGTGATTTATCAGCTGTTTTCCATTTTTACAGATTAAAAAAAAAATTACATAGTTCCCTATCGGTTACATGACTAACTGTACATTTTTATTATAGTAAGCATTCATATCCAAGATGAATGTAATCACTCATTTGCAAATTATATATTTCAAAAATTAAAGAACATTTGCCATAGCAGACAATGTTCTCTTGGTTCTGTTCATTTTGTTCTTTGTTATTTCATGCAAGTCTTTCCATTTTTTTTATTAAAATCATTGAGCTCATCATTTCTTATACACATTGGTATTTCATCACTATCATACATTACAACTTCTTCAGCCATTCCCCAATTGATGGACACCCCTGCTATTTCCAATTCTTTGCTACCATAAAGAGAGCTGCTATAAGTATTCTAGAACATATATGTTCTTTTCCTTTTCCCCTAATTCTTCTTTTGGAAAGAGACCAAATAGTGGTATTGCTGGGTAGAAATGTACAGGTGGTTTAATAACTCTTTGACCAAAATTCCAGATTATTCTTCAAAATTTTTGGATCAGTTCACAATTCCACTAACAATGAAATTGTGTCTCAAATTGTCCACATCCTTTCTAACATTTATCATTTCTCCCTTCATTTTAACCAATCTGGTAGATTTAAAATATCTCAAGTTTGTTTTAATCCGCATTTCTCTAATCAATAATGATTTAGAACATTTTATATGACTAAATTGTTTTAATTTCTTCATTAGAAAACTTTCTGCTCATATCCTTTGACCACATCAATTTGGGAATGACTCTTATTCTTATATATTTGACATATTAGACATTTATTGGATAAATTTATAAAAATTTTCCCCTAATTTGCTTATTTCCTTCTAATCTTGGCTATATTAATTTTATATGCACAGAATCTTTTTAACTCAATGCAATTGAAATTATTCCTTTTACACCTAAATTTGCTCTCTGTAGCTTGTTTATTCCTAAATTTTTCACCTATACATATTTCTGATTTTTTTTTTGCGAAATCTCTCTTTATATGTAGGTTATGTATCTATTCAGACCTTATCTGTGGAATTAGTGTGAAATATTGGCCCATGCCCAGTGTCCGCCGTACTTTTTTCTAGTTTTTCAAACAACTTTTAACAAATAATGAATTTTTATCCCAAAATCTTATGCTGGTCAAATAAAAAGTTAATATGTAAATTGTTGCTATAAATTGTACGTCTACTCCATATGTAATCCATAGATTTTTGAGATACATACTTACAAATCTACAGAATTATAAATACAAATAAAATTCCTTCAATAGAAGAAAAGAGAAAAGTTTAAAATTAGAATATTAGACCATGCAAAAAAAACAAATATCAAACTAGACAGATAAACTAAATGATCTTAAAATTATTCATAAGCCAAAAAAATCACAAACATAATAAATATATGGATTTTATTTGAAAGTAGAATATTTTAATTTAAATATAAATCACTAAGTACAAGATTAATAGAAATAGCAGAGGAAGACTTCCAAAATGACTGAAGGTAAGTTAATCTAGAAAAATAACATATACTTTTGCTTTTTAGTATTTCTAATTAACATTTAATGTTTAAAAATCATTTATTTTATGCATGTTTGTGTATAAGAATTATCTGTGTTACCTTCATGTGCAAGGAAATGTACCACATCAGAAATTAATTGTTGGCCATTTTAAATTGGATATCCCCAAACATCCAGGACAGAAGAGAATGGGATTGAGATGGCTACAAATAGAGGCATTTATCTTGGAAAAGAGAAGGAACATCTATTCATCTGAGACTGGACCAAAGAATTTGCAAATGGGAGAATGCTAAACAAGAATGTATTGAAATACAGATGAGTGCAAAACACAAAACTTCTGATGGATTCCATTTATTTGCTCACAGAAGCATAACATGAATCCCTCTCTTGAATTAAAGAGGGCAGAAACTGCTATGGGAATTTGCTAGA
>NW_020955008.1:4394-4541 GCF_900497805.2 Vombatus ursinus | reverse complement strand
TCTTCCAATTCTGGAATTACATGCATAAGGCTCTCTTCACACTCTAGCATTATGAGGACTATAGTCCCTTCCAGGTCCAAAAATCGATGCTCTTGGTAATCAGGTCTCGTGCAGCAAAGGAATTCTATGCATTGAAGGAAATATAAA
>NW_020955008.1:3436-4283 GCF_900497805.2 Vombatus ursinus | reverse complement strand
GAGAACTCTGAGTCTGAAGTCAGAAAAACTTGAGTTCATATTGGTCCTCATTCACTTACTAGCTGTATTTCCCCTGGCAAGTCATTTAAACCTCTGTTTATCTCAGTTTCCTCAACTGTAAAAAGAAGATAGTAATAGCACCTACCTCCTAGGGTGGTTGTGAGGATCAAATATGACATTTGTAAAGCACTTTACAACATATAGTACTACTAATTACAGTACATACTACATATACTACATACTACATATAGTACATACTCCAAATAGTACATACTACACATAGTAGTCACTATATGAATGTTTATTGTTGTTGTTGTTTGTTACGATATCCATGTGAGGTGTTATATACACAAGAAGGAAGGACAAGTTCTGAATTTTGAAGAAAAAAGTATTTGACTCTTTTTAAGTCTCTATGAATCAAAATGGAATTAAAGGGAGACGTATTTGTTAGATGTAAAGGAATATTGCTGTTGTTTGTCCTTTGATTTTGAAGAAGACTAGTGACAGCATGGGTGACATCTTGACTGATTCATGAATTGGATTTAAGTGAGGCAAAGTTGCACACTGGTCAGCCTCACTCTCTCCTCCAGACTCACTGAAGTCCAGTGGCAAGACAAAAAAGCAACATGACTGGTGAATGACCTTGGCGTCTCCATTGTCTAAGCACTCCACAGTGCCTGCATCAGCTGCCTTCACTGACGTTGGAACAGATTGTTCTCATCCTTCCATTTCACCAAGGAAAGTCTTCGCATGCTTGGAGTAGACAAGTCCCTAACATCCCAACAGGTGTGAAACCTATTAGTTACCCTCAAACTGGTTTAGCTCATCTGCCAAAATGGTTTACCAG
>NW_020955008.1:766-3239 GCF_900497805.2 Vombatus ursinus | reverse complement strand
TCTGGGAGATTAGGAAGACAAGAATCATGGAGCACAGGAATATCAGTGGAGGACAGTGAAAGACATCTATAGCAGAGTACACAATTTCTGAGCTTTCCTAGAGGCATGAACTGTAAGGAAATCAATGGTGCAAGGATCATGAAAGGAGCCCAAGAGGGACCAGCAACATGGAGGAGCAACCCCAAACATCCATGTGACTGAGGTTGTGTAGGCTTATGGGCAAAGGACATTCCTTGGTGGTATCATTTTCATGGCACTCTAACAGGAATTCTAAGAGTACTGGATTTGGGGTCAGAGGACTTGGGTTTGATTATTAGCCCTGTTGCTTCCTATGCATGAGAGATTGACAAAGTCTCTTAACCTGTCTGTTCCTATTTCCCCATGTATAAAATGAGGGCTTGGGACCAGATGACTAATAAGGCTCCTTCTGGCTACAGATTTGTAATGCTGTGATAATATGTCATATGAGAATGCTGGACACCAGAAAGACATGTATTCTATGTCTGAAGCTCCCTCTCAGCGCTAATATCATCTGTTCTGTGTTCTAAGACCCCATCCAACTATGGTGTTCTATGTTTCAAGATCTAAGGTCAGGGCAGCCAGATGGAGCAGTGGATAGTGCACTGGCCCTGGAGTCAGGAGGACCTGAGTTCAAATCCAACCTCACACACTTACTAGCTGTGTGACTTTGGGCAAGTCACTTATCCCCATTGCTTAACCAAAAAAAAAAAAAAAAAAAGATATAATGTCCCTTCCTTGATGAATAAGGAGAAACACTTGGTGCTTTCCTCATTCCTAGAAGCACTTTGTCGTAAAAAATAAATTGAAAAACTTGGGCCAAGTACTATCCAAAAGTGCACTTGGTCCTAAGGGATTAGAGTGAAGAATGGACAAATACTGGTGTTTCTCTCTAACAAGAGGCTCAGGGAATTATGGCTCAGGGTCCAGGGAGTCCTTATTAAAGCTCTCAAAATAACCCCCTGCACTCCTTCTAGGGGACACAGGAGATGCCTGCTCTCATGCACACTATGTCAGCCGGAGTCTCAAGCCCTCTTTCTCCTAGAAGGACCCACAGCTTAGACAAGACTCCTGTGAAAAGGGGAATAGGAAAGGCAACAGAGTTGGGGTTCTCAGAAACTGCACAGAAATACTAGACCAAACACCCAAGTAAGTGCATCTGTAGACATCACTTTCTCTTCATTTCAAGGGGAAAATCTCATACAAAGTCATGTTGTGAAGGAGTCTCTGAGAAACTTCTGCTAAAAGGAACTTAGGAATGTAGAAACTCAGAGCTAGAAGGAGCCATAGAACATAGGACATAATATCAGAACTTAAAAGGACAAAGATTATAAACAGTACTAGAGATCTTAGACTACATTCATACATACATAAGACATTCAAGATCCAAAGGAATTTAAAACATCAAATGTCAGAGATGAATAGTTCTGGAAAGGATCTTAGAACATAAAATCTTTGAATGAGGAGGGAACTTGGAATATAGGAGATATAATGTCAGAATCCAAAAGGCTCTACTATAATCCTAGAACAATTGTTTTGGAAGGGATGTTAAAACATAAAACACAGAATGTAAGAACTAGCAGGCTGGGAACTCTAGAACATAGATCACAGAACATAGATCACAGAACATGAGGGTTCTTAAAATCAAATAGTATTTATTAAGCAATTACTATGCATTTGAGATACAAAAAATAAACATCAAAAAGTCCCTGCCCTGAAGGAGTTTACGTACCATCTGGAGAGACAACAAATACATATATAGATATAAGCATCTCCAGATTAAATGCAAAATTGATACAAGGTATTTAAGAGAGGAGGAGAATAGAATTCAGGTTTCTAGAGGCATCAGGAAAGGCTTCACGTAAAGAGATATGCCAGCTGAGTTGTGAAGGAGACCTGCATGAGGAAGCAGAGAATTCCAGGTATGAGTTCACTATGAAGACATGGAGACAGGAGATTGAAAGTTGTATAGATGAGGAAGAGTAAATACATCATTGAAATAGGAAATAAATCATTTGTCTCTTGCTATTGTAATGTCCTGTTGCTAACTGCTAACTATACATATAGAATATAGAACAGAATATTTTAGCACTGAGAGAGACCTTCAGACACAGAATACATGTCTTCCTGGTGTCCAGTGTTCTCCTATGACATATTATCACAGGATTACAGATCTGGAGCCAGAAGGAGCCTTATTAGTCATCTGGTCCCAACCCCTAATTCCTAACTATTCCTATTTCCACTGCTATTGCAATGATTTCTCAAATGCAAAGTCAAGTTGTTCTATTTGAATATAATGGAATACTACTATGGTATAAGAAGTGATGAGCAGGCAGACTTCAGAAAAACCTGGAAAGACTTGTATGCACTGATGCTGAGTGAAGGGAGCAGAACCAGGTGGACCTTGTACACACTAACAGCCATGTTGTGCAATGACTGACTTTGATAGACTTAG
>NW_020955008.1:0-704 GCF_900497805.2 Vombatus ursinus | reverse complement strand
TTCCCAGCAATGCAAGGATCTAAGACATCTCCAAAGGCTTCATGATGGAAAATGCTATCCATGTCCAGAGAAAGTACTATGGAGTTCGAATGCAGATCAGAGCATATTATTTGCTCTTTTTTTTCCTTCTGATTTGTTTTGTTTCCTCTTTCCTGTGGTTCCACCTATTAGTTCTAATTCGTCCTTACAACATGACTAATGTGAAAATATGTTTAATAGGAAATTATATGTAGACCTTTCCTCAGACTGCACACTGTCTTGGGGACAGGGGGAAATGAAAACTGAAAAGTGTATGGTGGTGATTGTTCAAAACCAAAAATAAATTAATTAAAAAAGAAGAAGAAAGAGTTAAGTTCTAAAGATCTCTGATCAAAGCAGTAGCCAATTGCAACTGCAGAGGACCCAAACTGAAGCATACTCCCTTCTCCCTAACAGAGGTGAGAGACTCACAGACTAAGTCTTCATCTACACCCACAATTTCCATTTCTAACACACACACACACACACACACACACGACAACGACAACAACAACAACATATGAGACACAGGGTTTTCAGAGAAGACTAGTATGTGATGGCTACTGAGACATTTCAGGGCTGCTTTCCACTTTTAGTGCCCACCTGAATCACCCAACTCTCACCTGTGGCTCCAAGAAGACATAGCATGTAGAACAAACACAGCCTGGCAAATCATTTAAGCAGAT
>NW_020955007.1:15347-26116 GCF_900497805.2 Vombatus ursinus | reverse complement strand
GTCAAACTAATATAAAAAATGAAATTAGTGTTTTAGAAACTGTTTTTTAAGAAACTGTAACAGTTTTTCATAATCAATGTTTATATCTCTAAATGCTCATTAACTAACACTCTAATAATTTGAGATTTTTGCTAAGAGTAGAGCTTAAACTCATTGATCTATATTATGCAGACTCTCTTTTTTGTGAAATTTAGAATATTGCTTTTCTCTCCATGTCATTGCCCTAATTTTCCAAAAAAAGTTTTGAAGATTATCAAATGCAGCTCAGTAAAAAACATCTCAGAGGTCTTTTCATATCTGAGATTAAGGTTAACCCAATCCTGACACTTTGAATTCATTGAAGGAAACTAGATGTTGGTTTACTTTCTTACTTACCTTAGATTCCCATCCTTTGCTGAACATTTCTGTTCTATCTTTGGAAGAGAAAACAGAAAAAAATAGTAGGCTTTCTTAGGATAGTCTCTTATCATCTAATTCAAGCCAAAGCCCTATTCTTTTTTTATCTTTCTCTTGCCCCTAATTTAGCTAAAACAGAAAAAAAAGAAAAACAAAATATAAATTTTTGTAGTCGTTTTATTTATTGGCCTTAGTCTTAATTGACAGATTCAGCTCATTTTGGGCTTTGTGATATCCACACAATTTTTACAGGACTTAACTACTTTATTTTTTATTTATCTTCAAGTATTTGCCCTTTCTGAAAGTTTCTATGCATGACTTTGAAAAAATCCTAACTTCGTTAAAGTGTTCCTTGTATAGACTTTTCAGAAAGACATTTCTTTTCCTCCTCTGCTAGCACCTTCAGAATTTTATTCTTGAGAACTTTCTACTCCATGGGAACTCACTTCTCCAAAAGAGTATTAGGCCTCTGGATTTCACTCCTTTTTTCTTGATTCTTTTGAAATTGGCCTTTAAAATTTAGAGTGCATCATAACTACTCATAGCTTTCTTCCCTTCAAATACAAATTCTGTGGTATATTGCTCATTTAATTTTCAGATTCCCATAATTCCCACTTAAGCAACCACATTTGTTTTAATTGGTTATAATTAGTTCTGCTATCATTTTCTCTGTCTTTTCAAAAAAGAAATTATCATTATGATAATTCAAGAAATCATAAGCCATTATTCTTTGATTGGGGAGAAAATGCCATCAGTGGTTTGGAGAGTAAAATTAACCTGATTGTTTTCTTTGCCAACTGTTTAAAGTCTATTTCTGAACCCATTTTTTAATATGTGTGGTGTACCACCACTCAATTTGTAATACTATATATCATAACTTTCACACAGGACAAGTAGACACCTATTCATTATTTGATCTGTCTTCCTTATTTCAACCTGCTCTCATCCTGGCACCTCTACATCCCCAGAGAAATACTATGATCACATGGTTACATTGGCAAAGTTCTAGAAGAAGTTGTGTTATATAAAAATACAGCATTCCTCCTCTTCACTTTAGCTCTGGAGTCTCATGAATATTATTCTATTAATAATAATAATAACTAAACATTCACAATAATCTATTTAGATCTTAAACATAACTCTTTAGCAATAGGCAAAAGAAATTATAATATCATGAGTATTCATATTAATTAAAATGAAAATAATACACAAATCACAATCCACGCATATAGACACATTACATCACTCAATTCACTCAGTATTCATCAGGGAAAGTGAGCACTCACTTACAGAAACATGCCAAGGAAATTCATAATATAGAAAACTCATATTACAGTGATAATTCACAATTTTGGAACTATAATTTAAGGTGTCATCTGTCTTAAGAATTGTAAATAAAAGTCCCATGATGAATGCAACTTCTTGGTTGGACAGATTCTTTCACTACAATTTGAGTTGATCCATGATATGCTTGACTAATCTCTATCAATGGGTGTGATGTATCAGCTAAATTAGTGAATTTTCTTTTTCTGTTTTTAAGCTGTTCTTCAGTTCAGCTGTATTTGCTCTTCAGTAGCAACTATAGTCCCTCTCAAGAAGACCTTCATTCAAATCCAGCTTCAGATACTTACTAGCTGTGTGACCTTGGTTGATTTACTTAGTCTCTGTCTGCTTCAGTTTCCTTAACTGTAAAATGGGGATAATAATAATAGGACCTACCTTTCAGCTATGTTGTGAGATAAATATGTTTGCAAAGAACTTAGTACCATGCCTGGAACATAGTAAGGGCTTAATAAATGCTTATTTCCTTTCTTCTTTTCTTCCTTTCTTTCTTTCTTCCTTCTTTCCTTCCTTCCTTCCTTCCCTCTCTCCCTTCATCCCTCCCTTCCTCTTTTCCTTCCTTCCTGATTCAAATACACAAAATATGGTTCTGAATTTTGTCCTTGGCTCCTCCTGTCTCTCCCTCTCCCTCTCATTCTCCCTGTCTGTCTTCCTCTCATTCCTTGCCACATCCTGACTGTATGTTCAACAAATGATGTAGAATCACAAACATTTCTATATTGTTTACATAATGTTGACAAATAGCTGCCTTAGTACGTCTAAGTGTGGAGTCATGAAAGAAAATTGTTAGTCTTTTCTTTCACTGACTGTTATATTGCTGGATAACTTCTCACTTATGGTATCTGTGTAGCCATATTATCATTCTTTAGAGTACACTAATTATTTCCTCTTGAAATCATTTAATTTACCCTCTACAGGAAAAGTCTATTGTCTACTACTTTGTTATAAATGTTTGAAGGTCCTTCTTCCCTTCATTCCATCATGTCCTTTAATTTCTCAAGTTTCTTACACAAGTTAAGATTTTCCTGTGTGTCTTCACATCAGTTTGTTCTTCTTCATTTAATCTTTGAAACACTTATTCTATTCTTTTTAGGAGTACTTCATTCTCCCTGACAACCTGGAGAGTAAAGGTGCATTCTTTCAGCTTTTCTACATTCTCTTCTAGGAAAGAAGTCAACTTGAACTTATCTATGCATAGATAAGTATAACATTGCCAGCAGAAACATAAATATAAAACTCACTTTGCCGATCATTGAAAAATCCCCCATCTTTTCTTCAAATACACATGTAGGTACATGCATACACACACACACACACACACACACATACACACCTAGATGCATATAAATATGTTATTTGTAAGGATTGGGGCGACCAGGAATTCTCGACTGAATAAAATCATCAGAAGAATAAATTAGGTATGAACAAAGCCTAAATATTTCCATTGAATCAATAAAGCAGCCAAAAACTTTTCAACTAGATGTGGCAGGAAGGGTTTTGGGATTGGCTAAAGAAGCATAGTCACAATCTATATGTTGTATATAAAACAGTGAAGCACCTTGGAACCCAGGACATTAGTGTCTGGCTATCTCGAAATGACATTAGTCATCCTCTTAAGAGGGAAATGTCCACAGGCCAGAAAGAAGAGAGATTTATTGTCCTCTCTTCTCTCTGCCCCTCCCCATTGACTGAAAAGTGATCTTGTGAAGTCTGGAGGGGTAGAGAATTTGGACTTTTTATCAGCATTATAAAATAGTCTCTGACAGTGATGGGATCATAGATTTGGGACCAGAAGGTACATTAGAAGGCATCAAGTTTACCCCTTAATTATTCTGGATGTTTCAGGTTTATTTTAAGTGATTGAAGGTTGATATCTAAACTAAGAGCTTTGGAACATCCTATATACAGAAATAAACAAATGAACAAATGTTAAATAGCTTCATATAAGCAGGGAATGACATGGACAAACTCTGGTCCTTGGATTCTAAGTTAGCAATCATTATACTGCACCACAGTGCTGCATTCTTGTCACCCTTACAAAATTCACTATTTCTAACAATAAAAGATAGCATAATGTTAAATTACAGAATTAATTGGGAGATTGATCTAGGTAAATGATAGATAATAGCAACAGAAGCATCTAGGACAGGTAATGTAGAGAATAGAGCACTAGACTTGGAGTTGATAAGGTCTGAGGTTGAGTCTTGCCTCAGACACTCAACTAGCAATATGACCCTAGCTAAGGTAATTAATCTGTCTCAGCTTTTCTTATCTGAAAATAATAGCACTAAAATCACAAAGTGTTGTGAAGATCACACAGTGATCTCAAAATGTGTGAGATAACATACTTAAAACAATTTGTAAACCTTAAAGCACTATATAAATGCTACAATAGTATTGTTGTATCATACCATATTGTATTATACTGTATCATATTGCATTGCATCCTATCCTATCCTATCCTATCACATCCTGTGATATCCTGTGATCCATGGTATGGCTTGGTGTGGTATGGTATTGTATGGTATGGAATTACATTATATTACATTTTATTACTATATAATAGCAGAACAGAGTATACTATAGCATAGTAATTTATATTCCACCATATTAAAAAAAAATAAAAGGATTCTCAGAGTGATATTGAAATGGCATTTGAGCAGCACAATCCACGACAACACCTATCCTTCTTGGAACAATGACATAGTTAAATCTACTACCCCACAGTTTTTTTTTTTGGTCTAGAAATTTTGGCATTGACTCTTTAAGTAAGCCTTAACCTTTTAAGTAGAAAATGTACTTGTCAGATTGCATCAAGTAATCTGTAACATTTCTGTGAGAAGTAGTAAGGCACAGACTCCATTTGCTCAATCCTGATTAATAGATTTTTGAGGGAAAACATTGATTTTGTAACATTATTAACTTAGATGTATTCCCCCCTCATAATTTTTATAGCTTTTGAAGCTTATTAATTTAAAAGAAAATGTGCTCATGCACACCATCTTTTACCATGATAAAAGTCTCGCTAAAAATAGTATGCTACAATGAAATAGACATGATACTTGATCGCTCCATGAATGCTTCCAGTTGAGCATATGACAACAATACATCTGTCATTCTGACCTTTTAAGTGGATACTGGAAAATGTCATGTCTTTCCTACACAGCATACTGCATGAACATTGAACTGTACAACAATATTTAAGCTTTGGACAAACAAGGACAATCTGTCAGACCAGCTGTTCACACCTCTCTTTCATCCTAGAAACAAAATATACAAGAGGATATGATGATGAAGTCTCATTTGTGTAGACAGTGGACGCATTTCCAACTTCTTCTTCTCCCTCTCAACATGAACCATGACTTGGAGATCATTTTCTAGAAAATATTATAATGCCTAGCCTACAAGATGCTCAAAGTATTATCTAATTACAAAATTACCTATTTTAATTTAATTCAGAAGAAATATTAAAATTTTAAAAGTTGTGAAAGAATGTAATTTTTGTACATAGTACACTAATTTTGGATGTCCTGTGTGACATCTGACATATGCAATGTCACCTAGTAAGTATGGCATTAAGGTGAGGATATGGCAAATGCTATTAGAGAGACAAGAGTCTATCTGAGTGTTAGGTAGTCTGTCACTTTGTAGGTAGTCTCAGTTAAGAGAATTAGGTCTGTGTTTTCACAATAAGGCATGAGAGGGAGAGTGTAAACAATCTTTACCTATATGTCATCTAGGATGCATATATAAACATATCTATGCATATATAAAACATATGCATTTATAAACATATAACAATATGCATACATATGTGTATGTGTATACTGCATTATTATATAGATATAGATATTACATATGTACACATACATAAATATTATATATTTCTAAAATGGTTTTCCAATATTTATGCATATGCATGATATTTGTTTGCAGATCTGTGTGTCTGTGGGCAAGTAGCTGGCATGGTGGATAGAGTGCCAGACCTGGAATCAGGAAGACTCACTTTCCTGAGTTCAAATCTAGTCTCAGACACTTATTAGCTATGTGATGCTGAGCAATTCACTTAACCCTGTTTACCTCAGTTTCCTCATCTGTAAAATGAGCTGGAGAAAGAATGACCAACTACTCCAGTATCTTTGCCAAGAAAGTTCGAAATGGAGTCCGAAAGCTAGACATGACTGAACAACAACATGTATATCTATAGGCATAGATGATATAAAGATGATGAAGATAGAGACAAGCAGATATAGAAACAGATATAGATACAGAGATATTTAGATATAGATATGTACAAATACATGCCTATATATAATGTGCATACACAAAAACATGTACACATATGTGTGTATGTAAGATAGATAGATATTAGTTTCCTCATCTACACACTAAGGGGTGAGAACTAGTTGTTTTCTATGGCCCTTATAGGTCTCTCTTTTTAAAAATTCTTTAAGAAGTTGCCAGGTGGATTAATTAGCATGATTCCTTCTGTGGAACGAAACAATCATTGTTTAGGTCTCAACTCTTTACAAATGAACAATTTTTACTAAGTATTCATTGTCTCTTCATGGTTTTTAAGATATGAAACCTGATTTGGAACTAATCAAAATTTCGTTTAGCAAAGAATTTTAATGTAGGCCTTGGTTATAAGTTATCATCAATCAATCAGTCAATAAACATTTAATAATGCCTACCATGTGCCAAGCTCTGTGCCAAGTGTTATTTTGCTAGGTACTATAATAGAATTACATTATTAAAGGTAGTTTTTGAAGAGTATATCTGTATGCTATTCATACTTTCTTTTCTTTTATCTTTTTCATTTTATCTTTTTTTTTGTATGTCCAGAATTTAGCTAATTTTTCACATAGTAAGAACTTAATAAATGCTGTTGGATTTCATGGGAAATCTCAATAGACATAATACTAGGCCTGCAATTAGAAAGACCTGAGTTCAAATTAAACACTTATGAGCTATATGACCTTGGGCAAGTTGCTTTGCCAGATAAGAATAGTGCTTACCTCACAAAGTTGTTGTGACGGTCAAAGGAGATATTATTTGTGAACAACTTAGCACAGTGCCTGTCATTTAGCTATATGAATGTTTATTCCCTTTCCCTCACCCTCCACATGTATCTTATACCATCAGAGATAGTGATACATAAGAAACAAACCAAAAAAATCAACACATATATTCTTTAGCATCCCTTATGAAAAATTCCAAGTTTAACCTTCCTGTTTGAGAATTAATTTCATAAGCTGTCAAATGTGACCTACTTGTTTAAAAAACATTTACTTTATCCATCATAGTGATTTCAAGACACAGAAGTAAAATAAATTAAATAAATGTATTCCACATGTAAAATATTTTCAAATTGTTTCATTATAAATGGAATAAAATCTATTTATAAACGATTATGAAGTTTTTTTTCCATTTAAGGACATAGAATCTTATTACTGCAAGACAACTTAAAGATCATAGAATTATTTTTTCCTTTGTTTACTGATGATGAAACTGAGGCTCACAGTAGTTAGTTGCATGACTTGCTGAAAGTCACATGTCTAGTTAGTATCAAGGCCATAGACCAGGTTTTTCTGAAGCTCACTTCAATCCTTCTTTCCACTATGCTACATTGAGCAGGTTAAACATATTTCAAATAAGCGAATGTACTATAAAGATGATTTGTAATATGGCTTTGAGAATTTGACTTTAATATATAACAAATGCATATTTAAAAAATGAAAGGAATCAATCAGGATTGCCCAGACTAGAGGTAGCTTAAATTGTCCATTTTCATTCAAATGAGTTCTTTCTATGTATCATAAGATTCTTGAATTAGAAATTAAGAGTAGAAATAATCTGCTCTGGCCACTTCACTTTATAAATGAGGAAAACTGAGGCAGAAAAAATAACTTGCTGAGAGCCACAAAGGGATTACATAGCCAAATCAGGATTTGAACCCAAATTTATTAGCTGCAGGTTCAGTGTTCTTTCCACTACACAACACTTTCTGTATGTACTTTTCTTCAGGCACAAAAAATAATATAATATGGTTAAATTGTTAGATTTACCTGAGTTCAAATCTTAAAAGGTAAGGGAAAAAATCTGATTATAAACAAAAGCTTTCCATATTAGTAACCATTGCCAACATTGTTCATGGTTTTCCTTCAGTTTCTATTGCATATTATCAAGTGAATAAATATATTCAGAATATTCTAAGTAAATATTCGGAACAAGTATATTCCGAATAAATATATCCTTTATTGAAAAACCATTTTCATAGGTTATTTTTATGAGAAATACAGTTATCTCTTCCATGTCATGATTTTCCCCATCATGATTTTAATACATCGTGGGTTGGCGTAAGAAATTAAATGGGAATTTTTTGAGAGTTTTGCAGAAGTTGCAGACAACACACAAAGGCCAGGAGATGACACAGAAAAGGTTTAGAAACTCAGAAATATATAAAATACATGTAAAGCATTGTATAATATATCCTATAATCAAATACTTAACCCATACTTTACAATAAGGTACTGTAAATACCTCATAAAAGAAAAAAAATCAGACTTCTTTGGTACAATGGTAAGGCCAAAAATATTTTACATAAATTTTTGAGATTGGGGGCACCATGCCCCTAACTTTTATGATGTGGAAGGGATAACTATAGTCAATTTCAATTTTAATGTCAACTATTTAAGGAAAATTGTGCAATGTGAAAATTAGATTAGATTGACCTGTTTCGTCAATCATGTCAGTGCAGAAAATTTTCGTTCTCTGAATGTTAATATGTTAATGTTGTGGAATCTTATAAGATCTTATAATATCTCATTGAGAACATGCATACCAACTCTCCTTTAGAATATTTTCTATAAAACTCGATTTAGAATAATTTGACATAAAGTATTTTAATAGGCATTTATTTCCTCCACCCTCAATTAATTTTAGTAAATCTACAGATCTCTATGAAAGATATGAATAATCCATCAAACACTCAGGAATAAAATGAGAATTTCTGGGGCAGATAGGTGGCACAGTGGATAGAGCTCAGGCCTTGGAGTCAGGAGGAACTGAGTTCAAATCCAACCTCAGACACTTGACACTTACTAGATGTGTGACCCTGGGCAAGTCTCTTAACCCTGATTGCTTCACCAAAAATAATAATAGTAATAATAATAATAATAAGTATTTTCTATTAGAATAAATTTTGGCCTAACATAATTCTTTATTCAAGCAAAAGTGTATTTTTTTTCCTAAAACAACTTCTCTTTTAAGGAATTCTATTCAATGCTAATTTGTAGAAGTCTAGTTATAAGTATAAAATTTAGTAGAATCTCATTTTCACAAAATCCTACTCCAGTTCTTCATTATGTTGCATGTTTGTGTGTTCTCAAATATTCTACCAGTAGAGCACAAGCTCCAGTTGGTTACTCTATGATGTGAAGACTTCCAGTATAAACTTAATAATAGATGGTGAGAGCTTTGTACAAATTAGTTAGGCTAAATTCAAAGAATTTTGTCACCATTACACAATCCATTCGGTGATGAAATCTTGGATATGACAACCCATAAAACAAAACACCTATAAAACAAAGTCCTATAAAACCCACTCCTATAACAAAGGTGATGGGTGCCAACATAGCAGCTATGGAGTGCTAATTATCTCACATTTTGATGGTATAGAAATATTAATTTACTTGTTTGTGTTCCAATTATGAAAAATGTATCCTATGATCAACACATGAACACAATAATGTAGGAACTGAATCATTCATCTTTAAATTTCCTCTACAAAGAAACCAGGGGACCAAATGAAGTTGTGGGTAAATGAAAGGACAACTGTCAGTCTATCCTAGAAAGGACCAATAAGGGGTTTTATAGAATCATGGACTTTAAGAACTGGAAGGGATATCAGAGGCCCTCCAATCTATCATGTACACAAAAATAATTCCCAATATGACAAATCTGATAAGTAAGATTCAATTTCTGTTTGGGAATCTCCACCAAGGACAGGAAGGGCCACCATTTCTTGGGGAAGCTCATTCTGTTTTTGGACATCTCTAATTGGCTGGATTATTTTACTGACATCAGATCTCAATTTGCCTCTTTAAAACATATCCACTGCTTCTGATTATGCCCTGTTAGGCCAAATCGTACAAGCTTAAACCTTCTTGCATATGACACACCTTCCAATGCTTAAATATAGCTACCATGTCCCCTTTGAGCTTTCTGCAGCCTAAACATCACCATTTCCTTCAACTGATCCTCCTGTGTCATGGATTCAAGATGCTTACTATTCTGGTTGCCCTTCTCTGGACATCCACTAGCTTGTCCATGTCCTTAAACTTCAATGTCCAGAACAGAATGCAACATTCCCACTGGCATCTTGTGGTGGTAGAACACATTAGAACTATCACCTTTTTTATTTCTAGATACTATTCTTCTCTTAATGCAGTCTAACATTATATTATACTTTTTTTAAATTGTCACTTCACATTAGAGAATCATATTGAGTTCACAGGACACTAAAATTCCTAGTTTTTTGGTTTGTTTTTAGGAAAACTTCTATATAACCATGTCCCCCAATATTTCACTTACAAAGGTAATTTTTGTACACAGACATAAGATCTTAGATTAATTCTATTGTATTTAATTTCTTAAAATTATGTCTGATGCTCCAACTATTTATGATTTTTTAACCTTTATTTTCCAGTGTGTTAACTATTCCTCCCAGCTTTGAGCCATGTACAATTTCATTGAACATGTCATTATCCATATCACTGATAAAAAATATGAGAGAGTTTAGGACCAAGCACAAATCCCTGGGTACTCCACTGGAGACCTTTGGCCAATTCATCCAAGCAATTCTAAATTTCTCTAATTGTTATGCCTAGTGCACATCTCTCTCTATCTGCTCCATAAGAAGTACATTNACTCCACTGGAGACCTTTGGCCAATTCATCCAAGCAATTCTAAATTTCTCTAATTGTTATGTCTAGTGCACATCTCTCTATCTGCTCCATAAGAAGTACATG
>NW_020955007.1:13825-15310 GCF_900497805.2 Vombatus ursinus | reverse complement strand
AGATAATTTATTAAAAAGCTATGCTAAAATTTGGTGACCTATAGTCATAGCATTTCCCTTATCTACTAGTTTAGTAATCCCACAAAAAAGAAAGCTATGAATATAAAACAAAGAAGGAAAACTATAGAACAATATCATCCATGAATATTTTATTTTTAAAATGCACATAACATTCTAGAATTAATCCAAGAATTGGATTTTCATAATGGATCCTCAATATTATCATAATAATAAGATTAATTATGAGATAACAATGAAATCATCTATAGTGATGAAGATACTGTCACACAATTAACTCTGAAAATTCCTACCTGAAAACTATAGTCATTGTGTGGAGCTCAAGCAAGACATTGTGCAGGTATTAGTTCCATGTTCTTTGGGAGGTAAGGAAAGGTCCAATGAATTTATCTTTNTAGTGATGAAGATACTGTCACACAATTAACTCTGAAAATTCCTACCTGAAAACTATAGTCACTGTGTGGAGCTCAAGCAAGACATTGTGCAGGTATTAGTTCCATGTGCTTTGGGAGGTAGGGAAAGGTCCAATGAATTTATCTTTTAACAACTGTTCTGAAATAATTATTTTGAAGTAGTTTTCTTCAATTTTTCTCTTTTATTTATGGTCAGGATGATTGAGTCTATAGAGCACAGTGGCTTAGCTAGGTACTACTGGATTATAACTATAGATGCTGGTGACTTGCACTAATCTCTGTGCTTTACCTCTCATTTCAAGTTTGACCAGGCTTCAGGTATGGATAAAGCCTGGACTTCACAACATGGTAAGTAGGTTCTCCCATCTCAATGACATTAGATCTTCAGTTCTATACCATCNTTATTTTGAAGTAGTTTTCTTCAATTTTTCTCTTTTATTTATGGTCAGGATGATTGAGTCTGTAGAGCACAGTGGCTTAGCTAGGTACTACTGGATTGTAACTATAGATGCTGGTGACTTGCACTAATCTCTGTGCTTTATCTCACATTTCAAGTTTGACCAGGCTTCAGGTATGGATGAAGCCTGGACTTCACAACATGGTAAGGAGGTTCTCCCATCTCAATGACATTGGATCTTCAGTTCTATATCAGTTTCCATTAATGATGTTTATATCTCTAGGCTAGGATTTCCTCCAAAGAAGGGGGAAAAATAATACACACAATATACAAACATGAATAACATACAAAACAGATCATTTAATTCTACTTGCCCCCCAAAATTGAATACTGATTTTTTTAATATCATCATAAAATGATTAGAATAGAATTCATTAACATCACTACTTGTACAATTTTTTGGGAATCTAATATTCAAGTCTAATTGTGACATGCATTGTTTCATGTAAGGTTGCTAATTAGCCAGTTCACATTTCACCTCCACTGAGTACAATCTGATTGCATCACTCAGCAGGATTCTTTTTGTAGAATCCTCATTCTCCTCCTGATGCAATTTCTTTATTTGCCATCTATGATGGGAGGTGCTTCTCCCAGCAC
>NW_020955007.1:13564-13666 GCF_900497805.2 Vombatus ursinus | reverse complement strand
TGAGATCAAAGACTTTCTTAAGTAGAGGAAATCCAAAGAAAGAGGCAAAGGTAGCCAGGGAGTCCATTACAGGACGACTTAAGTTTCCATGTGTTCACATAC
>NW_020955007.1:13084-13525 GCF_900497805.2 Vombatus ursinus | reverse complement strand
GGAGAGAGTTTTTCAGAACTCTGGAATAGCAAAGGACATTGTTTCTCCCTATTTCTCATTGCCCATCACATCTTTTCCTCTAAGAAGCAGGAGACAGAGAGAGTCATCACCTAGAAGTCTCTTCTTTTTTGTTTTTTTTTTTAAGTCTCTTCTTTTATGGAGTAAAACTCTGCCCCTTTTCTTCTGTCATGAAGGTTGGGAATAACTAAGAAACCATTTGGGGTACACTTCGAGTCTCATTCTAGAGTGTCAAAAAGTCTTCTAAGTGTTGGTCCACCCACTATATATCAATACTTTTAAAAAGATTATTTTATAAAAGATTCTTAAAATAGTCTCCTCAAGTAGACTTAACATTGTCTTTTAAAATTTAAATAGCTGAGCCTCCATCTCCAAATTATCAGATAAAAATAACATGATATACAGATTAGCAGGCAGATGGAA
>NW_020955007.1:12809-13037 GCF_900497805.2 Vombatus ursinus | reverse complement strand
CCAGTATAAATTAATGATGTTGGAACTCTCACTTAAAGACTATTTAATTGATTGACGCAATGTGTTGAGTACTAGTAGTTAGAAACAATGTACTTGGTAGTTAGGTGAACATTANCCAGTATAAATTAATGATGTTGGAACTCTCACTTAAAGACTATTTAATTGATTGACGCAATATGTTGAGTACCAGTAGTTAGAAACAATGTACTTGGTAGTTAGGTGAACATT
>NW_020955007.1:12216-12749 GCF_900497805.2 Vombatus ursinus | reverse complement strand
AAAAAAAATAAACATATTATGGTATAATGAAAAAAAAAGCCACTTACTATAGAATCAATGGACCTGAGTTAAAATCCTTCTCCTATTTATCTGAGTGATCTTGGGCAAATGATTTAACTTTCCTTCACTTCAGTTTTCTCTTCCATTTACACAGTGTATGTGGTGTGTGTGTGTGTGTGTGTGTGTGTGTGTGTGTGTGTGTGTGTGAACTAGATGCTTCTGGAATGTTTTTTAGCTTTCTACCTATGATCCAATTATTATATCCAGAGTTACATAATAGATTTGAGACTATAAACCTTCCCAAAAGTAATATTCATTTNTCCTTCACTTCAGTTTTCTCTTCCATTTACACAGTGTATGTGGTGTGTGTGTGTGTGTGTGAGTGTGTGTGTGTATGTGTGTGTGTGTGTGTGTGTGTGTGAACTAGATGCTTCTGGAATGTTTTTCAGCTTTCTACCTATGATCCAATTATTATATCCAGAGTTACATAATAGATTTGAGACTATAGACCTTCCCAAAAGTAATATTCATTC
>NW_020955007.1:11662-12181 GCF_900497805.2 Vombatus ursinus | reverse complement strand
TGTACTTGGTGAGTGCAATTTGTGCTTCACAAATACCTTATGAAAGTAAATTAACTTTGGCTCTTTCTTGAGTACATTTAGTCAAAACACATCCCAATGAAAGGTTCATGCTTCACTTTGGATTGATTACTTGGGCTTCTGTATTGAAATACTCATTTTTTTTCCCAAATGAATTTAGAATAAGAAATAGTATAGTAAATTATCTGATTGCCAAATACTCTTCCTCAGGCCCTCCATTCTTTTTGATAAGGTATATTATTGCAATTAATACTTTATCATATCTGTAGGCAATACATAATCTGCAAAATTAGTGTTATTCAATATTCACATAATAAATAAACACAAAATCTATCAATGATATACTCAGACTGAACTTTTAAAATTACAGCTATTAAAACAAACAAACAAAATCTGTAATCATCCTCAGACTTTCAGATAAATGAGACTTCTTCCTAAAAAAAGTTATAAAAGCCTTCATATTGTGTTCTTATAAATCACCCTACAACATAATTTTTCTTT
>NW_020955007.1:11484-11586 GCF_900497805.2 Vombatus ursinus | reverse complement strand
AACATTAAAAGTCACCTCCCTTACATTTCCTGACAAGAATCTATGCATGGTTATTGGGTCATTGTGAGGAGAGACAAACCAATGAACTATTAATGCAGTTAA
>NW_020955007.1:10394-11451 GCF_900497805.2 Vombatus ursinus | reverse complement strand
AAACTCAATAATCCTTGCCTTAAAAGTTTTTTTGTAATTATCCTAGCCTAAACAATCATGTGGATTAGGTTTTGGACAATGCAAGTAAAAAAGAGAAGAAATATGTACTCTCTCCCTCCTTTGGCCCCCACCCTTGGAATTTGAGTATCATTGGTCACGTCCACAAATTCCTTTCTTCTTTCTACCTGAATGTTCCCATTCTCTAGTCACTAACCTTGAATCTACCATTTCAGAGATTTTTTTCCTGAATAGGAATGGTGCATGAAGGGAACAATCTAGGGGAATACATCCTAACAACTCTTCCAAAAGGAAATGTTTATTTGGGTTACTTTAACCTGATGGAAAATGGAAACTTTATATATTCCACCTTGGAAATCTTAACTGATATTGATAAGTAGATAGATAGATAGATAGATAGATAGATAGACAGATAGATAGATAGATAAATAAATGAATAAATAAATAAATGAATGAATACATAAATAAATGAATAAATGAATTAAATAAATAGATATAGATAGATAGATAGATAAATAAATAGATAGATAGTTAGTTAGATAAATAAATAGACATTTAAATCCACCTTCATTTGGATCAAGTCCCCAGCCAGTAGACAGTCTAGCACTTTGTAAAAAAAAAAAAACAAATAAACCTCTTTCCTTTTCTTTCTTNAATGTTCCCATTCTCTAGTCACTAACCTTGAATCTACCATTTCAGAGATTTTTTTCCTGAACAGGAATGGTGCATGAAGGGAACAATCTAGGGGAATACGTCCTAACAACTCTTCCAAAAGGAAATGTTTATTTGGGTCACTTTAACCCGATGGAAAATGGAAACTTTATATATTCCACCTTGGAAATCTTAACTGACATTGATAAATAGATACTTCCTTAGATACAAATAAACAAATAAATAAAATAAATAAAACAAATAAACCTCTTTCCTTTTCTTTCTCTCTTTTTTTATGACTCTTTTATTTCTTCCTTCCCTTTCCAAAAATTAATCACAGATCATGAACAATGAGGATCAATTGGATTTCATCTAGCTAGAAAAAAAT
>NW_020955007.1:9754-10350 GCF_900497805.2 Vombatus ursinus | reverse complement strand
TAAACTTCTTGAACAAAATTATAAAGGCAGTTTTAAAGTATAAACTCTGGAGTAAGCTTCTGCTATCTTATACAAAATAAGAGAGAGGGAGGGGAGTCATATCACCAAGATCNTAAACTTCTTGAACAAAATTATAAAGGCAGTTTTAAAGTATAAACTCTGGAGTAAGCTTCTTATACAAAATAAGAGAGAGGGAGAGGAGTCATATCACCAAGATTTTTGATCTCTGAGAAATGTAGAAGTTAGCCAGTCTTGAAACTTTTCCAGGTACATATTCTAGTATACAGTCCTGGCAAGTGCATGCAGCTGTACTTGAGTAAAACTAATTCAACTTCCAGTTTCTTGTCCCCCAATCCAGGCACTTATCTTTTCCTTTGCTTTCATTTGTTTTAGTATCTTCCAAGACAGGGGAAAGCAAAACAAAACAGAACAAAACAACTCTGTCCATCTGGACTACATTTTGCAAAAGTTGATATAGCTACCTTAATCTGTGAAGGCCCTTCTCTTCTGTTAAGATCTGTCTCCAAAAGCTTATTACACTAGGAAAGTCACTGAACAGTATAGCACTCTTGATGCAGTTATACTATTAACAGGTA
>NW_020955007.1:4272-9702 GCF_900497805.2 Vombatus ursinus | reverse complement strand
CCAAAAGCTTATTACACTAGGAAAGTCACTGAACAGTATAGCACTCTTGATGCAGTTATACAATTAACAGGTATATGTCTTAAGAAAATCAAAGATCTATGTATACAAAAACATTCTTTGCAACACATTTTTTATATTATAGACAAGAATTGAAAGGAAAGTAGATTCCCATCTGTTGAACAAATTGTGGCATATGACTATAATGAACTATTATTGTCCCATAAGTGAAGACATGCATCAAGAATTCAAGGCAATTTGGGAAGACTTTGATGAGCTTATGGTTAAAAAAAAAACAATCACAACCAAGAGAAATACTTATATAATGACCACAATAATGCATGAAGGAAACAATAGAGGAAGACTTCAGAATTCTCATAAATTCAGCAAACAATCTTGACTTCAAAGAACTGCTGTTGAAGCATGCTACCTGCTTCTTAGTGGAGAGATTGTCTAGATGTATAAAATAGAGCACAATTTTCAGACAAAATCAATATGTTAATATGTTTTGCTAAACTCTCCTTATGTTTTATGTTTTGAGGGGGGAGAATTATTGGGAAGTGATAGTTACATAAAAATAAAAGACCATCAACAAAAAACCAAAAAAAAAACCTTTTAAAAAACCTAGTGGCCATTATCCAAATCCATAAATAGTAAGAAAGTGTTTATTATATGTCATAAAAAGGAGCTATTTAATATAAAGAAACTATATTGGCATAACCATGGTGCCATACTAATCTATTTTAAATTTTAAAATCTAGCAACATTGATTTATTCAAGATGATGATTATTCAGAAGCTAATAATTGATTACTGTTACCTTAGGAAATGGCACAATTGTCAACAGCAATGAGTACCTCTTGGAACAGTTTTTCATCTCAGAATTAAAAAAAAAGCTATGCAAAGCATTGAATAAATCTAAGGAAAAAAGATGGAAGTTTTGTATTTCATTTTGTATTTGCCAATTAGAACTTTGATTTTACAATAGGAGGTAATGTTTATAGTCAATTCTCAATTATTCAGATGCTTATTAACCATCCTATACATTATTCAAGCTCATTCATTGCTCTTTTTTCATCTTCTTGCTATATACCTTGGGGCCATTCAAAATTCCTTACCCCATTTCACCAGAGTGTGAAATGACTTTCACCTCAAACCAATCAATGTTATTTATCAGCAACTCTAGTGAATTACTCCACTGAGGATGGGGAGTAGGGATTGTAAAATTACAATGAGCTTTTGTGGATTTTATTTACCAGTTTTACTCTTGTCCATTATCAAAGATGGTGTGAGTTGACTGTAGTCAAAGCCAAAAAATATGTGTGATTTGTTTTATAATATTAAAAAAGGGGAGGAGGATCGTTTGCTTTAATTATTGATACATTTTGTTTTTATGCTATCTTAATTTATGAATGTTTTTCCCCTTCTCTTACCCAGCCAGCCTCTCATAATGACAGATTTTTAATAAAGGAAAAAATATATGTCATCAGAACCAATCAACACACGTACCATAGATATAATATAGCAAACATATAGTCTTCTATCTCTGCAGTGGAGGAGCAGGGATATTTCTTCAACTATTCTCTAGGTCCAAACAGTCTTTTTAATTACACTTTGTTTAGGACAATAGCAATAGACCTGGAAGAGACCTCAGAAGTTATCCATCCTAACCTTCCTCATTTTTCAGATGGGAAGCTGGGCATAAGGAAGTTAAGTTACTTGACAGACATCATACAGGTGAGATTTGAAGCCAGGTTCTCTGATTTCAGAAATAACCAGTCCATCAACAAATATTTATTAAGTCTTACAAGAAAGATAGTGCTAGGCATAAGGGATACAAACACAAAGAATGAAACAATTTCTACTTACAAAGAGACTATATTCTAAGGGGGAAGATGAATATATGGATAAGTATATGCAGTGTAAATATAATTACAGACTTTATAATATACATACTGGACAACTCAACCCTCCCCCACTTTCTCTTTTGCTTGTGATATTAGTGAATTGTTTTGAGAATTCAATAAACTAACAAACATTTATTAAATGCTTACTATGTGCTAGACCCTGTGCTAAGTTCTGGGGATACAAAAAAGATATTCCCTGCATCTAAGGAACTTAAAATCTAATATTTTTTTCATGAATGAGACGGAGGCCAATGTCACTGGATCAAAGATTATTGTATTGGGGAGTAAAGTGTAAGAAGCCTGGAAAAGTAGGAAGAAGATATGTTATGACAGGCTTTGAATGGCAAATTACATTTTCTATCTAATCCTAGATAGAGAGAGGTAGCAGTGTCAGAGGAGAGAAGGGGCAAATTTGAGAGATATTGCAAAGGGCAAAATCAACAAGCCTCAGCAAGAGCTTGGATATAGGGGTAAAAATAATGGGGAGTCCAGGATGATACTAAGACTGAGGCACTGGGAGGATGATGTTGCCTTCTACAAATAGAGTTCTGTTTTGGACATATTGGATTTAAGATGTCTATATGATATCCAGTTCAAGATATCTGAAAGGCAGTTGGAGATGCAAGATTGGAGATCAGCACATAGTTTGTAGCAGAATAGGTGGATTTCAGAATCATCAGCATAGAGATAGTAATTAAATCCATGGGACCTGATGAGATCAACAAATGAAGTATTATGGAGAGAAAAAAAGAAGACGGCCTATGACAGAACCCTGAGAGACTCCACAGTTGGAGAGTGAATCTGGAAAAGTATCCAGGAAAGAAGATGGAGAAGGGGTGGTTAGATAGGTGGGATGAGAACTAGGATACTGCAGTGTCCTGAAACACTAGATAGAAGACAGTGTTAAGGAGGAGAAATTGATCGACAGTGTCAAAGGCTGCAGGAAGGTCAATAAGAATGAAGACTGAGAAAGGGCCTTTGGATTTGGCAACTAAGAGATCATTAATAATTTTGGAGAAAGCATTTTCTGTTGAATGATAATTGTAAGGAATTAAAGAATGAGAAGAAAGAAAATGGAGGGATCTATTGTAGATGGTCTTTTCAAGGAGTTTAACTAGAAAGGGCAAAAAAAATATGTAATGACAGATAGCAAGGATAGAAGGATTGAGTGATTTCTTTTTCAAAATAGAGGAGATGTGGACATGTTTTAGGCAGTAGGAAATGAGGTAGTAGACAGGGAGAGAATGAAAATAAATGAAGGAGTGGTGATGAGATAGAGAGCAATCTGTTGGAGGACACAGGATGGAATGGGAGTGCTTGAACAAATAGAGGGGTTAGTCTTGGTAAGCATTCAGGCCACTTCACCATGTGAGACAAGGGTGAATGAAGAAGGCAACTGAGTGATGGAAGATGAAGAGGAGGGAAGGAAAGGGAGCTCATGGTGAATGGCCTTAATTTGTTTTTTCTGTATAATAAGAGTAAAGGTGCTTAGCTGAGACAATGGGGAAACAGGGAGCTATAGGAGGGATGAAGGTGGATGAAAAGGTTTGGAAGAGCTACTGTGGAGAGAGGGAAAGTGAGTTGATAAGTGAGCTGTAGGAAAATTGCTTAGCCACACTGAGGGTTCAGTTGAGGATTACCCATGCCTCAACGCTATGTTAGGGAGAGCAAATGGAGATTTTGATGATTCCTGGAGGCAGATGGCTCCATATAGAAGAACCTGATCTATTTATTTTAATTTTCAATGGGTCCATAATAGTAATTTAATTGTGGTAGTTAGAGATAGCTGAGAGAAGATTTCTGCTAAGTGATTCCTGATTGGTTGGAAAGAACTGATTTCAGTGGCCAAAAGCTCCAGTGAAAACCTTAGTGTCACCTAGAACCGGTGAAAGTTGAATCTTTTCATAGGGGCTTGTTCCTCTCTGATGCCAACCTTTGATTTGATAAGGAAAAAGAGTGAGCTTTGAACTTCTTGGAGTATTCTGATGAGTTGACCTAAAGAGTGAACCTAAATATGAACTTTGTTGCTGTGAGCTCCATTAGATTAAATAATGCATTATCTGTGGGGATGAATAATTGTCTGGGTGGGTCCGTGTATCTCACTCAGGTATAGCTTGATGATTGAATGGCTTTAAAAAAGGCTGGTATTCACATTAAGTACTAACACTTTCCCAATGACTTTTCTATGGGTGATTGTTAACTGAAGGAGAATTAAAGACTATGTGTGGAGGCAGCTAGGTGGTACAGTGGATAGAGAACTGGGACTAGAATTAGGGAGATCTGATTTCAAATCTGGCTTCAGATACTAGTTGCATGACCCTGGGCAAGTCTAACCTCTGTTTCAGTTTACTCAACTGTAAAATGGAGACAAAATTCTCTCTCATAGATATAAATATTGATATAGATATTGATATATATCAATATTGATATACATTGATATATATCATAGATATAGATATTGATTATATATATATACACACACACACTCTCTGTGTGTTGTGTAGGTATTAAAACACTATGTTTGAAGAGAGAAAATAAGATGATTTTCACAACTGAAGAGTAGTAAGGAAGAGCAGTCACACATTGAGCAGAGAAGCAATTTGTGTTGTTTAGTTGTTGCTGAATGGATCTGTAGCATTGCAGCCTGCAGTCTAAGGTTGTGAATTGCCCTAAGCACTTGAATTTCCTTATCTCATGTGTTACCATGTCACATTCCTGTAAATGTTTGCCTCTTCTTCATCATACCTATTAAGTGTGTTGGTGGAAGAGTATAATTTGAGATTTTATGTAGATTTTTACATATTTCATTATGTATTTATTTTATTGTATTGTTATATATTACTATTTCACTTGCATTATTATTAGGTAAATAATTATTTTAATACCTGAGATTATCATTAATGTGAATGACTGATTGTAAGCTACAATATCGGATGAGGGCTCAAGAACTAGAATGGTGAGGTTTTCTGCACTCAAAACACCAGGCCTCAGCTATAGTTTCATGCTGGACCTTTCCTTGGTGTTTAAGATCTCTGCTATGCTGGCCTTCATCCATTGGTGTGTTCCTTCCAGTGCCACAATTTTGGTGGCAATCTTCAGATTCTTATTCTTGCTTTCCAGACTTTGACATCATACCACATGAGACCCACAGAACTCCCAAGTGTGGCCTATAAAATGTTGTTCCCCTTTAATTTTGTTGTGTTTATGTATTAGTAATAAAGACATACATATATAAGCATATGTTATTTTCTAAGTTAATATGTGGCCCACAGAGGTCCTTATGTATGGTTATGTATGAATCCTTACGTGTGGCTCCCATGTTTCTTTGAATTTTGCACCATTCTATATACTATAATAAGGGAAAAGTAAAGGAGGAATACTGAAAGAAATGTCTCCCCCTCTAGTTCACCAGCCCATTTGGATTTATAACAATTGGCAAGCTCAGGAATTAGGATCTCCTCTTCTTCAAGTCTGGTCTCTTTCTCCTCCAACATTTAGATTGCTTCATGAGTCACTGGCAGTATCAA
>NW_020955007.1:3652-4186 GCF_900497805.2 Vombatus ursinus | reverse complement strand
AGGTAGAAAGCTAACTTAGGCCTTGCAGTATACTGCCCATGTTACTTTCTATTCCAGAGCATAAGTAGGGCCATACTATTCCTCTTTTTTGTTTATGTTAGAGAGAATCAGGGGAGTCTTGATTTCTTGTGTCTCAAAAATTCTATTTTATCTACTTCCTTCTGTGGAAAATTCTGTGGATCTTAGTTCCTTCAGAGATGAAATGGCAGAATTGAACCCCAAGTAACCCAAATAAGCTAATGTTATCTTCATGTTGTCCTATTAGATTATTTTCAAAGTGAGTACTACAAAATGAGATGACTGAGTGTCATACTAAATGTTGCTACTTGTTGCCTTTGTATATGTGATGAAATTAATTCCAGTAGTATATAAGTTCTCAGAGGGACTAGCACATATTGCAGGGCCTTGCATATAGTAGGGACTTAATAAATATTTATTGAATTGTTTTGAAATTAATTATGAAATTGATTCCTAGAGGGATAACCTCTCAGTCATTTTTATACTTACTCAATTTTTTTAAAATTTGTTGTCAGT
>NW_020955007.1:2369-3609 GCF_900497805.2 Vombatus ursinus | reverse complement strand
TTTAGCAGCAATGTAGATATGCATGAAATTCAGTTGTTCCAGTGTATCAGTTCCTTGACATTTAGATAATGATTGCTCATATACTTTATCAACAGTTGAATTAATGTCTTTGAGATAGTCTAAAAATATTGTGATTCTTAGTACCCTATGTACTTTTTCCTCATGACTCTTTCACTATCATTACAGAAAAAGGAACTAGCTTCACAAATTGAAAGGAAATCGGGGCTTCTAGGTGGCACAGTAGATAGGGCTCCCACCTTGGCGTCAGAAGACCCGAGTTCAAATCCAGCCTCAGACACATGACACTTACTAGCTGTGTGATCCTGGACAAGTCACTTAACCCCAATTGCCTCACCAAAAAGCCAAAAAAAATTAAGAGAAATATTGGATTCACAGTGTATCATGTCTGAGAAATGAAACACCTGTGGGATAGACTTACAGTGAGGTGTTTATCTAGTCTCAGAAAACAGAAATCATTCTGTCACTGGGCCTACAACTGAACCCTATGCTAGATTGTTAGAACTTAACAAAGCTTTCATCTTGACATATTTTTCAGAAACCCAGAGTTTCGTCCAAATTGCAAAGCTACTGTTAGAGAGGACTATATTTACATTTTTAATATACTACATACTAGTGTCCTTAGAAACCATAAGCCTTTGTAGACTTTGCAAAAAAATAGAAATGAATCCCCCAAATTAAATTAATTCAGTTATGGTTATACACCAGTGTATTCCATATCTTTCTAACCACAAAGTAGTTTCAATAATTTTTTAATATTTGATATTTTCTCAAAAATATCATGCTAGTAAAATACTAAGGAATTCAGCAGTAGCCAGTTGATTTGGTAATCAGAAGAATATGAATTGATGTATATTATCCTTTGATATCCTCATTCTATTGTGCTAAACCCACATGAGNTCTTAAATGAAAAATAAAATGATTCACATTATATATGAGTCTATATCCTAAATACAATTAGATTTATTAAGTGGGCTAAAAATTACTCCCTCCCTTCCTTCCTCACTTCTATAACCATCATTCAGAGTAGACATTTTTCTTGTTTTACTCATGATTTTCACTGTTTTGCAGAAACAAAATTTAAATTGTGCTTTACTATTCAGTCTTCTTACCCAACAATGTTGTTGTCGTTGTTGTTTTTTAATTTTATTTGGTTTCCTGTAATTACTGTTGGCATGTGCTGCTGAAATCACTGCTGAATTTAACAAAGGACTCCTTAATA
>NW_020955007.1:2012-2356 GCF_900497805.2 Vombatus ursinus | reverse complement strand
TCAATGTTGTTGTCGTTGTTGTTTTTTAATTTTATTTGGTTTCCTATAATTACTGTTGGCATGTGCTGCTGAAATCACTGCTGAATTTAACAAAGGACTCCTTAATATGCAAGAAAATCTTTTATTACGTAGGTACAGAATAGTATTTGAAATAAATGAATCCACTAGTTATGTTTGCAAATAAGTCATGGGAATTTATCTGAAATTTTTTTTAAAGTTCATTTGGGATGAACNGTGTTGTAGGTACAGAATAGTATTTGAAATAAATAAATCCACTAGTTACGTTTGCAAATAAGTCATGGGAATTTATCTGAAATTTTTTTTAAAGTTCATTTGGGATGAAC
>NW_020955007.1:1829-1928 GCF_900497805.2 Vombatus ursinus | reverse complement strand
ATATTTTCATATTTAACACAAACATTTTTGCTTCAGTTGCATAATTAATATGTATGTTTGCATATCTACTGGGGAAACACATTAATGAAACAATGCAAT
>NW_020955007.1:1675-1776 GCF_900497805.2 Vombatus ursinus | reverse complement strand
TCTGGATTCTACTGTTTTCTTGACATATAATCTGAAGGATAATGACATATGGCATAATGCAGCTTTTTATGTTGAAATCTCCCCCAAAATTATTTAATGAC
>NW_020955007.1:943-1631 GCF_900497805.2 Vombatus ursinus | reverse complement strand
TCATAATAAGTACTTGTGATTACTCACATTGTAAATATACACTATGAAAGAGTTATATACAATTGAATTCATTAATGTGTCCTTAGTTACATGCCCATTCTGAATCTTAGGAGAATCCCCCAATAAATTAATATTCACTAGGCCTTTGTTTTAATCACTCTGAGAACCTCTCCTTCTAATGCCATTAAAAATTTTCCTACTTAGATAAGACCTCTCTGAAAAAGTCTTCAAATTCTGATTTAAGTATTTCACAACTAGCCATATGTTTCCTTGGACTGTCTTCATTATGTATAATAGAAATAGATGATTAACCAAATATTTAGATTCTATGTAAATTTATCAGATTACATAGACATTGTCATTGATACCTTAGTTATGCTTAAATCCTTCACTTTTGGGGGATAGTGTACTTGACTTTATTCTTTTTTTTTAAGATTGGACATTTATACCTCTTCATAGGGATTTTTACATCCTCAATCTGCTGTCATCGTCATGTATTTGGTAGAATGTTGAGATGGTGCAAGGTATAGATATACCAGATTTCTTTTTTCAGAAGGGGGTTGTTCCAAGGCTAACAGTATTGCTGGTTAATGTGTCTAGCATCATCCCTTGGTTAGAGTTTATTTCATATAATCTTTCTCACATGCTTTACCTTGTGTAACAAACCAGTGCATCATTGCCTTATTTT
>NW_020955007.1:0-891 GCF_900497805.2 Vombatus ursinus | reverse complement strand
AACACTGTTCTCATTAGCAATTTCACCCCTTTTCTGCCTTCAAGGAGATTACCATTATATCAAAGGGAAAAAAGATGGAAAACTACACACACACACACACACACACACACACACACANGACACTGTTCTCATTAGCAGTTTCACCCCTTTTCTGCCTTCAAGGAGATTACCATTATATGAAAGGGAAAAAAGATGGAAAACTACACACACACACACACACACACACACACACACACATATATACAGTACAAGGAAAATCAAGGAGGCAAAGAATACTATAAACTGATTGGATAAGGAAACACTTTTGGAAGTGACATGAATTAAGCCTTGAAGGAAGATAAGGATTTGGAGAGATAAAGAATAGAGGAGGATTATATTCTAGGCACTGGAAATAGCTGGTACAAAAAGCTCAGAGGTAAGAAATGAAGTATTAAGTTCAGGAAAATAGTTTAGTTTGACTGGAACATAGAAGTGTTTTGAAGATTTGTTTTATAGGATAATAGGAAATATGACTGGAGGAATAGTTAGAAGTCAGAATTATAGCACCTTAAATGCCAGTTTAGGGAGTTTATATTTTGTAGTAGAGATGTGAAGAGTAATTGAAAATGTTTGAGCCTGGAGTGGTGATGTATGCCTACAACCCTGCTACCAGGGAGATTGAAGCTTGTGGATCGCTTGGCTCCAGAGTTTTAAGCTGCAGAGGGTTAAGCCAATCGCAGGTCCCTACCATCTGGTAGAAATATAGTGAGTCTCTAGGAGCAGGAATTCACTAGGTTGCCAAAGGAGGGGTGAACTGACCATGATAGGAAACCAGGACTATAAGTGGCTGTTGTACTTCCAGTCTTAGTGTGATACAAGAAAGAAAGAAAAGGAAAGGGAGGAAGAAAAAAA
>NW_020955006.1:772-4562 GCF_900497805.2 Vombatus ursinus | reverse complement strand
GGATGGGTTGTGTCTTCCCCAGATGAAGGGAAGGCCTATTTTGATGAAATTACAAATCCTTCGATGTGTAGAAGTGTTGAGGTTTAGGGGTTCAGGGGTGCTGGGACCCTAAGATCACAACACACAGGTTCTGCCCAAAAGAATTCGACCCAAGCCTTCTTTCAGCCAAAGACAAGGTTTATTAGAACATTAGTCATATTGGGCAGACTCTTAAGGAGTCTGAACATTAGTAAACTATTGCCTAGATTTTAAAGATCTGAGCAGTAGCTAGATTGTAAGAATCTGAGCACCTTAATGAAGACAAGATGGACCTTATATACAGAAAGACTGTGGGAGAAATGTACGAGTGGCCAAGGAGTCTGGGGGGGAGGGGGGGACTGTGAGGTAATAGAATGCCAGGGACCTGGACCAGTTGGCCAAGGGAGAATGGAGCCCAGCTAGGATTAAAGGGAGGGAGGGGCATAGGGAGGTAAAACAATGGAGGGCCAGGCTAGCTTAAGGGTAACAGAGATTGGGTGTAGCCACAATGAAAGGCCAGTTGATGGGATTATAGCCTCAGGCGCCAGAGATTTGTCTATGTGTGAAAGTCCAGGGTTTTCCCTTTTTGGGGTCTAGATCCCATCCTCATCAGAAGTAAGCTTAATAAGAACTGAGGGATAAGCTTTTAGGGGTCATAAAAGTCAATGATATGTAATCAGGACTTGGTCATGGAAATGTATTTCCATCTGAATCTGGTCTGGTAGCTATTAGCCATGAAACCAGTGGCTAGAGAGCATACCTGCATCCACTCCTGACATGTAGCACCCCCATGCCCCATATGTAAAAGCTTCCTTCAAATGGAACTCCAGGAACTTAAAAATGATAAGAAAGAAAAGAAAGAAAGAAAGGAAAAAAGAGAGAGAGAGAGAGAGAGAGAGAAAGAAGTAAAGAAAGAGAAAGAAAAAGAAAGGAAGGAAGAAAAAAGAAAGAAAGAAAGAAAGAAAAAGAAAGAAAGAAAGAAAGAAAGAAAAAAGATCCTTGCACCCATTTTAAAAGCCTCTACTAGTACTCTGAGCTTTTTTGAGAAACAGTCCTACTGATCATACCTTTCCTATGACCCTGGTTGGATAGCTATCTTATTTCTGGAGTACCTACTAGCTTTCTTGAGTAGCCTAGCTCTTCTTGCAAACATTTTAGTCCTTACAATCTGCTTTGTAAGTTAATATGAGATCTTGTGTTAGTCTCCCTCATTGTGTGTATGTGGGGTATGGTTTTGAAAATGTCTTATAGCAACTATAAGGCAAAAAGCCCATTGGGACCCAGGTTTTATTTATCACAAGATTCTAACACTCTACTCTGCTCTGATAAGATCACTTAACATATGCTAGTAGTTGACTGCAAAGACAACTTGGCTGTGGGATCACTAGTTCAATATACTCACACCATGGCACCAGAAAAAGAAAAATCACTATCTGTTAGTTAGAGGGACCTTATAATTTAAAGGATTGAGAGCTGGAGCAGGTCTACAGAGATAATCTTGACCCTTCCACATATTCCACAGTCCCTCCTTATCTATATCCTTGCAGCTAAACTCTTAATCACTCCTCTTTGTACCTTTGCATAAAGACTATCCCCTTTTCTTAGAATGCTCTCCCTCCTTCAGAGAATCCTTGGCATTCTTCAAGATTCAAGTCACTCTCTACATTCTTGAATATGCCCTTTCTGGTCCCTCCAGCTACCAGTGCCTTTCCTCTAAGGTTATCTCCCATCTATTCTGTACTTATCTTACAAATTCTATTTATTTACGTGTTTTCTCCTTTATTAGAATATACCCTCCTTGAGGGAAGGGAGAGTTTTTGCTTTTTTGTTATTTTTTTCTTTTTCTTTTCTTTTCTTCTTTTTTTTAATCACTGGTGCCTGGAACAGTGCCTGGCACATATAGTAAGTGCCTAATAAATGTTCGCTGATTGACTGATTGTTTTTTCTAGATTAGTCTCAACTTCCATGTGAGGTTTGGAGGAAAAAACTTTGCCAGGACTTTATTAGCTCTCAGGTTCTTTGATCACCTCCTTATTATGTTGGGGGCAGCTTTTTTCAATTTATTTAAATTCATTCAAAATGCACGTATTAAGAGCCTTCTACAGTATGTGCCAGGTAGAGTTCTAGGGACTGGGGATTTCTTTGAAATCTATGATTTCTTCAGTATGAAGAACTCTCATTGAGGAAACACTAAGGTGTGCCAGTGGTCTCTGACTCCCAGTCTTAGGTCATCTAGAGGTCATCTCAAATCATGGACTTTTTGGTGTCAGGACCCTCTTGGCTGTTTGGTGAGACCTACAGAGCCCTTCGAAGAATAATACATTTAAATACATAAAATCACATACATAGGTTTGCAAAGGAAAGAAATTCTATGAAGATACAGTTATTAAATTTTTGTAAAATGACCAAGTTTACAGACTCCAGATGAAGCAACTGTGATTTTAGTTGAACCCCTCCATTTTACAGATGAGAAAACTAAGACCCAGAAAAGAGAAATGACTTAAAATATCAGAGATCTTGATCTGGAAGGGACCTCAGAGACCACTTAAACCTCCCCTCCCCATTTTATGAACAAGTAAACTGAGGGCCAGGTTGGGTCAAGTAATCTACCCAGGATAACAAAGGTGATATCTTAGCTTTTAAACTGATGCTTTTTGCCTCCATAAACATTCTTTCTGCTTCTCCTCTAAGGTTAAATAGTTGGTACATGGGTAAGTGGGAACCACACCTCCAAGACAATCTTGCCTTTTATTTCTCCAGGGCTGACCTTTGGTAGTTAAGGGTTGAAGCCAGGGGAGTAGCTTGGCAGGTGACAAGAAGCAAGCCTGCAAATGTGGGGATAATGACCTAAAATTAGGGCCCATGGATGTTCGGCATTCTAAGGTTTAAAAAGTGTTTCAGGTACATGATCTCATTTGATCTCCACAGCAGACCTTTGAGATAGTCGCTTCCATGGTTCTCTCCCAGCCTCAAGTCTCTGCCCGCTCCAGTCCATCCTCTACTCAGCTATCAACACGATCTTCTTAAGTACAGGTCTGACCATATTACCATCAGCACCCATTCCCCCATTCAATAAACTTCAGTGTTTCCCTATTACCTCCAGGACCAAACAGAAAGTTCTCTGGCTTTTAAAGCCCTGCATAACCTGGTCCCTTCCTGCCTTTCCAGTCTTCTTTGCACCTTTCTGTCTTTCACCTATTCAATGATCCAGTGACTCTGGCCTCCTTTTTTGTTCCATGAACAAAACACTTCATCTCCTAATTCCAAGCATTTTCACTGATTGAACCAATGCCAACAATTTTCTCCCTCCTTATCTTCACCCCCTGACTTCCCCTAGGAAGCTAAAATCCTATGTTCTGCAAGAAGCCTTCCTGGGTTTCCCATAGTATTAGTGCCTTTCCTCTTCTGATTACCTTTATTTTATCATGGATACATATTACATATGCATTCTATCTACCATGCTGGTGAATAGTTGTTCAAATGCTATCTCCCCCATTAGACAGTGAGCTTGTTGAGAGGAAGGTCTATTTTCTAATTTCTTTGTATGTCCAGTGCTTAGCACGATACCTGGCACTTAGTAAGTGCTTAATAAAGCTCATTATTGTGGTTTTAGGAACCTGAGGCCCTAAGATTTAAGATGACTTTTCTAGAGTTATTCAGCTAAAATAATGTAGAGCTGCACCTGATTTACCTTCCACTTCATCAGGCTTGAACACTATTAGTTCAGGTACAAAGGTTTGGGTGGTAAATGTGGGGAGGTGACAAGAAGGCA
>NW_020955006.1:347-656 GCF_900497805.2 Vombatus ursinus | reverse complement strand
TGGATAGAGCACCAGCCCTGAAGTCAGGAGGACCTGAGTTCAAATTTGACCTCAGACCAAATACTTACTAGCTGTGTGATCCTGGGCAAGTCACTTAATCCCAATCACCTACAAATTTAAAAAAAAAAAAAGAGAGAAAGTGACCTAGAATAATGGCCTGTATTTAGAGAGGCAGCATGATAGACAAAAGGTTGGACTCAGCATCTGGAAGACCTTGTTTTCATGTTCCAACAGACTGTGAGATTCAGGCTCTATGAGCCTCAGTTTTCTCAGCTGTAAAATGGGAATGATTACAGTACCTACATTCTA
>NW_020955006.1:221-310 GCF_900497805.2 Vombatus ursinus | reverse complement strand
AAGGCTCATATAAGGATCAAAGGAGCTACCATGTGGAGGAAATCTTGGGGAGAATGAGGGGAGGAGGAAGAATTGCATCTGGAATCAGG
>NW_020955006.1:0-145 GCF_900497805.2 Vombatus ursinus | reverse complement strand
CCCAGTTTCAAGCCCTGTCTTTGATACTACTCTATCCAGAGACCTTGGGAAAGTCACTTTACTACTCTAGGCCTCAGGGTCTTTATCTTTTTCTTAATTGTGGGCAGTGGGGGGAAGGGGAGAGGATTAGCTCTCTGAGGTGCCT
>NW_020955005.1:0-4570 GCF_900497805.2 Vombatus ursinus | reverse complement strand
GGAGAGGGAGAGAGGGAGAAGGAGAGAGGGAGAGGGAGGGAGGGAGGGAGAGAGTGAGGGGGCGGGGGGAAGGGAGAGGGGGAGAGAGAGACTTTCTTGAAAAGGCGCACAATCCTCTTTCGTCTGAACTACATTTCCCAGAATGCCCTGCGACCCCAGGGGAAGGCAGAACCATTGCCCCACGTGACTACGGTTCCTCCCAGAAGTCAAGCTTTTTCTGGCACGCTTCCGTAGTTCGCTGCCTCCTTGGCTGAGGGTACTTGGGGGTGTGGAACCGTCCTCCCTCAGGCAACCAGGTGTGATTGAGGTAGAGCGTTTCCCTCTCCGTCCTCCTCCTTTCTGATTTCTGCCCTTCCTCTTTGCTCCTTCTCCACTCCTCCGTTCTCCCTGCCCCTCCCCCTCCTGCGCTTCCCTTCCCCCTCCCCCTCCCCTGCGTCTCCCGGACTCTCTTCACCCCCTCCCACTTCCCCTTCCTCGCCTCCTCCCTCCTCTGCTGCAACTTTCCCGTTCCTTCCCGCCTTCCCTTTCCTCCTCCATCTTCCTCTTCCTCTGCCGGCTTCCCCCTTCGCTCCCTCCTCTCGGGCTCCGCTGCCCCGTGCCTGCCCTCTCCGCCCTTCCTCCCTTCCCAGCCACGTCCACCGGCGCTCTCTGAGGCAGCCCCCCCTCCCCCCGGCGCTGTCCGAGGCCGCCCTGCCCCTCTCTCCTTTCCCCTCTCCCCTGCTTTGTTCTGGCTCCTCTTTTCCCAGCGGAATCATTCCTCCCCCTCCACCCCTCCCCCCGGCCCCCAGGCTCCCCATCTCCCCCTGTCAGTGACGTTTCTCCTCCTGCAGCTCTTCGCCCCACCCCCCATCCCGTGGATGGATGTCTTCTCGGGCTCTTCTATCCAACAAACCATTCTCTATTAAATATTTCCCCGTGCCAGACATCATGCCGGGCACGTGGCGGACAAGGACAGAAGTAAAGCCGTCCCCGCCCCAGGGCGCGTGGGATCTATCCCACTACACGAATATAAGTCACTAGAAAGGTCAAAATGAAGACCAAGTAATGTGGGTGGAGGGGGGCAGGCACGGGGCTTGGGTTTGGGAGGGATCGATCGCACAGGTCTTCATGGAGTAGGGCTATGGAGGGGGAGCCTTACAGGAAGCCAGATGTTCTCCCAGGGGCAGGGGAAGGAAGATGGGAGATAGGTTATCACAGGTGAGGGAAGCAAGCAGGCAGATCCGGCTGGCCTCTAGGCTGGGTAATGAGCCTGGAAAGGTGGCCTGGGGCAAGATAGGGGAGATAAAGAGGCCCAAATCACCCAGTTCCTGCTGTCTAGGAGCTTCCAGTCTCAGGAGGGAAAGTAAGTGCAAACAACTGAGTGCAGTGCCTGGCACGTTGTAGGTGCTTAGTACCTGTCCTACGGTAGAGACAGACGAGATGTGTTGGATGCATTCTGTATAATCAGCCGGTGGAAGGCCGGTAGCACTGAGGAGGATTGGGAAAGGCTTCTTGTCAAAGGGGGGGTTTTAGCTGCACAGGGAGAAAGCCAGATAAGCCAGGAGGCAGGGATGGGGAAGGAAGCTATTCCAGGCATGGGGAGCAGCCCCTAAAAATACTCAGGGTTGGTCTACCAATGGAGCACTGGGTGGGAGGCACAGCAGATGGAAAGGTGGGGTGGGTCACATCGTAAGAATATTTATTATATTTGATAGTAGAGGCAGTAAGGAACTGCTTGGGCATCCAGGTGGCACAGCAAATAGAGTGCTGGGCTTGGAATCAGGAAGACTCATTTTCTGAGTCCAATCTGACTGTAGCTGTGTGACCCTGGGCAAGTGTTTTAACTATTTGTCTCAGTTTCCTCATCTGTAAAATGAGCTGGAGAAGGAAGGGACAAACTACTTCAGTATCTCTGCCAAGAAAACCCCAAATGGGGTCAGGGAGAGTCAGACACAGCTGAAACAATTGAACAACAATAAAGAACCTCTGGAGTTTACTGTATAGGGTGGTAACATGGTTAGACCTAGTCTTTATGGAGTGCTCTTAATGGAAACCGTTAGGCTGTTGCCAGGGTAAGTGAAGGTAAGATGCTATGAGGATATAAACCTGGGCATTGGCTCTGAGGATGGACACAAAATGGTGGACAAGGTGGTGGAGTCAGGATCTTGATTAGACTGGAATGGAAGGGCAAGGATGACAGAGGTGGTGAACTCCCATGACTGGAAGCCTGGGGGGCCTGGACCAAAGCTCCTGCCTTCCCTCTCTTCCACCCTCATCCCTTTACTTCATCTGCACTGTCAGGACTGAGTCCATTGACCTGTGTCATTCCTACAGCCATCCTTACCTCCCAACTGATCTACCTGCTTCTGGCTTCTTCCCATCCAGACTTCAGAGGATTTGTGAAATGTCCTTCCCAAGGCCTGGGAATGAATCTGTAATTGTGCTCCCAGAGATTTAGCAGCTCCCTGGGACAAAGTACAAGTTCCTCAGCCTGTTGTTCAAGGCCTGTTTCTCTCTGGCCCCCTTCAGTCCATCCAGACTAATTCCCATCACATCATTGGACCCCAATCCCTGTACCAGCCTAGGGATGTTGTTCAGAGGTTCTTTCATCAGCATGGTATTTCCAGAAAGAGCTTTAGACTGTATACAGACCTAATCAGCTAGCTCTCTCCTAAGGGAGGCTTTTCATCTCCTGCATGCATGTATTTCTATAGGCCCCCCCATCCCCATCATCAACAGCCCCTACTGATACATCCTCATTACCTCGGGCTCTCAGAATTCTTATTTTCCTTCAAGGCCCTTCTTAGAACTAACTCCATGGATGGCTTTTCCTGCTACTGCTTCCCCACCCCACCAGGACATAGTTTTCTTCCCTTAACTTTTCTCATGTTTACTTGTATCTGTATGTGGCATAGGCATATACTGGTGCAACCAGGGAGATTTAAAATTTTCTTTGTGAGTATTTACAGTTTGGAAATCGCAAAGTCCACAGGTCAGGGTTTGATTCATCGGTCTTGTCGATTGCCTAGGCTTAAAGGACTGAGAAAATGTTAAAAATGCAGATTAAACTTCAAAGTGAGTGTGTTTATAAGTGCTTTCCCCTGGAAGACTGTTCAGCCTTTAGCAGCAGACTCTGGAATATCAACCCCACCAGAAGGAAAGGTCCCTGAGAGCAGGAAGGAATGTGGGCCTTTCTCTGCTCATTGCCTCAGTGCCTAGAACAGAGCCTGGCCCATAGCAAGCGTTCAGATCAGATGGACTGATTGGGTATGACTCCCTCGGAGATCTTGAACTCAGCAGGGTGTTAGAGGGGCGTCTCTTGGACGTGGTTTGGAGGCTACAGGAGAGGGCCAGACCTGCGCCTGCTTATGGTTCTCTTCTCCTGCTCCGATTCCTGAGGACTCTCTGCTTGCCCTTGCAGTGGGAGCATCCAGAAGGGAGAATGGCCCCTGTCCTCCTGCCCAGCAAGGATTACCAGGTATGTGAGAGTTTGTTTGTTGATGAGACCATTACCTCCTCCCTCCGACCCCTCTCCCAGCTCCCAGTTAATTCACTCATAGGTCAACTGTAGTGTTGTACGGTTGTTTCAGTTGTGTCTGACTCTCCATGACCCCATTTGGGGTTTTCTTGGCAAAGATCCTGAAGTGGTTTGCCATTTCCTTCTCCAGCTCATTTTATAGAGGAAGAAACTGAGGCAAATGGGGTTAAGTGACTTGCCCAGGGTCACACAGCTAGTAAGTTGTTTGAGGCCAAATTTGAACAGGTAGGACTAGTGCTCTATCCACTGGACCTCGCTGCCCTTATAAGTTAGCTGTGCTTTTTGGTGAATGAGTGCGGAGTAGACATTCATTGTAAGCAGCCAGAAACCATAGCGACCCCCCAAATCAGAACTTCACATTGCTCCCATTAACTCAATACAAGAGATCTTTATTTGGTGCCTCTTAAGTTCAAGACAGAGGACATGAAAACGAAATGACCAATGAGCATATCCTTCAAGGACCTAAGTTTTATGTGGGATAAAAAGAAGTACAACGTGTACATAGATGAGTAAATAAAAGTTCGTTTGAGGAGAGCATGCACCATTGGTCAGGAATGTGGAGTACCTTGGCAGAGGAGGTAGTAGGTGACCTGAGCCTTGAAGGATGCCAGAGGATATAAGGGATAAAAGAGCAGCAAAGGGCCTTTCCCAAACCAGGCCCTGCCCTCAAGGAGCTGACCCTTTAAAGGAGAGACCACACAAGGGGAGAGGTGTCTGGGCAAGGGAGCGTGGTGACAAGTAAGAAGCAAGCATACGCCCTAGATCCCTGTAGGGGATTAGCTGCAATGTGAAACATGGTTTCTGTTGGTGCTCTAGTTGGGAGAGCCGCCTGACTGACTTTAGTCCTAGCATAGCTCAGAACTCCCGAGCTCAAGCATTCCGTCTTAGACTGCTATCCCCACCTGTTGAGAAGGTGGTGGCTACTGTCCTTGTTTAGGTGTGGGGGAGGGCCCCGCTCCCTTACGTGATTCTGTGAAAACCAGCCTTGACCTCTTGAGTCCATGTCGGGAAGGGGCCCTGGAGATGCAGAAATAGAATTGGCATTTCAGGAAT
>NW_020955004.1:4220-4580 GCF_900497805.2 Vombatus ursinus | reverse complement strand
GATCTGTGAATTCTTTGAATTGGAATGTCATTTTCTCTGTTCAGAAGTTCTGGACAATTCTTTTTGAATATTTCCTTCATGGGTATTTCCATTTGATTTTACCTAGTCATGTTGTGCTGGGAGACCTGTGATCCTTGGGTTCACAGGTGGACTATTCAGTATGTTTTAAATTCAGTGTGTTTGTTTCCTTAAGGGAAAGGTTTTCTTTTAATGTTGTTGCTGCTTCTCTTTTTCTTGGCTGTCCTGGGCTTTTGTTTGTTTGCATTCTCTATTGTACTATCTTTTGTTTTCTTCTGAGAGGTTTGCCAGGGCACATTCCAGATTTTCTTTTCCTTAGCCTCAAGGTACCAACCTTTAGCA
>NW_020955004.1:4034-4124 GCF_900497805.2 Vombatus ursinus | reverse complement strand
GAAGGAGGTTTGGAAGAGCTTCTTTTCAGTGTGAGTTAGGGAAGCAATTAGAGATCAGTTATCCATCAATACAAGGACTGCCTCCCTATA
>NW_020955004.1:1637-3855 GCF_900497805.2 Vombatus ursinus | reverse complement strand
GTCACAGCTGTACTGTCCATGTAGCAGGTTGGAAATAGAGATGAACTCTTCTAAGGAATATATGATTGTGGTGATTAACATTGTCCAACCCACAGGAAAAGAGACTGAGGCAGAGTCATGACCCAATGGCATTTTATTAAAGGACCCATGGTCCACTCTAATGAAGTAGATCTCAGATCTTCCTCTGGATCTGAGATGCACCTTCTTTTGATTTCTTGTGTTTATAGGGTTTGATCCCAGATGTCTTACCTGGACATTCTAAAGCAGCTATACAAAATACAGAATCCCATTGGTTGACATATGACTCTTTAGGTATAAGAAGCAACAATGATCTGTCAGCAGCATCATGGGTTGTGTGAAGCAGGGAATATCTCCACTGACTAGGTGGTTATAAGATGGATGGGTGCCTCCTTAGCTTAGGCAGGAAGACATGGTACAATCTCCACATACATTCCAAGAACATATGGGAGGATATGGGGGGACTTTCCATACCATACCACAACTCACGCTTGGTTTGGTCATGGAATTTGAGGTAAACAGAATAGAGATGTCTTCGTCAGGATTCTTGTGGTTGTGCAAGTGAGCTCCATAGCTAGTAAACAAGGAAGGAACATTGCATTAGAGTTTGAGGCCTATTATAGGGCCCTTCCTTTAGAATCTATATTCCTATGTGACTTCTACAAGGTATGGATTAATACATTGTTTATTCTTACACCTAGTATTTGGTGATTGACTAGATGAATATATTAAAATCATTACTAACAATCATTACTTTTTATAAAATCATAATGAACAGACTAATTCTGTTTTAGTCAGGGTTGTCAATGAATCATTTCATTTCTACAATTCTCCATTTATATTTAGATCATTTATTTCTCGGAAAGAAACTGGCAACATTTTTCTGATGAATTAGTTCAAATAAAACACAAGGTATTTGAATATTGCCTTTTTGTTAAGCAATGAAGGAACCCCTCTCTCCATCATTGTTGTTGTTCAATCATTTCAGTCATGTTCAGGACTTTATAAATCATTTGGGATTCTTCTTGACAAAGATCCTAGAGTAGTTTTCTGTTTCCTTCTCCAGTTCATTTTACAAATGATGAAACCGTGGCAAGCAAAGTTAAGTGGCTTTTCCAGGGTTACAGAGCTAGTAACTTTCTGAGGCCACACTTGAACTTATAAAGATAAGATCTTCATGATACCAAGCCCAGTGCTCTATCTACTAGAGCACCTAGCTTGCGCTTCTTCAGAATTGCTTTTATTTCTAGGTAATTAATTTTATAATTAAGGAATATGTGTCATACATAGACAAATAAAAGCAATTCTAAAGCAAAGGCATAAGCTGTTTTGGCTGTGACAGAGCAACCTCAAGCCCTCAACATAACAACAGATAACTCTCTTTTACTTGGCTGGGGACCATCTCTTATGACTTACCACAGTCTAGACTTCAGTGGATAGTTCTTTAGAATTCCCTTCATGTTTTCATCCAGATAAGACTTTATTTCAACCATTCAGGAAACAAATCAGATCTTTTCTTTAACTTTGTTCTCTTTTAGGTGATCACATTAAATGTTTTTTTCTCCCAGAATGCTATGTACCTGCCAGCTTCACACAGACTTTTCATAGAATTTTCTTTAGAACATGTCACTTACGAATTAGTAATTATTAAGGAAAAGTGCCCTGAAGTTCTAGAACAAGAAGGTAAAATAGAAAGAGACAAAAATCCACCATTTACTCCCTGAAAGAGATTCTAAGAGGAAAATATACATGAATGTCATAGCCAGGTGTCAAAACTCCCAGGTTAAGTAGAAAATATTGCAAGCAACGAGAAAAACAAACAATTTAAATATTGTAGAAATCTAGTCAGGATTTCAAACGAAATAGCAGATTACACTCTAGAAGACTGAAGGTTTTGGAACATCATATTTGAAAGAAAAAAAGAGCTATGCTTGCATCCAAGAATAACTTACTTGGCAAAATTAAGTGTAATCCTGAATGGGGGGAAAATGGCTTTTTGATGAACTGAAAGACTTTCAGGTTTGTAACAAAAAGAGTAGAACTCATTGGTAAATTCAAAATAAAAGATCCAAAAGAAATATAAGGAAAATATTAAAGACTGATTATTAGGCCCCCCTTAATGTCAAACTGTTTGCTTATTATTTATATGTGAAAAAGTTATCAGTATTCTTATAACTGTCATCATTACTGAGATAGATTA
>NW_020955004.1:1452-1533 GCF_900497805.2 Vombatus ursinus | reverse complement strand
TCTGTATGATGTGGTGATGATAAAAAGCAAAACTGGATAGGAAAAGTCAAAAGAGAGAAATAATATTGGAAAAGGGGGATG
>NW_020955004.1:0-1286 GCF_900497805.2 Vombatus ursinus | reverse complement strand
CCTTGTGGATTGAAATTGGGGGAAAGAGAAGGGAGGACTCTTGGAGGGGTGGGTGAATTGGAGGGTAGGAGGATGGGAAGAGAAGAAAAAGTAAAAGCAATAGAGTAAAAAGAGAGGGTAAGAAAGAAAATCATGAGTATAAATAAGATGGAAAAAAGTTGAAAGATAATAATTATCACTTTGAATGTGATTGAGATGTTTACAGCGACTCTCTTTGTGGTGACAAGCAATTGGAAATTACAGGGACCCCCTTCATTTTAGGAAAGGTTAAATGGGTTGTGTGTGGTTGTGATGGAAGGCTACTGTGCTGTAAGAAAAGATGAGCTCAATGATCTTAGAATGGCATGGAAAGACTTGTACAAAAGGATGAAGAATAAAGTGAGCAGAATCAAGAGAACATTGCATACAGTAACAGCAATATTGTATTCAGAAGAGTCTGAGCAAATAAATCATTCTATTACAAATACAAAATTAAAAATAAAGGGCATAGAAAGAGAGAAACTATGTGGATCCAGAGAAAGAACTGACAAATAGTATGTATGGAATAATTTGGTGTATACATTCATATATATGTGATTATGTGTTTGTGTGTATATAAATATACACACCTACAGATATATATATACACACACACACACACACACGGTAGATGTCTCTATGGTTTTGGGAGGGGAAGGGAGAAAGAAAAGAGATTTACATGGTAGCTTTCTTGTGTATATGGAGGGAATCCCAAGTTGCACACGGTAGATTGGCAGTTTCATGTGCTATCATATTTTTTTCATTGTAGTTTTATGGAAATGCTGGTTTTCTTCCCTGAATTGTAAATAAAATATCTTTTGTAAAAGGTAAAACACAGTTTCTAATCCTAAGAAGCTCACACTCTTGTGAAAGAGATAATATGCAAATAATTTTGTACATATGAGATCTATTTGTTACATAAAGTATTGTCATATGTTCACATACAATTGTGTATGTATTTAGACTTACGTATGTGCATATGTAATATGAATTTGATCTGAGGCTTCCCCTTCCTCTGATCCATAAGTTTCCTACTTTATTTGGTCTCTTTGTCCTTTGAATTTAAGTAAATCTTCCTAGAACTCCATTCAGTATGAAAGGAAATAAATTCTAGATTTTACCATGGATATGGACATAAGAGATTTTAAAAAATAATTTAAAAAAAGAACGTATCACTTGTATCAGTTCTGATAAGCAAGGTATTTCTCATCAACCTCTCTCATTCTTCTCCACAGAACTACCTACCTCACAGATAGAACACAAACTTT
>NW_020955003.1:2397-4697 GCF_900497805.2 Vombatus ursinus | reverse complement strand
CCAAAGTAATTTCTTGATTTTCAAGGAAAAGTTGGCAGATATTTGTGTTGGTGCTAAGAATGGAAAGAAGGAAAAATGAAAGAGATTGAAAGTAGAAAGGAGGGAATTCTACTGCAAATTCTTCTCCTTCTCAACCCTTGATTCCCTTCCTACTGTTACAATTCTAAATAAAGTTGTTCATACTGATTATTTTTCATATTATATTTTCTCTTTCCCTGGGGTCTCTCCCTTGAGATTTATCTCTATAGTCCACCTAGCCATCTAAATCACTGGAGTCATCTTCTTCATCCAGTCTTCACATCACTCCTTAACTCAAATACTCAAATCAAGAGATGGGATGCCAGACTCAAAAATCAATGAGAAGTCTAGACTGTCTGGTACATGAATTTGGTGAAAGGGAGTACTGTGAAGTTAGCCCAAAAAAGTAAGTTGAAGACAACTGTGGCATCTCTTAAATATTAAGCTAAGGGCTTGATATTTTATTCTGTTGACAGCAGGCAGCTATCAACAGTTTTGAAGGTAAGGAATGATTGTCACACAAATAAGCACACACACACACACACACACACACACCTGGAAATAGGGAGCCACTTTTTTAGAGGTTGAGTGAGTGACATAATCAGGTCAGACCACAAGAGATCTTAGAAATGTTTATCTCGGCAACTAAATTAAAGAGGTATTGGAGAGGGAAAGAGACTGGAAACAGGGAGATCAATCAGGAAGCTATTGCCATATCCCAAGAGGGTGGTGACAAGGATCTGAATTAGACTGCTGGTACAGAGAAAAGAGAGAACGAAGGATGAGAAGGAAGTACAGAGACAGAACATACAGGACCCTGTTCTCCAAGTTCCCTGGTCTCTCCTCTCCATTCCTACTGCTATAGCTCTAGCTCCACATTTCTCTTACTTTTAGCATCACAAGTACCTGTGCAATTGGTGCTCCTCCCTCTAGTCTGTTCTCGCATCAGCAGTCATCCTGACCTATGTCCTCCATTTCACTTTGACGACTCTGGAGGAGAGAGTGAGGCTTATGACCTTGCAGAGCCCTGCCTCACTCAAATTCAATTCACTTGCAAGTCAAGACATCCCCCTCCTGATGTCATTGGTCTTCTTTGAGAACCAAAGATCAACAGCAACAACACAACTGTGCTTCTCAAGTCATCTTCCTCTTCCACTGTCTTTACGGCACTACTTGGGTCAAAAGTCTTCTCTGACTCTTAATTGTCGAGAGACGGATATTTGAACCCTAGAGCCTGACATTCAAGACTCCCCATATCCTGATTTCAACTTTCTTTTCTAAGCTTATCTTCCACTGCTCCTCCACACAACTCTCCCCCATCAACTACAGCCAAACAGAGCTACTCTCAGATCCATAAATATATCCTTTGATATCATTTCTTGGAGCCTTTGCCCACATGGATCTCCCAGCATTGGTGAGAAGCTTCATTTTTTCTCTGTCAAAATTTCACCAATCATTCAAGGAATAGGTCAAATGCCACTCCCCAACTACATTCAAATGCTTGCTGAGTTCCCACTATGAGCCAGGCACTCAGCTTTATCTGACCTCTCTACAGATCATTTCTTCTTCCTCCTTGCTCTTCTCTTTCCTCACTGTTATTAACTCACTGTTATTACTAATAATAATACTGAACATTCATGTAGTGTTTTATGGTTTGTGAAGCACATTACATATTTTATCTAATTATATCTTCACAAAATCTTATAAAATATGTGCTATTAGCATTCTCCAGATGAGGGAACTGAGGCTAAGAGAGGTAAGTGATCCATAGTCATACAGCTAATAAGAGATGGAAACAGGATTTGAACTTAGGACATCCTGACTCAAAGTCCAGCACTCTCTCCACTATGATACCTAGCTACCTTCTCTTCCACATGTCCTATGACAGGAGTCAACATGAAGAAGCTGGTGCTGAGGCAGCTGTAATGAAGGAATTAAAGCTCCATTTCCTAATTTTGTTATTTTCTTCCTTCTCCACATGGTAGATTGTGATTTGAGCCTATGCTTCATGAATACAAATTAGTCTGAGGGAGAACAGGCAAACCATGGAAACATCATCTGCCCCCTATTTGCATGTCCTGGTTCAAATGTCTTGACTTGTGAGACTCTGGTCTCTACCTTGGTTTCATGGGAGGCCCTGGAAATATTGGAACATGTAAATCCATAAAAGACAGACAGAAAGCCTCTAAACTTGACCGAACTTTGCACTTAACTAGAGTTGTATGGAAATGTAGAGATGGAAGCAGCTAGCTCATTACCACATACTCAGAGGAGAAAAAGTC
>NW_020955003.1:0-2280 GCF_900497805.2 Vombatus ursinus | reverse complement strand
GCCTTATCTGTAAAACTGGAGATAATAATAGCACCCACCTCCCAGGGTGAATGTGAGGATCAAATGAGATAATAATTTAAATGCTTTTAGCACAGTGCCTAATGCATAGTAGGTGCTATATAAATGTTACTTATATCTCTTATTACTATCTAGCAAGATTGAATCAAGCTTGAAAGTCAGAACTCATGAGTATCCACTCTCTTTCTGATTAGAAGGTGAAGAGAGGATCTCCTCCTCCAACCTCCCTTAGAGGAGGGTGTCTGGGCCAATAATCTCTTCTTTTCATACCAAGCTGTACTCCTTTGGACTTCTCCATCATGGCACTGCCACTCTCCATCCTCAACACTACTTTCCAGCCTCCCTTTGTGTGTTACCTTACCCCATTACAATGTATGCTCCTTCAATATCATTGCTGTTTAGCTGTTTTAGTCACATCAGACTCTTCTTGACCCCCTTTGGGGTTTTCTTGGCAAAGATACTGGAATGGTTGCCATTTCCTTCTCCAGCTCATTTTATGAATGAGGAAACTGAAGCAAATAAGATTAAGGGACCTTCCCAGGGTCACAGCTAGTAAGTGTCTGAGTGTCTGGCTTTGAACTCAGGAAGATGAGTCTTTCTGACTTCAGACCTGGCACTCTATCCACTGCACCACCTTGCTGCCCCTCCATGAGGTTAGAACTATCTTTCTTTTTTGCATTTATTTGCTCAGGGCTCACCATAGTTCTTAGCATATAGTAGGCAATTAATAAATTAATGTTTATTGAGTGACTGATTTTTTATTTTGTTAGGTATTTCTTCTTCTCTTGTTCTCTTTTCTTACTCAGTGAAGTGATTAGTTCAAAATTTTCCTTCCTCTTCATCTTCTTGTTTTTATTTGTTTTCTTTTACTATACCTTTTCCTAAGAAATATTTCTTAACTTTATTCTTTCCCTTATTTACCTTCCCTTCTAATCTTTTTAAGTTTTTGATTTGTGGGCTATAACTATTTTTTCTTTATTCTTTTTACATCCCTCATTGGGTTAAAACTATCAGGTCTAAGTTGTCACTCCTCTAGCCAATTTTTCCATGTCCTTATGGGTTTTGCACCATCCTTCCTTTTTCTGCTTCGCTTCACTCACAGAAATAGTAATTTGAGAGGAGAGCAATTTTGGACAAAAACAGTGTTGTGCGGAAGAAATTATTTCATGTCTCATATTATATGGCCTAATCTTTCCCTTTGTCCACATCCTGATTAGTTTCCCTTCCAAATGAAGTTCCATCTCATCCCTGGCTCTATTTGACAATTCTTGGTTCCACATACTTCCAGGAACTTACAGATTTTTCTTCCTGAGATAGATTATTGCTCTTGGAGGCACAGTACTCTCTCAGAGTAAGTGACTTGCCAATGTGCAGACTCACTTCATCCCATACTCAACCATGCATGAGTTTTCAATCTCTGATTAGAGGTTCATATCTCCTCCTTCATTTCAGAGATCTTCTTTACAACATGACTAATATGAAAATATTTTTAATAGGAATGTATATGTAGAGCCAATATCAAATTGCATGCCTTCTTGGGGTGGGGGATAGGTGAAGAGGAAGGGGGAGAAAATTCAAAACTCAAAAGCTTATGGAAATGATTGTTGAAAACTAAAAATAAATTAATTTATTAAAAAAAGAAAATCAAATTTATTTATGTCTCTTTCTGTCTGTCTGTCTCTTTCTTTCTTTCCTCTTATTCTGCCTTCCTTCTTTTTTTTTGTTTTTGATTTTTTTGCTAGGCAATTGGGGTTACGTGACTTGCCCAGGGTCATACAGCTAGTAAGTGTCAAGTGTCTGGTCTGAGACCGGATTTGAACTCAGGTCCTCCTGACTCCAGGGCCAGTGCTCTATCTACTGCACCACCTAGCTGCCCCTCCTTTCCTTCTTTCTAACTTTCCTTCCTTTTTTCCTTCCTTCTATCCCTCCCACCCTCTCCCTATCTCCATTCATTTCTTTATTCTTTTCTTCCCTCCCTTCTTTCTTTTCTTTTTTCTCTACTTTCATTTCTATACTTCCTTGATTGCTTCTTTCCTTCTTCCTTCTTTCCATTTGCTCTGTCTTTCTCTCAATTTTAAGATAAATTTATTGTCCTTTAGGTTTTAAAATTTCATTATCTTTTTAATGACAAAAATTTCCTTAAGTATTCATCTCTTTGTCCCTCTCAGAGAGTAATCCAAAATAACTAAGGATGATTTTAGAGAAAAAAATAATGAAACAGTAAAGGGGAAAATCAGCAAACAGTAAAATACATCAAAAATT
>NW_020955002.1:3441-4642 GCF_900497805.2 Vombatus ursinus | reverse complement strand
TCAGCTCCTGTGAAACTCTTCACTGCCATTAAGTACAGGGGAAAAAACCCACCAATGACCAGGTCTCCATCTCTGTGGACTCCTGGGTTGATTTGCTCAAAGCAGGGGAACTTTTCTTTCCTGACTGAAAAGGAAGGTATATTCAGGAACAAGAAGAGGGTCATCAGAAGGAACATTGGAGTCTGTGTCCTGAGCAGTGCCCCGAACTCGGAGCAGTCCACAACCACTGCTTGAGTCATACTTCAATGGGAAAATCTTTCTTTGTCTGATGGATGCCTTCTCTAGACAGATGCCCGGACACCGGTCTGTTTCTGGCACTGGAGCAAACACGGCAGACGTACAGATCCTGTCCAGGAGCCAAACGATATGAACCAGGTTCCATTTATAATCCTAGTAAAGATGGGAAGGGGTATGGTCCCCAATTGGTGAAGGTGCATGTGTCAAGAAGGAGCTCTAGGGAGCTTCACTGCCTGGGGTCCTGCACCTGCATCTCAGCCTCCAAGGGAATATCCAAAGAAAAATAGGCTTGAATATCTTCCTCCCCTTTCTTAGCAAATCCTCATGGTAATAAGGCAAGTTGTTGCCTCAAAGACACTTGCTGAGACTTGTAAACTTATGTACAGCTGACACAGTAAAACTCCCAGGATTTAGAGAGGGGCATGAGTTGGATCAGGTGTGATCATTCACTGAGAATGGGGGGGGGGGGTATGAGTTTATGTCAGTGGGACTGCCATCCTCTTGCAGCAGGCCCTAATATTCTGAGTTGAGCAGCATATGTCTTCCAGTCTCAGGGGCTGAAAAAAAAACATCTTCAAAGCCTGTACATGAATATGCTGCTCACACTGGGCCCAAGCTCTCCTACCCTGCTGCCTTTAGAATACACTGACCTGAATATGGTTGCTTGGGTTTAGCCACATTGATAATTTCTTGGGGTCAATGTCACCTTCCCTGATAGAATGGAAGATCATTGAGGGCACAGTCTTTCATTTGGGTCCTTTTACCTCCTCACTTAGGCCACTATGCATCTATCAATCAATGCTTAGCTTCCAATTCCCCTAGACAATTATGTTCTAAATCATTCACAACGATCACACCAAGTGGATAATAAGCTTCAGGCTTCAAACTGAAAAAAAAATTTGCTCTATTTGGAAGACAGAATTTTCATACTTCTTTCAGTTTTATTTAAGAACTAAGTATTTTG
>NW_020955002.1:0-3350 GCF_900497805.2 Vombatus ursinus | reverse complement strand
AAAAAAAAAGAACTAAGTATTTTCTCTCTTCAGGGAAGAGATAAAATGGCAGGAGTATGCTATTTGTGTGGAAATTTCACAGTTAATCCTAGGAAGCTGTAACCCCTAAAACTTTCTAGGATATTGCATCATTTGTTAAAAATTCTTCTTATCTACCTTACTAACTTGACCAGAACTGGGAATTAAAAGATGTTTTTGCTTAGTAGTGTCTGACTCTTTGTGATTCCCCATTCAGAGTTTTCTTGCTGAAGAAAAATGGTGGGGTTTGCGGTTTCTTTTTTCAGTTCATTTTATAGATGAGGAAAGTGAAGCAGACTGTGTTAAGTTACTTGCTTAAGTTACACAGCTGATAAATGACTGAGTTCTAATTTGAACTCAGGTCTATCTGACTCCAGGCCTGCATCACTGAGCTGCTCCCTAGGAAAAAAAAATATATCATCAATAACTATTTACCATGCACCTACCATGTACATTGGGTCATCTTGATACCTCAGTGGATAGAGCTCTGGGTCTGGAATCAGGAAGACCTGAGTTCAAATCCAGTGTTACTTATTATGTGACCCAGGGCAAGTCACGTAACCATTTTTTGCCTTAATCCACTTAGAAGGAAATGGTAAACTACTTCAGTATCATATACCATATGGTCCATGGGTCCACAAAGAGTTGGATATAACTGAACAACAATAACAACAACCGAAGCAGCAACAACCACCCTGTACCAGGCATTGTGATAAGCAGTGGTGATACAAAAAGAGCCAAAAGTCAGCCCTGCCCTCAAGGAATTCACAACGTAATGGAAGAACTCGCAGTGTTGAAATTTTGAGTTTTGAATTTTGAAGTTCCCCCTATTTCCTGCCTCTTTTTTAAACTCATTCTCCTCCCAAAAGTTTGATCAAAGATTCAATAGAAATCTTTATTTTTTATGGAGGAGAGTTTAACGTGAGAATTAGTGGTCAAACTCTTTAGAATTTGTAAAAGGTATCATTAAGTGGCCAAGACTGCCACAATTTCATTACAAATTAAGGAAAGAGGTTTTTCCACTCCATCATCATTATTAGAAGTAAATCCATACTGCAAAAATAATATTTTCTTTTTCTTGTCAATTATGGTGTACTACAACCTTGTAGTAAAGACTCTGCCACATTGCCATCAGTATTTTAAACTCTTCTATGTAAATTTAGCCACTTATCCATAACCAAAAAATATTTTCTTCTAAAATATAAATAAATGTCACTAATAATTTCTCAAATAAATGCTAGCTTTAGTTTATGAAATTGCATTTGTGCTTACTTTAAAAAATTGATGTTCACACTTACATACACACACAGTGGTGATGGTGGAGAAATATTAAAGGACTTTTGTCTTTACTTGCAGCAATTAAACATTTCTGTTTTTGTAAAAGAAGGAGATAACAGCGACTTTACAAATCAGACATTCTAACACAATTCAATCCAAAGATATATGTTTGATACTTACATGATGAGGAATGACAGTAGGAAAATATTGAAAGTCTTTATTTTCCTTAATTAAACTATTACATTTCTGTAAGAGCAGAAAAAGGTTGTATGTACAGTAAAAACACTACAATTCTTAACATAATAGTCTTGAATCTGAGTTGAGGTGTTTCTGGCAGTGTTCATTGGCACTGGATGGCATGATAGCATGCACAATGCAAAGTACATATGTTGAGTGTTCAGAACCAAAGCTGCAGGGATGTCATGAGATACAACATGGGTAAGTGATGCCAGAAACACCTTGGATTCGTTATGTATTTGATTTTGAATTAATTTTTGGTCATTGTGCATTCAGAAACCTTTTACTGTTGCCAGATTTTTGTGACCCTCACATTCAGTTGCACGACCCTATATTAGGTCACAACCCACAGTATAAGAAGTGCTGCTCTAAACTGGACAAAAAATACCCTGCTGGGATCAGTTAGAATTTTGTGGTTTATCTATTTTCTTTCCATCTTAATCTTATCACTTGTGCCTGAGAATAATGTGTTTCATTGGGAGGACCTCTTCTATTTTGGGGTGAATACCTGGGTAGGACTAGGATTTTTCCAAACCCAGTTTCCCTTCACTTTATTTTTTGCAGACAAATAATCAAGAAAACTGTCTCTCTGATTGTCATTCTGTTGTTTGTGATTAATATATTGTCTTCACTATCCTTCCTGTCTAAATTTTCCGTTTGCTTTTTAAGCTAATGTAAAACTTAAGTGCTTAACAGGATTCCTATTACTAATGATATAAAGCTGATGTGAGCCTTAATTCTGACTTGACTAGTCATTCGTCATTATGAGAGCCTCTATATTCCCTTGCCAAATAATGACATAACTCTGACATGAGAGTTATGCAAGAAAATAAAGAAAAGAAAGTCAACAGCTTAGTAAAAGAGGCAATAAAAATACTGAAAAGATTAACACCTTAAGAAATAGAAAAGAAAATCTCGAAAATTCAGTGAAGAGAAGGGCTCCTTAAGAAACATAGTTGGACAAATGTAAAAAAGGTACAAAAATTCATTTTAAAAAATCCTTAAAAATTAAAATTGGGCTAGTGGAAGCTAATGACTGTATGAGACATGAAGAAACAATAAAAGAAAGTTAAAAGAATGAAAAAAGAAGAAAAATTTAAAGATATCATCAGAAAAACAACTGACTTGGAAAATAGATTGAAGTGAAATAATTTAAGAATATTTGGACTACCTGAAAACCATGATAATAAAAAGAGAGTAGACATTGTATTTCAAGAAATTATCAAGGAAAACTACCCTTGCAACTAGAGGGTAAAATAGAAATCGAAAAAGCTCATTATCATATCATGAAAGAGGTACTGAAAGGAAACTCCCAGGTATATTATAGCCAAATTCCAGAGCTTCCAGATTAAGGAGAAAATATTGCAATTAGCCAGAAAGAAATGATTTAAATATTGTGCAGCTATAGTCAGTATCATGTAAGAATTAGCAGCTTCCACACTGAAGGAGTGGAAGGCTTGGAATATGATATTTCAGAAGTTAAAAGAGTTAGGATTAAAGCCAAGAATTAACTACCAGCAAAAATGAATATAATGTTTTGGGGCAAATTTTAATATTTAATTAAACAGAGAGTAGAAATAAATGGAACTTTCCTTAAAATTATAAGGAGTATCTATTTAAAACCTTCAGTGAGCCTCACCAGGACTGGGGATAGGTTAGAAACCTTCCCAATAAGATCAAGAGTGAAGCAAGGGTGCTGATTATCACCACTATAATTCAGTATTTTGTTTATTATTTTTTTCTTTTTTTATATGTCTATTTATTTATTTAGTTTTAGTTTTAGTTTTCAACATTTACTTCCACAAGATTTTGAGTTC
>NW_020955001.1:1775-5005 GCF_900497805.2 Vombatus ursinus | reverse complement strand
CCGAGAACGCCCTTGGCAGAATTAAGGTAAAGGAAATGCAGAGGTGACATTTGTTGTATCTACTTCCCTCTGCTAATTCTCTTCTTACTCTTCCTACTCTTTGACCTTAACATCTCCTTGGCATAAGTTGAGCTCAATGACTCTATTCCTATCTTTAAGAACTGGCAGTGGGAGATCAGAGACCATGAGATGACTGTGTCCTGAAGCAGTGGCTTTGTAACCTATACACTGAAGACAGCAGATTGATGAAACCGGCCACCAAGGTACCAGCAGTAAAATGCTGGGCTCTGGTAGACTGAAGCACACAGCCCACAGCTAGACCCGAGTGCCTCTCCATGCTCCAAGATGATACAGTTCATTTCTCTCTCTGGGACCAGCCAGCACAAGGCACTCGAAGGGCAAATACATGTGCCCAGTGCCAAGGGGCTAGAACCCAGATTTCTGGCTGAGCATCATTCCCTTCTGGTGCTCCCCATCTCTCCCTGGCTGTGTAGCCCAGATGGGAAGTCATCTGCCATAGTGCTGCTATGCTTGTCCGGCTTCTCAGAAGGAAACTGAAGAGAGACTGGTTCAGCTTTATTCCCCTTCACTTCCTCACATTCACATTCCTCCTGTTTCCAGTGTAGCTGCCCTCATGCCCAGTGAGCCAAGGATTCCATGTGGGCCCTGAATGGAGCCAGGCTCCGATGGAACTGCCATCTTAGCAGAGTGCCCTTGTGATCCCCTGTGAGAGCAGTGAGTTGTCCTAAACCCAGCCCAGAGATCAGGAGACAGTGAGTTAAGGCAGAGAGTGAGCAGCTTGGGTTCAATGATAAGAGCCCAAAGGACTGAGGATAGCTCGTTGTCCTATGTGTGGCTACACTCCATCTAGGTTCATTCCTTTATGCTGGAGAACTATCACCAGGAAAGACACCCTCCCCTGCCTTCTCTGAATCCTCTTCGTGAGCCCCAGCTGCCCCAACCATCCTGGCCTCTGCTTTGGGTTGGAGGTTCAGTCTTCCATCACTCCAGCGGCTGCTCCTGATATCACTGATGTGACTGAGACCTGAAACATGAGGACGAGCCCTGGGTTGGTCCAATGACAGGACAGAACATTGTCTTTCTTCAAGGAGCAGTTCCTCACAGCCTGGAGATGCCCTTGAGTTATTCTATGAGTTGGGCAAACTCAGGCGTGTACAGCCCTCCTCATCCTCAGAAGGGAGCTTCATTTCCTCCCACCCACTGACTAGGTGTGCTAGTGTTATCATCAGACCAGATCAGAATTCTCCCCCAAAGGTCAACAAGGTAGCCAGCAGCTTGTGCTTAGTAAAGGCTCGACCTCACCTCCGGACACTAGGACAAAATTCTCAAGTGTCAGCCCCTGTCATGTGCAATTCCAAGGTGTATGTGTGTCTCTGTATGTATGTGTGTCTGTGTGTCTCTCTCTGTGTGTGTGTTNATGTGTGTCTCTGTATGTATGTGTGTCTTTGTGTCTCTCTATGTGTGTGTGTGTGTGTCTGAGTGTGTCTTTGTGCGTGCCTGTGTGTATGTGTGGGGTGTGTGTGTGTGTTTGGGAAAGGAGAGAAGAGCAGAGGAAGCAGCAGCTGCTCCCCCATAGGAGCTGGAAGAGCTGGCTGATTTGAAGCCCCTCTCACCCTGCTGCTTCCAGGCTCTGCCTGTGAGTCCTGGCTCAGACCCACCCTCATCTCCCCACCCACCTACTGTGATCCACGTATGTATCTTCCATCAGCATTTGCTAGGCTTTCCCACAAATAGCTTGGTATGACACAAAGAAGAGGTGGATTGGTGCCATGGTGCCAAGAGGGAGGGATGACAGTGGGGCTGGACCCTCCCAGTGTCAGGAGGAGGCCGCCAGTGCCCTGGCTCTGGCAGGACATCCACGAGAGATTCATGGGATAGCCTGGCATGGATGAGTTGTGGTCTTCTTCATGGGAGACTGAGATCACAGGTCTGTTAGAGCATTGTGGGACCTCAACCCCATCTGAGGTTTAAATATGGCTATTTTGTGGGAGAAGAATAAACTCATAGATCGCGATGGAGCCAGGGTACCACCACATTGATTTGAAAGGGTTCATGATTCCTCCTTGGCACCCAGGGCACATGGTTTCAAGGCCCTAGGGGATGCCATATTGGTGCCAGACGCTGCCTTGCTGAGCTGTCTAGAGCTGCCACAGGGGACATCTCAGCTCACCCTCCAACCTGCGAGGGCAGCTCTTCTTCCCAGAATGGCTCTACCCTAGTCCAAATCTTTGTGCTGAGTCCCTCACTGGGCTTTAAATTCATACTGTGACCCCAAGTCACAGGGTAAGATGAGTCAGAGCCTCACTTGTCTCTGGCCCTCTGCATAGAAATGAACCATTGTATCTGAACTGAAAAATTCTGCTCAGATGGAGATGCACCATCACTCACGGTAACCCTGAATGTTCCAAAGCCCCTCATTTCTACGAGGCTCTCCTCTGAGGAGTTCAGAAAACACCTCTAGGATGACTGTCTTCAGGCCAAGAGTCAGAAAGGTCTGGGAGGCGCCCCGTTAGGGCATTTATTAAGCTCCTGATAGAACAGCAGAAAATGCATGGGTGCTCAGTGAGCAAGCAGATTCTGGCAGCTGGAAAGTGCCTTGAGGGAGACCCTGCTGGGAGGGAGATCAGGAGGCTCAGTGCTGAGAAGACTCTGATGGAAAGTTGGGGCTGGCGCATATGAGCTCAGCCTAGACTGGCAGAGATGAAATTGGCACAGCACAGAGCCTGAGTCCCATCACAGGGCAGATGGGAAGGGCTGGCTTGGAGGACTCCCTCCTATTCAGCAGCAGGGTGGAGGACATGTGGGTCTGCAGAGCAGGGAGGTACAGGAAGCCTGGCAGGAGGGGACATCACAGGCCACAGGCTTGCAGCACACGGGCACACACACAGTGGGTTTGCAGCAGACAGGCACATAGCAGGTGGTCTGGCAGGGACTAGCCTGGCAGCAGGTGGACTGGCAGGAGCTGCCTCCACAGCACGAGGGGGAGCTGCTGCCAGCTCCACAGACTGCCTCNCAGCATGAGGGGGAGCTGCTGCCAGCTCCACAGACTGCCTGGCAGTCGGTCACCCCGGGGCGCGCTGGGCGGCAGAGCAGGGCCACACAGGAGGCCGGGCGGCAGCAGGGATGGACAGNGCAGTCGGTCACCCCGGGGCACGCTGGGCGGCAGAGCAGGGCCACACAGGAGGCCGGGCGGCAGCAGAGATGGACAC
>NW_020955001.1:1613-1686 GCF_900497805.2 Vombatus ursinus | reverse complement strand
AGCAGACGGGCTTGCAGCAGACGGGAACAGAGCAGGCCGGCTGGCAGCCAGTGGAGCAGCTGGTGTGGCACAT
>NW_020955001.1:1440-1567 GCF_900497805.2 Vombatus ursinus | reverse complement strand
GGTGTCTGGAGTGGGAGGGATCTTGGGAGAGGAGCAGAGGAGGACGGATGGGTTTGGACAGGTCCTTCCTCTCTGACCAAGGCTTTTATACCCCTCCCCGGGTCTGTTTGCCTTCTTTTCTCTTCAG
>NW_020955001.1:576-1399 GCF_900497805.2 Vombatus ursinus | reverse complement strand
CACCTTATTTACCTGCGGAGTTTCCTGGAATGTGCTGCTCACAGGGGAAACACGAAGCTGCTAGGCTTTGAGGCTGATTTCACTCTTCCAGGTGCCTTTCTTTGACCTTGAAACACAAGTATTTGACTGGGCTACATGTCGACTCTGCCTTGTACCTTCAGAGAGAGTGGCCACCCACCCCTACCCACCACACACATCTTGAATGTCTCCACCCTATGGGAAACGTCCTGCTGATTAGGCCAGTATTCAAAGGAGCAATAAGCAAGCCTCTACTGAGCCCAGGCTGCATCTAGGAAGGGCAGCAGCTACACTCCATCCTTTTCGGGGAGAGAGGCAGACCAAGGATTTCCAGGCTTCGCAGAATTCCCCAGCAAGGAATAACCAATGCAGGTCAGCGTCTGCTCAGCAATTTTCAGTCCTAACTTGCCCAAGGTCTCCTAGACAGGAAGGATCAGAGACAGAATTGAACCTAGGTTACGGTGAGGGTCACACAGCTAGTCATTATCTGAGGCAAGATTCAAACCCAAGTCCTCCTGACTCCAAGGACAATGGGCCATGCCCTGTGCCACCAGCTGCCTCATCAAACCCTGCTCCTACCTTTGTGTATCAGTTAACATATGTGCACGTATTAATGCAAGAAGTCAGGCTATGATAGCTGCCAACCAGGGATGCAGACAATTGTTCTGGGAGCTCTGGGGTGAGAAGGGTCCGCNATATGTGCACGTATTAATGCAAGAAGTCAGGCTATGATAGCTGCCAACCAGGGATGCAGACCATTGTTCTGGGAGCTCTGGGGTGAGAAGGGTCCGCTAGGGCTAAGGCA
>NW_020955001.1:0-482 GCF_900497805.2 Vombatus ursinus | reverse complement strand
TAGGGCTAAGGCGGGGCTTCTTCACCTTTGCTGGGTCTGACCACCTCCCCTCCCCCCCAGGTACTCAGTCTGACAGAGCGGGTGGGTCTGGAGCCCTTCTCACAACGCTGGCTTTGAATACTAAAATAAAATACACAGGAAACCAAGACTTAGTAAAAATCAAGGTGTTGTTTTTCCCGCCCACGTTCAGACCCCAGGAAATGTCTGGTCTGGGAGCCCAAGTTAGGAAGCCTTGGCCCGGGATGATTGGAGGCAGTTGATGCTTGTAAGCCAGCCCGGAGCCGACGTGCCCTTCAGCTTACTCCCCAGGTCCTCAATGGGGCTTGGGCAGTCCTGACGCTCGGGTGTGGGGATCGTGCCAAAGAGCAGTGGGGAGACAGGGCCTCTCCTGGGGCCCAGAGACAAGACCCATTTCCCGAGATTGCAGCTGCTGACAAAGCCAGCCTAAGGAGCTGAGACTTAAACCTACAAGGAAAGGACAG
>NW_020955000.1:0-5895 GCF_900497805.2 Vombatus ursinus | reverse complement strand
ATCAGTTGCCAAATCTTCTCAATTCTACCTCCACCAACACCTCACCTACCTTCCCTCCTTACCATCCACATGGTCACCACTTTAGTTCAGGTGCTCATTCCCTCTCACCTAGACTATAGCCACAGCCTCTTCTTTGGTCTCCCTAACTCAGATCTCTCCCCAATCCAAAATATCTTCCACAAAGCCACCCAAATGAATTTCTGACAGTTCAGCCCTGACTTTATCACCACCCCCCTCACTCAATAAACTCCATTGGCTCTCTGTGTACTTATAGGATCAAATAAAAACTCCTGATTAGCATTTAAATTTCTTCACAACCTGACCTACTACTACAACCTACTACTGTTGCAATCTTTTTCACATATTACTTCCCTCCACACACTCTGTGATTTAGCCCCATTGACTTACTTGATGTTCTTCGTATATAATGTTCCATCTTCAATCTCCATGCTTCATTCTGTCCCTCATTCCTGGAGTGCACTTCTGTCTCCCTTCTGCTTCTTGCACTCCCTATTTTCCTTCAAAATTTAGCTTGAGTTTATTGTATACATATATATAGATGAAGACTTTTCTGGCTTTATCCCCGTGGCTTTTTGCCACCCACTTCCCCTCCCCCCCACAGTTGCAAGTACATGGCCTTCCAAAATTACATCCGAGTATTTTAAGCATATATTCATATATGCAAGGACTGCTTTACTTTAATTTTTTTTTTTACTGCACAGTGCTTAACAGTACCTGGTACATAGTAGGCATTTAAATCCTTGTTCCCCTCCCCTTGTTCTTTTGCTGATTCATTGATTCCAAATCTCATTTTTTCCAAACCTGGCTCAAAATTCATCTCCTTAGTAAATCTTCTAAAAATGAATTCTGTTTATCTACTCGGTACTTAAATATTCAGTTCATATTACATTAATTTGCATGTATTAATATTAATCTGTAAAGATTTGTGCTGTGTATATTGCTTCCTTCCAACTACAATGTCATCTAAGCATTATAAAATTTACTTTTATGATTAACATCAATTGCATATGGAAGTAAAGCTAACATGACTTTGTTTCCATGTTCCCTCCTTTTCCTGTTTTTATATAATTACACAGCCTTCTTCAAAATTTCAGGAATTATAATTATCTTTAAAAGCTGATGGATTCTTTGAAGTATCTTAGGACAGGAATCACAGGAGCAGCTAGGTGGCTCAATGGATAGAGTGCTGGACTTGAGTCAGGAAGATCTGAGTTCAAATCTTGCTTCAAACACTGACTCTAAAAGGTCACTCTCTCAGTTTTCTCATCTGTAAAATGGGGAATACCACCTACATCACAGGATTATTGTGATGATGAAGTGAGATAATTTCAAAATGATGAAAGTGAGAGAAATTTTTCCTATGAAATTAATAAACAATTATTAAATTAGGATTAAGGCTTTTTCTCTCTATTTCCACATTTATGGAACAGGCCTTGTAAGTCCATCAACCTCTGAAGGACTTGTTGATAGATGAGATTGCCCAAATCCTCTGAGAACACTTTAGAGGCTAAACAATCTAATGTAGGTACATTCCTGCCCTAAAACAGTAAATCTATGCCCTTGTGCACCAGCCACCCCTCATCCCCACTGGAATTCAGGGTGACCCAGCTCATGAAAGAGAAAACCAACCAGAGTGGTCTGGGTAGAGATAGATTTCTTTATCCAGATTCCTGGAAGTGACTGAGTCTCAAGATCAAACCACATTCTCAGCAGGAGGGGCTGAGAACTTTCAGCTCACCTCATTTGAAAATCTGCCCCCTCATTAACTGTTCACCAATCAGGGTTGATTTTCACCTGTNGGTGACTGAGTCTCAAGATCAAACCACGTTCTCAGCAGGAGGGGCTGAGAACTTTCAGCTCACCTCCTCATTTGAAAATCTGCCCCCTCATTAACTGTTCACCAATCAGGGTTGATTTTCACCTGTCATGGGCACCCCCTTTTCCAGAAGTATAGTAAGGCATTCATTATCTCCATTGGATGTCTTTGGTTACCGAGAGAAACCAATGACCATCAATTTATTGATTATCAGCTGGCCTAATTAATAAATTGATTATTAATTACCCAGAAACTCTCTCTCAGGCTTTTCATTCATTTCAAAAGTTGAGCTTTTTTTTTGAGTTGCCTCCTCTCTTCTACACTGTGAGAAGGGGATCATGGTAATACTGGTAAATGGAGGCAGAAAAACTTTCTACAGGTTTATCTGAGTCAGAAACTCTCATCCCCTTCACCGAAAGGCTCTCCCCATACAAAGACCTAGCCATTCCTCAAACTCCTGCCCTTATTAAGGGGCTTNGTAGGTTTATCTGAGTTAGAAAGTCTCATCCCCTCCCCCACAAGGCTCTCCCCATACAAAGACCTAGCCATTCCTCAAACTCCTGCCCTTATTAAGGGGCTTTTCCTGATGTTAGAAGGGCACAGCTTATAGCACAGCTATAAGGGTCCTACTGTAGTGCATCTTTTCAGGTCTCTCCTTCCAGTTTATAGNGATAAGCACAGCTATAAGGGTCCTACTGTAGTGCATCTTTTCAGGTCTCTCCTTCCAGTTTATAGACTGCTGACACACTAGGAGTGAGGGTGGGGAGAGTTAAAGAGGCAAAGAGCCAGAGACAGAGGGAGACACAGAGAGACAAAGAGACAGAGCACCAGAGAGAGAAATAGGGACAGAGAGACTGTACAGCTATCCCTTCATACCAATGACACCAGAAATCCAGTGCTGTCCCTATCCCTTGATAGTCAGAAAGGATTAGTTCCAAACAAATCAACAGTAAATGGAAAGTATCATTTCCCCAATGATGCCAATTTTAAGTGAAACATTGTAGAAAAACCAAAATACACTCTTCTAAGCCTTGTAATAGATATGGACTCTTCCCATCCCCCAAAGATTTTTTTTTTCTTTTGCATCTGTCTAGTGCAGTTATAATGTATTATTTTATGAGTGTGTGTGTATTCTCATATTATTACATATACATATAATTATCTCTACACATATAATATTTTCCTTCATAATGCTAGGTTTAACACCATTTGCCTGACAAGTGGCCCATTGGTTTCACCAAACAGACAAAGCTGCCCAAGACTCAAAAAAAAGGTTAAGAATCAGAGTAGAGACCCACAGTTTAAGAAGCGCTGATAGGGGTCACAGAGTGGAAAAAGTTTAAGAAGCCCTGGACTAGATGACCTCTACAGTTGTTTTCCAGTTAGAGTCTGAAGTCAAGCACAGGTGTTAATCAGACAGCTTTGAATGAATCGAAATATCAAATTGAGAGAACGAGGAATAGCCTCTAGCATGCTGTTTCTTATTCTCCAGTGGGGCCTCTCTGTTTAATAACTTTGCATGGCCACATAGGCAGTTTGGATAGGATGAATTGAGGGAAGGTAACTCCTTCCCACTCTGCGAATTAGAGAAGAGATTTAGCTGGAGATCAGGTATGAATGGTAACTACACTCCATAGCCCTGCTAACACAGTATTTGTCCTAATAACCTAAGTGAAGAGAAGGTAAGAGGGCAGGCTGGGGGAGAAGTTATTTCAGCTTTCCCTTAGGAAGTCCCCTAAGGCAAAAAAGCAATGGTTGGAATCCCAGCTCTGCTACATACACTGTGAACTTGGGTGATTCTCTTCCCAATATGGTACAGAGGATGAAACACTGAATTTGAACTCAGCAGATTTGCCTTCAAATCTCACCTCTGAACATTTTCTACCCGTCACTTGGATTTTCTGGGCCTCAGTTTCCTCATCTGTAAAATGAGGCAGCTGGACTAATGGCCCTTGAAGTCAATTCCAGTCTAGATCTATGGTCTCCCTAAAACGACCCGTGATTAAGAGAGAAGGATAGGGATCACTTTCCCTAAGATCCCTTCCAGCTCTAAATCCCCGGAACCCAGGACTGGGCACTCACCATTTTCAAGGGAGACAAACATCTGTCCCGGCTCCCGCTCCTGCCGCATGGGCCCCCGTATCATGGCACTCCTCCTCCATTCAGCCCTTCCGCAGACAGCGATCACTGCCCGGACGAACTGGCGACCGCATAGCCTCCTCGGGGCGTCGTCGATATACTGGGCTCTGAGCTCCCCAGGGAAGAAACTCAGCAGCAGCCAAGCTCCCAACAGGTGGGGAAAGATCAGACGTAGTAGCATCTCCGCGCTGTGCGGTGGCAAGCTCCCAACTGTATCCTGCCTCCTGGTCCGCTCGGCTGGAACCAGCTCTGGCCGTCAGTCCTCCCTTCCTCTGGGTCGCCTGAGCTTCTGGCAGGGCTAAGCTCAGTCAGTCTCTGGGCAGCTTTCTCCTGCTACCTGTCCCTGCCTTCTCTTTGCTCTGAGAGCTCTTTTTATAGCCTGACCACTCAATTCCTCAATTAACAGGTCTCTCTCCCCCTCCCCTTTGTTCCCTCCCCTCCCTTTCCTCCACCCTTCAGCCCACACCTCTGTTCCCCAGCCCTCCCCTCCCCAGCCCATCCCTCTCTAACTTCCCTGTTTTTTACACATCTTTCTCTTGGTGGACGCTAGTGTCTCAAAAGGACACACACAGCGCGCGCGCACTCGGTTTAAAACTAGAAGACAATTTCAAGATTATTCAGTCTATCCCCCTCATTTTTACAGAGGGGGAAAATGAGGCCGCCAGAGGCAGCCTCCGAACCCAAGTTCTCGCAACCACATTCTTGCCCTATACCAAGAAGACTTCAGTCATCTTGCGTGCCCATTGCGTGCCCCCTGCTAAGCGGCTTGGTTTGGGAGCCTCAGTGACTTTTCTTTGGAAGAATGGAAAGGGAAAATAGTGACTTTAGTGAAATCCAGTGATGAATGCAGAAAATGATTACTTCTTACTTCTTAGTTTCCTTCCACTCTTCATCTTCTGGGAGGAAGCAGGTGGGCGATGGGGAGAGGGCACGGACCAGAGCTGTGATTTCTTTAGCTTAGGAAATTTCTGATATGGATACTCACTCCACTCCTGTCTTAGAAAAGCTACCTTGGGGCTCCTCAGCTTGTCAATTGATTTATGTGGACAGTTTTAGGGGCTTACTAAGGAGATTTTGTATTTCTGTACAATTGCAGTTGCTATGCCTAACATTTTTTATTTGCCAGAGATGTGTAGGGAGTGCTAAGAAGTGAGCGGGACCCTAGAATCTCAGGCACAAAAGGTTGTGAAAGGAGTTTTCTTTATCGAGTATCTTTCTTTCTTAATGTCTTCCTGAAAAGATTTATTTTGTCCATCTTTTTTTTAATAAATACATTTATTTTTAGTTTTCAACAATCACTTCCACAAGCTTTTGAGTTCTAAATTTTCTCCACCTTCCTCCCCAAGAGGGCATGCAATCTGATATAGGCTTTACATATACATTCCTATTGAACATATTTTCACATTAGTCATGTTGTAAAGAAGAATTAGAACCAAAAGGAGGAACCACAAGAAAGAAGAAACAAAACAAAACACAAGATAAAAAAGGGCAGACAGTATGCTTCGATCTGCATTCAAACTCCATAGTTCTTTCTCTGGATGTGGATAACGTTTTCCATCATGAGACTTTTGGAGATGTCTCATATCTTTGCATTGCTGAGAAGAGCTAAGTCTATCAAAGTTAGTCATCACACAACATGGCTATTACTGTGTACAACGTTCTTCTGGTTCTGCTCACTTCACTCAGCATCAGATCATGTAAGTCTTTCCAGGTTTTTCTAAAGTCCACTTGCTCATCATTTCTTATAGTACGATAGTATTTTATTACATTCATATACCACAACTTCTTCAGCCATTCCCCAATTGGTGGGCATACTCTCAATTTCCAATTCTTTGGCACCACAAAAAGAACTGCTATGAATATTTTTGTATATGTGGGTCCTGTTCCCATTTGTATGATCTCTTTGGGATACAGCCCTA
>NW_020954999.1:3924-4680 GCF_900497805.2 Vombatus ursinus | reverse complement strand
ATTCTTTTAATCCTTATTCTTGGTGTGTTGAATTTCTCCTCTAAGCCAGAAGCCTGAGGAGAGCAGCCTGGTGACAATGCAGGGCAACCAATCTGAAGGTTTTTTCTGCTCTATGTTTAGATAGGGCAGAGTAGATCAAGGCTAGGTCCTTTGGTATATTTGTCATGTCAGAGAGCTGGCAGGTGCCCAGGAGAATTCTCTTGTCCCTTCCCTCAAAGAGCAGATCCTTCAGCAGCCAAGAGATAGCAAGCTGAGAGTCACCAGGTCTTCTATTCTCCATCTAGCCTCTCAAGTGTTCTGGTTCTCTTCCCATCTCCTTTAATATTTGCTTTCATCATCTGTCCTTTGTTTTCCAGGTTATAATGAGCGCAGTCTAGCCCAAACCATGAAAAGTAAGTGTCTCATTATACAAATATCCTTTGATTCTCAGACCAGTTGTGATTCCTGAAATTTCCTCACATGTGGAATTGATCCACAGTATGACTGAGAAAAGTGAAGTCATCATGGCTTTCTCTAAAATCTGTGCCCTTGTAACTCACTTGAGTGTTATTAGAAAAGACACTCCCTATGTTAGAATCAGCTGCCTCGATATGGAATGAGTTTCCTGTCACTGTAACTCTTCAGGAAGATGGTGGCTAGTCTTTTTTTCAGAGATATTAGGGAATTCCTGGTTTATATGCCCTCTGAGGAGGCTTCCAGTGCTGGAAATTACATGTGAAAAAGATCCCAGGTAGAGAAAAGGGACATTTGGTCCTC
>NW_020954999.1:0-3836 GCF_900497805.2 Vombatus ursinus | reverse complement strand
ACTCAAGCAGTTATCAAAGGAGTTTGATGACATTCACTTATTTATTTTGTCAAACATTATTGATCACTTCCTGCATATAGAACCCAGAGATGATGCCCAGTCAATAATCATTAATTAATCTCCTACTATATGCCAAGTAATGTGCTAAGTGCTGGGAATACAAAGAAAGGGAAAAAAATTAGTGCCTGCCCTTGAGGAGTTTGCAATCTTAACTGTGTTCCCCTGTATGTTCACCTTTTTATAATACTCTTCCTCTGCAGCTTTGGGGTCAGTCCCTGTATCAACTTTCACACCTTACCTCTGATCTACAGGGCCTGGAACCTACGTAGGTAGGAATATGGTGACTTCAGTATTCTGGAAAGTGCTCACTGGGCTTTTCAAAGCTCTTGAAAGAAGGAAAAAGGAAACAGACTTTCTCCATACAAACCCTCCTTACTCTAAGAAGTAGAGGCAAGACAAGATAGGAGGCGTGACTTGGCACGTCCTCTGAGTTCTCCTGTCATAAAGACCAGACAAGATTTAAAACATTTGGTGATTTGCCAGAGAGATCCATGCAGGCACTTGGCATAAATCTTTGTATCCCACTCAAAAGATGAGGAAAATGAAAGCCCCCTCACAAAAACCCTCCTTATCTGACCAGCATTAGCAACAAAATCCATTTTTTTTTTTTTGGTGAGGCAGTTGGGGTTAAATGAGTTGCCTAGGATCACACAGCTAGTGTCAAGTGTCTGGGGTTGGATTTGAGCTCAGATCTTTCTGACTTTAGGACCAGTGTTCTATCCACTATATCACCTAGCTGCCCCCAAGAAAATCCTTTTACCTCAGTCCCTGACACCTCTTGTAATAATTCAACTTTATCTTATTCTCTGCTAGAATATGGGTCCCCACTTGGTAATCTCCACCATTAGATTGTGAGCTTCTTGAAAGCAGGGATCATAGGGCAGCTAGGTGGCGCAGTGGATACAGCACTAGCCCTTCAAGTCAGGAGGACTTGAGTTCAAATCTGGCCTCAGACCAAACACTTGACACTTACTAGCTGTGTGACCTTGGGCAAGTCACTTAACCCCAATTGCCTAAAAAGTTTAAAAAAAAAAAGCAGGGACCATCTTTTGCCTCTTTTTGTATCTCTAGCACTTAGCATGGTGTCTTGTATATAGAAAGTGCTTAATAAATGTTTTTTTATTGATTGATCAATCTTGACCGAGCCAAGCAGAGTCCTTTTCCCATCCGATGGTCTTCACTTGGTTCTGTAGTTTTACCAATTGTGGTTTTACCAGTGGTTTTCTTTCATCCTGATTTATTCTCAGCTCCTGTGTCATCAACTTTTGCTCCAGTAACATCTTCCAGTCCACTACCGATCTTTACTACCACAGGTACAAACTGTTAGCATCTCTGAATCCTTCCCTGGAGTTTCTTAATGGGCTTTGCCGTGAGATATTAGTATTTGGGGAAAAGCTGAATAAAGTGGGAAATCTTTCCTACCAGGGACATCAGTGGAACCAGGGTAATGAGTTTTCCTTCCAGAAAGGAACAGAACGGCCACTCGGTGTCCCTGGGTGTGCTAGCAGATGTGGCGCATGCTCACACGTAGATGTTTCTCTCTCTTTCTTATTTCAGTTGGTGGCACTGCTAGCCTGGAATCTTTCCTTTTAAATTTCACCATCATCAACTTACTCTACACAGAAGACATGGGGAACCCAGGTTCTGACAAATTCAACTCTACAGAGAGGGTCCTTCAGCACCAGGTTAGTCTTCCTCACTGCCCGTCCCATCCCCCCAACTGCACAGCTGCCTTCCCCATTTCTTGGTTGGGATCCGTCTTCTCTTACCCCAAGTTCACATGACTCTTTCCTTCCTTTGCCAGATCGGTCTCTTGTTCAGGAAAAGTAGCATTGGCCCCTTCTACACTGGATGCAAAGTGACTTTTTTGAGGTAAGCATTGAAATGTGTCCCTCACACCCTTGAGGATAAACCTCCAATGAAGTGTGGATAAAAAGGAAACTTGTTCACACCCTTGCCTTTAGTCTTCTTTTCTCTACTTTCAAATTCCCAAACAACTTTATCCCAGTCCCTCTTATCCATGAATTCTCAGAAAGATGCTTTCATTCGTAAGTAATGATTTAGAACAAGCAGTCTAATTTCAAGAATGTTCTATCCAATTGGGTCCTGTGGTTTCTCAGTACTTCTACCCCACACAGGTAATGCTAACTCATCAACTATTCCAAGGTCACTATCAGCCTTTCCCAGGTCACCTCAGGCACATGTTTAACTATCTCTAGACCCAGAATCCCCATCGGGTTTCTCAGCACCAATTTCATGGGTATCCATGTCACCCTCCACATTTTTTTACCTAGACCTATGAAGAATAGATTTGCAACCGGAGTGGATTCCCTGTGTACCCATCACATTGTCCCGGCCAACACTGTCTTGGACCGAGAGAAAATTTACAGGGAGCTGAGCAGGGAGACACATGGTATCACCAGGCTGGGTCCCTACGTCCTGGACAAGGAGAGTCTTTACCTTGATGGTGAGCTATCTACCTGAACCAAAATCTTGGCCACTCTCCCTGCCAAGTCTTCTACTATAAACTCAGTATCATTGTCTCTTCACATTTTAAAGCATTATTCTTTTATCCAAGCCCTAACTCCACCCTTACCCAGAATCCTTTCTTCCAATTCCTCCTTTGTTCAGTCAACTGTAAGAGACAGAACCTCCCCATACCTGATTCCCTAGACTGTCAATACTTGGTGCCCATCTGAGTTGTCATCTATTGTAGCCACAGATATTTGTACTTCATCCTCTTTTTCGGTTGCAGATCCAGCCTTTTCAGTAATTACTTGGTTGGAGAATTAGATGGCAGCAAGTAGAAGTATGGATAACATGAAGTTAGGAAGGATAGCTATCTAAGAAGTAGGATGGAATCAGGAGCTTGAAAAAGTTTCAACACACTGAAATGATGGTTCAGTTGCAACAAGGTGAAAGTTAATAAGAATCAATCTGTTCTGCAGGGGAAGGAAGTGGATTGGAAGGAGGAGGATCTGGGTTCACATCCTAGCTTTGCTATTCCTCTCAGTTTGATGGTTGACTAACTAACCTACATGGGCCTCAGCTCTGTCTTCTGTAAAATAAATGTGTTGGCCAAGATGTGGTCTGTGCCAGCTCCAAATTTATGATTCTATAATTCTAAGTTCTGTGTTTAGGATTTTTTTAAATGAAAATAAGTGTATAGATTTGGGGAGACAGGACTAGATGGCATTTTGTTTGAAACTAATAAGAGCCATCAAAGTGACATGGTGGGCAAAAACAACACTCATATGTTAATATGTTAATGCATCATCCTCGGGTGTAGGAATTCCCTCCCATGAGGCAAATTATAGCCTATCGAAAACTTGTCATCTTAGAGAGTTGCCCGAGCCTGAGAGATTAAGTGATTTTCCAGGATCACACAGTTCATTCAGTGTAAGACGTGGGTTCTGAGTTCAGATCTTCTTGGCTCTGAATTCCCAGTTCAAGCCACTTTGCCATGCTATCTCTGGTCATAAATGATTAGTCTACAACAATAGAAATTTAGTAGCCTCAAAGGAGGGAGGTGACAATCCCATTTTCCTCTGCCTTGACAAGCTGAAGCAAGTCCATTTTGAGGAGCTCCAGTCTGGAGAGGCAATTGAAAACTATAGGGTAGGGGCAGATAGGCAATGCAGTAGATATTGTCCTAATCTTAGAGTCAGGAAAACCTGAGTTCAAATCCTGCCTCACAAACTCACTGGCTGTGTGACCTGGGCAAGTCACTTAACCTCTCTGATCCTCAGTTTCCTCATCTGCAAAAGGAGGATAAT
>NW_020954998.1:3316-4692 GCF_900497805.2 Vombatus ursinus | reverse complement strand
ATCCCTGGGAACCTGGACACTCATTTCTTTTCAATAAAACCATCCTTGACCCTGAAAATGTCTCACTTGTCTTGATAGATCCCTGTGGGTGATCTGGGTCTTGTGCCCTGAGCACTTAGTCAGCAGCTTCCAGCCAGGCTCATTCTGGGGTCTTCGGGTATTGGCCTGACACATTGGGACACTGTTGGATATTGGGTCAGAACTGTCCCATTTTGCTCCTTCCTCTTGGGTTCCACTGACACTGAGTGTCTTCACCAGGGTGATGATCACAATGACAAGAGCTCATGCTTTTAGAGCTTGTTTTGGGCAGACAGCACTTGACAGGAGAGATGAGGGCCTTCATTTGCCCCAAGGAAAACACTCAGTGTCAAAGGCTCAAGGGGCTGCCCCAATGCCCAGAAAGCCAGGGCTTCAGGAGAATACATGTACAGGCATGGCTGCCTCATTCTTCAGCTGATTCCAAATGACCTTGCATTCCATTAAAAGACACAGCCCGCTGTCAGTCTAGCCACAAAGGAGCCATGCCTCCTCCATCTTGGAGCAGTGCCCTTGATCCTTAGGACCTCCATGAGGCCATCACTCTGTACACATCCTTACTGAACTGGATTGGCTTACATCCATTCTGTTGATGGTTCTGCATCTGTTGAGGAACAGTCTGACTGAGAATCCTTTCTAGTGAAGCATTTCTTCTGCCTTGTTTGGAATTATGTTAGAATGGTACTACCTACCACATTGAAGAAAGTATGAATCATAGAGGACAGAGAGAGAGAGAGTGGGAGAGAAAAGAATGTGTGAGCACCTCATTAACCTCCTTCACCAAGACAATGGTTGTTATTATGGGGGTAACAAAACCTGGGAGAAACAAACGAGGCAAAGAAAAGTACTGAAAACCACCAGAAAGGAATAGAGTCAAAAAGCTGAAACCAAAGGAAAGTCAATAGACGCAGTCATTCTTTCTTAAATATTCAGTGAGACTTTAGTTGTAGAATGTAAAAATGGTTCCCTAAACTTTTTTTTTAAGGCAGTTGGGGTTGAGGGACTTGCCCAGGGTCACACAGCTAGTAAGTGTCAAGTGTTTGGTCTGAGGCTGGATTTGAACTCAGGTCCTCCCAACTTCAGAGCCGGTGCCTTATCCACTGCACCACCTAGCTGCTCCTGTTCCCTAAACTTTTTTCCGTCATCTGGGATGGTAGAAAATCTCTGTTGATCGGCTATCACTTGAGAAAAGAATAGACACACAGAAGATACAGAAAGGTAAAGGAGAAGAACCTTGGCAAATATATCCCACCTAATTTCTGCTGTTTTGTAAAGTCTCCGAAAGGGAGCAAAGAAATCTACTTCCCTGGATGTTGTCAACAGAATCCACCCCCAGTCCA
>NW_020954998.1:246-3180 GCF_900497805.2 Vombatus ursinus | reverse complement strand
GTAGCAGGGGGAAAAGAAACCCACCTGCAAAGGATTAACAGCAAACACTCTCTCAGCCCCAGCCTGAGTAAAACAAAGAAGCAACAATCCCATTTTGGGTAACAACAGAAACCCGTCTTGCAGGGCCCCTGGCTTCCTCCTTCAGAGTCAGTGTTTCCATGTCCAGGTCTTCAGTGGTTGTTTTTGAAATTCCCAGACCTCTCCAGGAAGGAGTTGCAGCACTTTGTTTGTTTGCATTCCTTTGCCCAACGCTTCCAACTTTCACTGACTCTGTTCCTATTTTCACACTCTTCCTACATGGGTGGCTGGCTGCCTTGCTTTGGAGGACCTCATCGATAAAAGTTTTCCAACATACGTAGTCACTTCCTGCATGAACATTAGAAATGGGGGGATCTAGTTACTGGCCTCCCTTGGAGTCTTACAGGGAAAGTAGAAGTCTTCCCAGGGTCTATGAAATGGTGGAAATCAATCTCAAGTCCTTCCTGGGATGCCTATTTAATACATCCCATATCCCAAGGGTTGAAATGATGTTCAGTGAGGAGTGATTTCAAATACAAAATCATCTGCTTCATATTCCAAGCCGTTCCAAATCTCTTTCCAGTCTTCTTAGACCTGATTCCCCACCGCTACTCTGGATCCAGTGACACGGACCTCTTCGCCGGGTTCCTTGAACAAGACACACCCTCTCCAGACCCCTTCCCCTGCTCTGAAACTCCATTCCTCTTCACCCTTCGCCTCTGGCCTTTCTGGATTTTGTTTTTGAAGTGTTAGCTAAAATCCCATCTTCTGCAGGAACGCTTTCCCAATCCCCTATGCCCCTCTGCTTAGATCAGCTCCCAGTTATCTGGTCTCATTTGTTCATGGTTGTTTGCCTGTTGGCACCTCCATTAGACTGGGAACTCCTTGAGGGCAGGGACCGGCCATGCTACTCCATGTATTTCTTCTGATTTAGAGAATGTCTAGTATGTAGTGGGCACTTCCTAAATGCTTCTTGCCAGGGCCAGTGAGTGGATGGACTTGAACTCAGGCTAGGTCTTCTGACTCCTCCCTCTGGTTTCTGCCGGTGCCCTCACTCCTGGCTAGCTCCCAACATTCTCTGTCCAAATGTTCTCTTGGTTTGGTCTTGGGTTAGCGCCCCAGGCCCAGTAACGCCTACGATGGACAGACCCCCTGAAATTCTGTGTTCAGACAGCAGAGGGCAGCCTTGCTTCATATATTCAAGCCAGTCAGGCACTAAAAACCTGTCTCTGGAGAGAAAAGGGGGCCTGGCAAACTGAAGTCTGGAGTAGCTCCACCCACCTACAGGTCCTCCCCATTTAGGCAAAAGGCAGCTGCCCTGCTGCCCCACCCAGCCCGCCCTGCCCATTACCCAATCCCTCCCTGTTGACACTGCACCAGGTGTGCTGAGGCCATACGCAGGTGTCTGTGCCCAGGAAAGGGGTAGGAATTCAGGAAAAGAGAAAGCCAATTTCCTCCTACATTGGGGAAACAGGTCTCTCTGTTGGTGCCCAGTCCAGGGCTAGGGCCTGGCAGTTAAGCTCCAAGCCTCAGACCAAGGAACACCCAAGGAGATGGGCCAACATTACAGCTACCCTTGCCAGCACCCAAGGGTGCCACATATAAGATGGCCCATCATATGAGAACCCTGGCAACCCCTACAGGTAGGCTTGTAGGCCTGAGGTGAACTCAGGGTATCCCTGTTCAGACCCTTCATGACCATCCCTGTGACCTCCTCCTAATGGCTGGCGGAAGAGGCTCTAGCTCCTGAGGCCCTGGACAGAAGGCTTGGCTGGTGTAGCAGGATTGGAGGAACACTGGAAGGAGTCTGGTGATCCAGCCCTCAGCACAGTGCTAGGCACAAATTATCAGTCCTTTCAGTCATGTCTGACTTCGTGACCCCATTTGGAATTTTCTTGGCAAAGATACTGCAGTGGTTTGCTGTTTCTTTCTCCAGCTCATTTTACAGATGAGGAAACTAAGGCAAAGAGGGTGAAGTGACTTACCCAGGGTCACACAGCTAGTAAGTGTCTGAGGCTGGATTTGAACTCAGGAAGAGGAGTCTTCCTGACTACAGCCTAGCACTCTGTCTGCTGTGCTACCTAGCCACCCTTGCCTGGCACATAATAGGTGCTTAATAGATGTTGATTGATTTCTGTTCTTATTGAATCCTTGCTATAAATACCTCCTCTGTCTATGAAAGTCTAGTACCCTGAGCTAGCCTAGGCCTGCCTGTAGGCTCAGGGGACCAGAAGTGCAGTCAAATGTCCCCTTGGCCCTCCTTCCTCTTGGTCCCCAACCCCCTCACATTCCAATTTCCGGCATGACAAAGGATGGTCCCTTTGGAAGAGCCAGAGTGACCCAAACAGGAGTGACCTTTAGGAATCAGGTTTAACCAAGTCTCAGCAGGGAAATCTAAGCTGGCCCAGATATGTTGCAAGGAGGAAGCCCCCCAGGTTTGTATCCACTGCCTGGTGGGGGGAGGGGGCTTGGCTGCCCCCATTACTGCCCACATCCCTATTGACTCCAGGCTCCCACTCAGCCCCAGCAGCCATCCCCAGCAGCAAGATCACATGCAGACTGCTCTCTCCAGGCTGGGCTTTAGCCAGAGGAGCTCCAAGCACTCAAAGACACTGACTGACTCACTGAATTTGACCGAGGGCCAACAGACTGCAAGGCACCACCCAGGGCAGCAGCCCCGTCAAAGTCCCAGAGCATGCCTAGCCTGCCCAGTCAGTCTCAGGGTGGGGCCGTGGCAGAGCTAAGAGGAGAGCCCAGGCATCCAGGCCCCAGGCCCTCCCTGAGGGCACTTTAGGAGGCAGGAGAGAGAAAGTAGGAGGAAGGGAAGAGGCAGGAGGCAGAAAGGAGAGAGAAGGCAGAAAGCAGGAGAGAGAAGGAAGGAGGGAGAAGGGAGGAGGAAGAAGGGAAGAGGGAGAA
>NW_020954998.1:0-158 GCF_900497805.2 Vombatus ursinus | reverse complement strand
GGAGGGAGGAGGGAGAAGGGAGAAGGCAGGAGAGGGAAGGAAGGAGGCAGGAGGGAGGAGGGAGAAGGCAGGAGAGAGAAGGAAGGAGAGTGAAGGGAGGAGGGAGAAGGGAAGAGGGAGAAGGCAGAAGGGAGGAGGGAGGAGGGACAAGGGAAGAG
>NW_020954997.1:6272-8213 GCF_900497805.2 Vombatus ursinus | reverse complement strand
CTCCTCCTCTTCCTCCTCTCCTCTTCCTCCTTCTTCCTCCTCTCCTCCTCCTCTCCTCCTCTCCCTCCTCCTCCTCTCCCTCCTTCTCTAGCAATGTCAAAAACACTCTGCCCAGTTTCTCTGCTCTCCACCCTCCCCAGGCCATGGCCTATCGTCCTGACCTGTGTCCTTCCACCGCACACGGATGACTCTGGAGGAGAGGGTGAGGCTGGTGACTTGGCACAGCCCTGCTTCACTTCCATCTGATCCACTGGCAAGTCCAGACAGGGCCCCGTGATGTCATTGGTCCTCTTGGAGAATGAAGGACAAACAACACCAGAGCGTGGGGACGATGCCTGTTTCGTTTTTGCTTTGCTGTTAAGATTTGGCCCTCCCTGACTGCCCAGGGCCCGTGCGCACAGTAGGAGCCCAACAAAGGCTGGGAGACCTCAACACTTGAAACAATCGAACGTGGGAGAGAGCAGTGCCTCGATGGCTCCAGAATTAAGAACCACAATTTCCAGGAAAACCTCGACAGGAACAAAACAGGTCCTGGGGTTTAGGGGAGGGAGGGGGGTAAAGAAAGGAAGTGACTGGCCCAAGGGCTAACAGGTATTTAGGAGAAGAGCTGGGATTTGGCCCCTTTGTTCCCAACTTTATGTAACTAGGGCCAGAGAAGGATGAGGCTGCCCCTTCTAGCCTCCCCTCCATGAGAGGCTAGACCTCCCAGAAGCCTAGAATTGTCGAGCTGGAAGGGACCTTGGAGGAAACTGAGTCCAGTCACACCTGGAAAGCCTCCCTAGGATGGCATCCCCAACCAGAGGCTGTCCAGATTCTGCTGCAGGACCCAAGGAGGAGGTGCCACCCTCCACTCTGGGGCAGCCTCCCAGGCAGCCTCACTGCAGCATGCACCCCTGCCATCCTGTGCCACCCCAGACTCCTCTTTCTTTGACCAGATGTGATGAGACTTTGGATGTAACTGTGACTGTTGCCCTCTGGTGTCCGACCGTGGGTAAAGCAGCTCTCTCATGAGAAATCTTCCAGCCTCAGAGGGAGAGGGTCTAGGTACAGGCAGGGCCTCAGCTGGGCGAGAGGGACCAGCAGCTCCCAGAGGTAGGCGGGCTGTGCTTGTGCATAGGGGCACTTAGGCCCAATTTGTATCTGCCTGCACCCACTCAGGACACTGATCCAGTGGAGAAGAGTGGTGGTTTGGTAGTCACAGTCACTAGGTTCCAACCCTGGCCCCTGTGCATCCTGGAGCAAGCCCAACCTCTCTGGGCCTCAGGTTTCTCATTGGTCGCAGAAAGGGGTTTAAGGAGCTTACCATGAGAGGTAGTGAGCTCCCCATCCCTGGAGGTCTTCAAGCAGAGGCAGGACAACCATCCACTTGTCAGGTGTGCTAGAGAGGGGATTCTTTTCATGTCCCAGTTGGGTGAGAGGCCACTGAGATCCCCTCTCAGGCTCTGGTTCTGTCATGACCTTTAGGGTCCCTTGCAGCTCTCATATCATCATATGGTCCTATGATCTCTTCTCTTGGGAGCAGAGTGATATGAGAAGAATACACTCAGTCAGTCAACATGCATGCATTTATTAAGTGTCTACAGGGTACCTGATCCTGATGCCAGGGAGATGGTGGGGAGGAGGGGGAATAGGAGCCTCAATTGTTTCACCTGGTAGGGTCCCAGTGTAGAAATCCCCCAGCACAAGAGTCCCTGACCCTTGGTGGAGTAAGGGCACGAGAGAGCCGATGGCCTCATCTACCTTCGTAAGCGCTACCGCTGTCGTTGGAGGAGGGAACCTGCAATTTTGTCCAAAGGGATTGCTCTTACAATGGGGTCAGTGTTGGGTCTCCTGCCCTCGAGCAGATCAGGAAATTCTCTTGGCTTTCCAGATTCTCCCCTTGTCTCCCTTGGCTGACCCTTTTCTCTCTACCCCTCACTCTCCTGGGAAATGCTTTCCTCT
>NW_020954997.1:3794-6241 GCF_900497805.2 Vombatus ursinus | reverse complement strand
TCTCCCCTAAGTGGCTGCTCAGTGCTGCTGACCCAGGCCGCCAAATCTCTGCCTTGGAATCGGGGTCTTCCTAGTAAACTCTCTGCTTTCTGTCTCTGACCCGCAGCCACTGAGGCCTTGCTGGTGAGGCCGCCAAAGCTCTCCGGCCTCCTCAGCAGACGGCACAGCAGCCGCTCCAAAGACCTCTGCCCCGGCCCCCTCCCGATGCATCCTCACAGCTGTTGGGGTGTCTGCATCACCTTCCCTAGGGCCACTCCTGCTTTTGACGGGTCTGTTTTCCTGGTTTGTTCCTTTCTTTTCCAAAGGCTCAGGTAAGGCTGCCAGCTCATCACCCAGAGAGAAAGGAGCGTGGGAGGCCCAAGTTCAAAGACCCACAGCCCAGGGACGGACTGGAGCTCAGAATTCACTATGGGTGAGGGACCTCCCTCTGCTGATGCAGGTGAGTACCTTCTCAGCTCAGGAGCTCAGCGGTCCTTGAGAGTGTCCAGAGAACTGTCCGCCCAGGGTCCCCCTGGCTCTTTAGCCACCAGGCCAAATGTTGGGGACAGACGTTTGGATTTCCCTTCATTCCTCCTGCCACTTTGGGTTAATATTAACCTCAGCTGACCAAAACCTGCCCCAGGGGATGTGAACATTCACTAGTGCTTTAAGCGTTCCTGAGATGAGAAGGCAGAGGAAGAATCCCAGCCTTCCCTGAGTCCTTGGTGATAGGTAAATACTCCTCCTCAGTCAGCCCATTGTGAATCCTCCACCTGCAGCTTCATCCATAACCACATTCAGTCTGTTCGATGAGGTTTGTTTCCTTAGGGTGTTATGAGATCATGACTGTTTAACTAGGTTTATCCCGCTCTTGTGACATGGAAGGAAGCAGGGGATTATGGATCTGTCTTCTCTGCAACTTGATGACCTTAGAAGGGTGTCAGGTGTGTGTCCAGGGAAGGCTAGGACCCCTGGTGTCCACCTTTGGCATCCACCTGATCCACCCAGCTCTCACCTGTGGCTCCAAGAAGCCGTAGCACGTACAGCAGTCACACCCTAGAAAACCACTTTGGCAGATGGACTAAATCAGGCTGAGGGTCACCGAGGGGTCTCCAACCCATGGGTGAATTAGGGGGGCGTCTGCCAGGGGCAGAACAGAGGTGTGTACACAAAGGCCGGCAATCTGACCAAGGTCTTTGATACTATCAGTCGTGAGGGCTTGTGGAAGATCGTGGCAAAAGTGGTTGCCCAGAGAAGTTCATCAGTTATTGTACGTCAGTTCCATGACAGCATGCTTGCCCGGGTTCTGGATAATAGATGATACTCTCACACATTCACAGTCACCAATGGAGGGAAGCAGGGTTGTGTGCTTGCTCCCATGCTATTTAGCATGATGTTTGCAGTGATGTTGTCAGACACCTCCAATAACGACAAACACGGCGTCAAGGTCAGCTCCCACACTGATGGTAAACATTTAACTTGAAAAGGCTACAAGCCAAGACTAAAGTGGAAAGAGAGTTGGTGTGTGACTTTTTGCACTCAATGCAGCCCCTGAGGCTGAGATGCAACAAAATATAGATTGATTCTGTGTCCCTTGTGTTCATTTTAGCCTGACCATTAACACCCAGAAAACCTAGGTTCTCCACCAGCCAGCCCCACACCACATACATCAAACCACATGCATCATACACCACCACATACATCAAACCACTGGCTCTAGCAAATGGAGTTTTAAATAAGTTCCCGTACCTTGGCAGTATGCTTTCCAGAGATGTACCTGTAGACGATAAGGTTGACCCATGCATTACCAGAGCTAGCTCAGTGTTTAGGAGGCTCCCAAGGAAAGTGGGGGAGAGAAGAGGTGCTAGGCTGCCTACCAAACTGAAGGTCTACAGAGCTGTTGGGCTGACTCATTGTCGTATGCCTGTGAAACCTGGGCAGCATACCAACCCCATGCCAGGAAACCGAATCTCTTCTGTTTAAATTGTCTTAGGAAGATTCTGAAGATCACCTGGCAGGATAAGGCTTTGGACACTGAGGTCCTTTCTCTAACAATACCGCCAAGCATTCAGACTCCACTCAGAGGGTGCAGCTCCGATGGGCCGGCCACGTTGTCTGGATGCCAAACGTACTCCTCTTGTACAGAGAGCTCACACGGGGCAAGCGCTCACTCACAAGGAGGTCAGAAGATGTGATACCAGGCCACTCTCAAGGTCTGCCTGAAGGACTTTGGAATTGATTGTGAGACCCGGGAGACACTGGCACAGGGCCGCCTGGCATGGCGTGCCCACATCAGAGAGGGCACTGTGCTCGAGAAGCAAAGCAGAATTGCAGTGGCTCAAAAGAAACGTGAGATGCACAGACTTAGAGAATCCGCCCCGAATGACCACATGACCTGCACTAGAGCCTTTCCAGCTGGGTCAGAGGGGGCTGCTCAGACACAGTCGGACTCACGGGCCCTTGACCCC
>NW_020954997.1:2962-3763 GCF_900497805.2 Vombatus ursinus | reverse complement strand
AACAGCGTGATGTCATTTGGGTCCGCTTTGAGGACGGAGGGTGACCACCACAGCCGTGGTCTGGAGGACCAAGCTCATGCCGGGGTGTACCATGTGAAACACTGCTTCCCTGTCACGGACATCATTCTGTCTAGCAGAAGCCTCGCGGTGGCCTGCACCACTGCATGAGCACAACAGTAAAGCCTCCGTCTTTACCGCCATTGTCTCTGCATTGTGGGGAATCCATATTGGGCAGCAGGTCCCCCCGCCTGAGCCCCGAGGAGAACAACGTGGGCTACTGCTTCCTAGGAAACCCATCGCTATTATAAACACAATAAACGGACGGGAAGGTACACGGAAGCGGGGCTGCACGCAGTCTCGCCTCTCTCCGAGACTGACACTTCACATTGGATGACGTGGAAAATGCACGCACACGTCCACACATCCACACAAATGCACATTCACACAGACTCACGTACATGCACACGTGGACATACACAGACCCACACGCTGTGACAAATAAAAGTTCAGGAGATGTCGCTTCTGGGTAATTGACCATTTTATCGATCACGCTAGCAACATTGAATAAAGAGGGTCGGCGGCACTCTCCGATGCCGAAGGCCCCTCATGGAGCCTGCTCTGACTGGTTAGCGAGCAAAAGACAGAATGACTATTCCAGCGCGGGGCTGGGGGCCTTCATGGCGATGGCTCAGACCTGGCTGACGAGAGCACAACCACAGCCGGCCAGATTTCACCCAGACCGGACTCAGTTCTTCCTAAGGCTCTCCAGGTGGGCGTGGTCTCCTCTCCAGGATGGAAAGG
>NW_020954997.1:2778-2916 GCF_900497805.2 Vombatus ursinus | reverse complement strand
CATGTCCCCTGGGGGTCTGGGCAATCTCATCCATCAGCAACGCCCTTTAGGGACAGAACAACTTAGGACTGGGGGGGGGAGCTGGTCCTAATTCAGTCATTGGTTATTCATATGAGAGAAATAATCATTTCTCTCAAC
>NW_020954997.1:2630-2704 GCF_900497805.2 Vombatus ursinus | reverse complement strand
ACAGACATTCATGTACACACACAAACACGCATACTTACATCTACAGACTCTTACAACACACACAGAGACACATG
>NW_020954997.1:2481-2553 GCF_900497805.2 Vombatus ursinus | reverse complement strand
TATGTACATATACAGACCCACAAGACATACATGCACACATAGACAAACACATGCACATCCACATACTCTCAC
>NW_020954997.1:2290-2403 GCF_900497805.2 Vombatus ursinus | reverse complement strand
ACAGACTCACACACAAACACACATGCATACATACACAGACTTACAACACACAGAGAGAATCACACATGGACACGTATGCCTACACATAGACACATGTGTGTACATATACACTC
>NW_020954997.1:2056-2220 GCF_900497805.2 Vombatus ursinus | reverse complement strand
GTGAGACACACATGTACACATACACATAATCACACATACACATGCACATTCACACACATACACATACTCTCACACAGACTCACATACATACACAGATGCGCATGCACAAACACATACACATAGACTCACCCACATACATTCACATATTCTCACATACACATATA
>NW_020954997.1:0-2017 GCF_900497805.2 Vombatus ursinus | reverse complement strand
CACATCTACAGACTCACACAAACACACACACACACAAACACACATGCATACATATATACTTACAACACACAATCACACATGGACACACATACCTACACATAGTCACATGTATGTATGTACATATACGACTCACAAGACAGACATGCATACATACATGCATGCACACATACACATACGTTCACACTCCCCTCCACATACATGTCCCTTGCAAACCTGTGACTCCACACTTTTGGCTCTCTCTCTCCCTCTCTCCCTCCACCAAGGCAAACCCCTACGTGCTTATGAGTCACAGCCCAGGGAGCTGGGCCAGAAGAGCCACTGTCTCTTCCCCAAATGGAATAGTCCATCTCCTCCCCTGGGCCTTTGCCCAACTGCCATCACACCCGCCAGGTGCACCATCTTCAGCTCCATCCTCTCAACCCTGGCCTTCCTCCACATCTCATCTTGGTTGGCAGTTCTTACAGGATGCCAGTTGCCGGAGCTCTGCACCCTCTTTAAATTACCTCGGTTTTACTTTGCTGCCCAGTACAAACTCTGGAGGGGGGGGAGGTGCTGTTTCCATTCTGTCTCTGCTTCTAGCACACAATAGGAGCTTAATAAGTGCTTGTCAAGCCTTGCGGAGGGTGGGCCAAAGAGGGGAGGGGGCAGGTGGTGTCTGGATAGGCTCCAAGGGCTTCTGCGCAATCCCTCTGCACAAGGCAGCCATGGGCAGGGGACCAGGGCGTGCCCCTAGACCTTGGGGAGCCTGGCCCAGGCCTCTAGCGTCTGCTTGTGGCACGGAGCCCACCATCTCAGGGTGATCCCATTTCCCAGGGAACCCGAAGGAGCTTTGGATAAAGCTCGGGGAAGAGGCAGAGGCGGGCCACGCACAGATGCCCGTGAGCCGGGAGGGGTTCCCGCACAGACACGGGACGCCCACGTTGTGACAAAGATTCTCAGGTAGGCAAGCTATGGGCTGGATGAGAACACTGCCAGATGGGTGTCCTTGGAGCTGACCCAAAGAGGAGCCCTCAGTTGTTCTGGGTCACCTGGGCAGGAGGTGTCCAGCGGAGGACCTACAGGATCTGCACTTGGCCCCGGGACAGCACACATCATTAAATGTGCAGAGGAAGCAAAATTATTTGTGGATTTCCAATTATGTCTAAATTATTATCTAATATGTGAAATAGCATGTGTTGTTCAGTTGTGTTTAGGGCTTTCTTGGCAAAGATAGTGGACTGGCTGCCATTTCCTTCTCCAGCTCATTTCACAGATAAGGAAACTGAGGCAAACAGGATGAAGTGACTTGTCCAGAGTCACACAGCTAGGAAGTGTCTGAGGCAGGATTTGAACTCAAGTCTTCCTGAGACCAGGCCCAGAGCTCTATTCCCTGGGCCACCTAGCTGTCCCTCAAGACGTCCACAGACGTTAATTAAGCACCTACTATGTGCCAGGCACAGTGAAGAAAGACGACAGTCCCTGCCCTCGAAGAGCTCCTGGTTTAGGAGACAACACGCAGACAGCTCCACGTCCACAAGATGCCGGCAGGATCAGCGAAGGGGAAGACCCTGGCCGGGTTGGGGCAGGGGGCCCAGCGGCACAGGACAGGCTTCCTGGAGGCCCTGGGCAGATGCTGCTGGGAGGGCCGGGTCAGGGAGAGCCTGCCAATGGTCAGAGCCTGCCCTCCCCGCGTGCTTATTTATTCAGAAGCGGTTTGTGAAGGTCCAGGACCTGAGTTCAAGTGCTGCCTTTGCCATTTAGTCCCTGCTGACAGTCACCTCACCTTTCTGGGCCTTCCTGGGGTAATAACGCAAGGTTCCCCCTCCCCGCCCAGCTACCGGGGGGGGGGGCTCCCCCCGGGACGGTACAGATGTGTCTCCCCCATCCCTCACTCCCAGCAGCCCATGGTGGGAGGGGGCACCCCTTCTCCCCCCAGCCCCTCGGGGCTCTGCAGGTGTCTCCCCCCACACAAGCCATGTTGGGAGGGGGCACCCCTTCTCCCCCCAGCCCCTCGGGGCTCTGCAGGTGTGTCTCCCCC
>NW_020954996.1:9701-10411 GCF_900497805.2 Vombatus ursinus | reverse complement strand
AGTCTTCTTTGACTACTCTTTGCAAAGACAACTAGGCAGTTAATGGCTAGAAATATGTTAGCTAAAGATGAGCAGGTCTGCAGGTCAAAGGAGTTAGGATTACAATCAAGAATCATCTACCCAGCAAAACTGAATCTAATCCTTCAGGGGGACAAAAGGACATTTCAAGAAATAGAGAAGTTTTGAGTACTCTTGATGAAAAGACCAGAGATAAATAGAAAATTTGACTGTCAAATGTAAGACTCATGAGAATCATAAAAAGTTAAACAGGAAAGGAAAATTATAGGGGCCTTAATAAGGTTAAATTGTTTACTTTCCCACATAGGAAGAATACCTGTAACTCATAAAAATATTCTCATTATTAGAGCAGATAGAAGGTGTACATATAGACTGATGAGAGAGGTGTGAGTTGCATATGAAGCATTGATATCTAAAAATAATTTAAGGGGTGAGAAAAGAAGGTACTGGGAGAAAGGGAAAAGGAAACGTATAATAGGGTAAATTTTCTCACATTAAAGAAGCAGCAATTAGCTTTTCCAAGAGAGGGGAAGTGTAGGGATGTGAGGAGAAGTAAGTGAAACTTACTGTCATGAGAATTGGCTCAAAGATGGAATAACATGCACACTCAGTTGGATATAGAAATTTATCTTAACCTAAAGCAAAAAAGGTGGGGAAGGGAATACTACAAGGTGGAGTGATAGAAGGGAGCG
>NW_020954996.1:5022-9657 GCF_900497805.2 Vombatus ursinus | reverse complement strand
CGTTGGATGGGGGGGTAGTCATCAACAAAACACTTTTGAGGAGGGACAGGGTAAAAGAAGAGAGAGAATAGAATAAACAAGAATGGGGATGGGACAGAGGGAAATGCAGTTAACAATACTAATTGTGAAAAAAGATGGAGCAAGATTTTCAGATAAAGGACTTATTTCTGAAACATGTGCAGAACTAAGTACAATTTGAAGAAAAAATAAGAACCATTTCCCATTTGATAAATTATCAAAAGATATGAAGTTTTCAGATGAAGTAATCAAATCTATAGCCATATGAAAAAATGCTCTAACTCCCTATTGATTGGAATAATGCAAATTAAAACAATTCTGAGGGACTGCCTTGTCACTATTAGATTGACCAACAGCACATAAAAGGAAAATAACAAATGTTGGAGGAGATATTGGAAAAGTGAAATATTAATGCACTCTTGGGGGAGTTAATAACCGATTCAACAATTTTGCAGAACTATTTGGAACTATGCCAAAAGTGTTATAAAGTCATGCATACCCTTTGACCAACAATACTACTACAGGTAAGTATCCCAGAAATATTTTTTAAAAAGGGATAGGTCCAAATATACAATATGTTTGTATGTATATGTGCATGTATATGTATGCATGCATGCATTACAATATGTGTTATATATATATAGAAATATACATATATGCACATACATATGTATATATACATATACACATACATATGTATGTAGGAATGTGTATATGTGTGTGTGTGTGTGTGTGTTTGTGTGTGTGTATAGTAGCTCTTCTCCGGAGGCAAAGAATTGGAATATTGACAAAGAATGGAAGCACATACCCATCAATTGGGGAATGATTGAACAAATTGTGCCATATGATTGTGATGGAATATTGTTGTGGTATAAGAAATGATGAGCAGGATGCTCTCAGAAAAAACTTAGAAAGATTTAGATGAGCTGATTCAAAGTGAAATATACTGTGTACAAATTAATAGCAATATTATGTGATGATCAATTGTAAATAACTTAGTTATTCTCAGCAATACAATGAATCAAGACAACACTGAAAGACATATGCTGAAAAATGCTATCCATCCCCAGAGAGTAAACTTATGATGACTGAATACAGATTGAAGCATTTCATATTTTTTACTTTCTTTATTGCACTTGACTTTTTTGTCAATATTTTCTCTAAAATCACGACAATTATTGGAATTTAAGCATGACTATCCATGTATAACCTATATTGAATTGTTTCTGTCTCAATGAGGGGAATGGAGTGGGAGAAAGTGAGGGAATTGGAAATTCAAACTTTTAAAAAGAAATATTAAAAATTGTTTTTACATGTAACTGGGAAAAATAAAACACTAAATAAAAATTTTAAAAAAAGATGAACAGGAATTTTCCTTTTCAATTAAAATGTAATTTTATCCATTGAAGTGTCAGGTGGTGAATTCATTGAAATTGAAATTTTATCACATGGTGTCATTTGATATCATATATCATATTATATCACATCACATTATAAAAATATAAATAAACAAATAATAAAAAAGATAGGAAAAGTGGTTTTATTCTAGGAAGTACAAAATTATGAAACTATTTTTCTCCAAGTGATAATACAAGAAAATATTGTATACACATAGATGCATATATATTACATATACATATATATGTCACTACTTACTATATCAAAAGATTATGAGAGGCTAATGTACAACAGGGCATATTAAATCAACTTATGGAAGAATTGTGGTGAAGTAGGTAGCAAGTGTGCCTTGCAGCTAACTGGAAAGGGGATAAATACCATATCCAACACATTCCCAAAAATCTTGTGCTGGTTATGTTGTCTCTTGGATGTTGGGTCACTGTGTATGATTATCAGTTGCAAAGTGATTGCCAATGCTAAGAGATGNTTTGCAGCTAACTAGAAAGGGGATAAATACCATGTCCAACACATTCCCAAAAATCTTGTGCTGGTTATGTTGTCTCCTGGATGTTGGGTCACTGTGTATGATTATCAGTTGCAAAGTGATTGCCAATGCTAAGAGATGGATTTTCCTTTTTAGGGGAGTCCTACACCATTAAACGTAAAGGTCCAGGATCTATTTTCAGCTTCTGCCTCATGTGGTTATGATTTGTATGACATCCAGGTCGATCCCATAATCTACTCACTCTCTGTAGTCTACTTCCCTTTCCTATTCAGAGAGAAAATATTTTTCTACCTGGATTATGAAGATGAACTGGCTAACAATTTTGATGTTCTCAATGTATCTTATTCTAAGGGACATGAAAGGTCCTTAAAAAGGCTTCTCATTCTTTGGATGATGTCACATTGCACAGCATTGATTGCAAGATCACTTTGATCCCATATATTATTAATGATCAATATCCCTTGGCCAAAACTATTTGATTTCTCTCATTGCAGAAAAGTTCCTATAACAACTGTAACAGTTAGGAATTGTCATTTGATGGCTTTCCTAGAATGATTTTATGCCATTTCAATTTGATGGAATTCAACCAAAGACCATAACGTTCTCCTCTTCACTGCCACAAGGAGTATAAGATGGGAGTTTTTAACCTAAGAATTTTGGGTGCCATATTTTTGACACCTGCCATGCTGGAAGTTCACAAACACAGAATAATGTTACCTGCTCATCTGGAAGGTAGAATCTCCTCTAGCTTGTTCATGTGATCTGTACTGTTTACTACTAGAGTCAGACTTGATGGTTTCTTCTGTCCCCATGAGGCAATGTCCCTGAAGCAATGGAGATGTCTCATTAATTTTGTGTGAACATATGGTGGAAATTTCCCACATAGTAATAAGTTACAAAGTTCACTGGTTTACCTAATTTCATGAAACATTTGTTATGTTCCAGGGTTCTGTTTATCAGTGATATGCCATGGTTGCATCATGCCCAGGAAAATTGCACTGAGTTCTGCAGGACAATTGTAGCCATGAAGAGTTAATTTTAACCTCCCACACACTAAAAGTAAAACAGATGAAGAACATCTAATATTCAGAATATAACATGAAGTTGAATGCAGAAATGGAGAGTTTGCCTGTTTAGATACATCTCTAGGACAGATGGGTATAAATGGATTTAGTGTTGGCCACCAAAAGTAACTTGGGATAGAAGTACAAGGTCTTTTAGGAGGAACTAGGAGATGCATTGGATACAGAACTGGGCCTGCAGTTAAGAAGAACTGATTTCTAATCTCACCTCATACACTAGCTTTTTGATTTTTGACAAGTAACATAACATCTTTCTGCCATTTTTTCTTTCTGGTAAAATAGGGCTAATAAGAACAACGACATACTAAGATTTTTGTGAGGATCAAATTAATTTTTTTCTTTCAGGAAGCTAAGTGGCACAGTAAATTTGTCTCTGTGCATGAAGTCAGAAATAGTATCAGATCCTTAAGGTAACCATCACCCTTCTCATGCATCTCAATCTGTGTCTGCTTAGTTTCTTAAGCTTTCAAAAGGAGATAATTGCTCTTCCGAGTCAGATTGTTTTTGAGGATCAAGTGATATATTATTTGTAAAGTGGTTAGTGCAGAGGCTAGCCTATGATAGGCATTTCATAAGTGCTTTTAGATTTTCTTTCTTAATGACTTATTCTTCAGCATGTATCCATTGGAATTGTCATGGATTATTATATTGGATCTGAATAGTTAACTCTTTCACGGTTTATTGTCATTACACGTATTGCTATTACTGTGTACAATGTTTTCCTGGTACTACTCATTTCAATTTGCATCAGTTCAGATAAATCTCCCCATTTTTTTCTGAAACCTTCTCTGTCATGATGGACATGTACATTTTTAGTTTCTATTGGGTATCCACTTTTTATGGTAATTCTTATTTATTTTTTTTTCAACATTTACTTCCACAAGATTTTGAGTTTCAAATTTTCACTCCATCTCACCCCTCCCTCCACCTCAAGAAGGCATGCATTCTGAATACCCCTTACCCTAGTCTGCCTTCCCTTCTATCTCTCCCCCCTTTCTCTTATCCCCTTCCCCTTCAATTTTCCTGTAGGGCAGGATAGATTTCTATACCCCATATCCTATATTTCTTATTTCCCAGTTGCATGTGAAAACATTTTTTTAAACATTTGCTTTCAAAACTTTGGGTTCCAAATTTTCTCCCTTCCTCCCTCCCCACCCACCATCACTGATATAAATAAATATAGGATACATGTGTGCAGTTACACAACACACTTCCATAGTAGACATGCTGTGAAAAACTAACTCTATTTCCTTTAATCCTATCCTGCCCACCCTTTATTCTATTCTTTCTTTTGATCCTGTCCCTGCTCAGAAGTATTTGCTTCTGATTGCCCCCTTTCCCAATCTGCCCTCCTCTCTATCATCCCCCTACTCTCTTGTCCCCTTCCCACCTTATTTTCCTGTAGGGTAAGACAGATTTTCATACCCAATTGAGTGTGTATGTTATTCCCTCCTTAATCGAATCCTATGAGAATAAGATTCACTCATTCCCTCTCACCTTCCCCTGTTTCTCCTCCATTGTAAGAGCCTTTCTTTTCTGTTTTTTTTTGTGAGATAATTTACCCTTTTTTACCTCTCCCTTTCTCCTTCTCCTAGTATAACCTTCTCTCACCTCTTAATTTTATTCTCCAGG
>NW_020954996.1:4870-4937 GCF_900497805.2 Vombatus ursinus | reverse complement strand
ATCTATCTATCTATCTATCTATCTATCTATCTATCTATCTATATCTATATATACCTACATATAAATA
>NW_020954996.1:4623-4692 GCF_900497805.2 Vombatus ursinus | reverse complement strand
GTGATTCTTGGTTGTAATCCTATCTCTTTTGTCCTCCAGAATATTATATTCCATGCCCTGTAGTCCCTT
>NW_020954996.1:0-4475 GCF_900497805.2 Vombatus ursinus | reverse complement strand
CTAAAATATCAAGGCAGTTTTCCTTGATAATTTCTTGAAAGATGATGTTTAGGCTCTTTTTGTTGGTCATGGATTTCAGATAGTCTAATAATATTTAAATTCTCTCTCCTGGATCTATTTTCCAGGTCAGTTATTTTTCCAATGAGATATTTCACATTATTTTCTAATTTTTCACTCTTTTGGATTTGTTTTACAGTGTCTTGGTTTCTTATAAAATCACTAGCTTCCAATTGGTCTATTCTAATTTTTAAGGAAGTGTTTTATTCAGTAAGCTTTTGAGCTTCCTTTTCCATTTGTCCAATTTTGCTTTTTAGGGCATTCTTCTCCTCATTGGCTTTTTGGACTTCTTTTGCCATTTGGGTTAGGCTATTTTTAAGGTGCTATTTTCTTCAGTATGTTTTTGGGTCTCCTTTAGCAAGCTGTTGACTTCTTTTCCATTATTTTCTTGCATCACTCTCACTTTTTCCTCTACTTCTCTTGCTTGCTTCTCAAAATCCCTTTTAAGCTCTTCCAAGGCCTGGGACTGATTTATATTTTCCTTGGAGGCTTTGGATGTTGGGGCTTTGACTTCATTGTCTTCTTCTGGCTGTATGTTTTGATCTTCTTTGTCACCAAAGTCAGATAATATGGCCTGTCTCTTTTTGCACTGCTTGCTCATGATCCCAGCCAATTACTTGAGTTTTAAACTTTTTGTTAAGGTAAGAGTTTGCTTCCCATGTGGAGAATGTACTGTCCCAGGCTTCGGGGGTTTGTACAGCTGCTTTCAAAGATACTGCTAGGGACCTGAAAATTTTTATTTCTTCCAAGGTGATATGTTAACAGGCGAGGTGTTTCCTCTCCACCACCACAACAAGCTCCACCACATAAGCATTCCTCTTTAGCCCCAGGACTGCCCCTCAGAACTGTGATCCAGATCCAAGCACTGGTCAGCAATAGATTCCGGCATCAGCACTGGAAAAGAGATCCCTGCAATGTTTCTGTGATGAGCCACTTGATTCCCCTTCAGTCTGTAGGCTGGAACCTCAGGAAACAGCCAAGTCCCCGGGCTACTCTCAAGACTTGCGGCTGAGACTTAGATCCTCTCTCACCCCAGTCACAGACTTTTCCCACTGACCTTCCAAGTTGTCTTTGGCATTCATGGTTTGGGAAGTCTAGAAACCACCACAGCTGCCTGAGATTCAGTCCTCTGAGGCCTGCTCCAGGGTAGCTGAGGCCTGCGCGCCCAGGCTCAACTGTGCTCCTCTCCCCACCCAGCATGATATACCTTTCCAATCAACCATCCAGGCTGTCATTGCCTGTAAATTTGTTTCACTCTTTTTGTGGGTTGTGCTGCTTTAGAATTTGTTTAGAGCCATTTTTTATAAGTATTTGGAGGGGTTTGGGGGGAGAGCTCAAGCAAGTCACTACTTTCCCTCTGCAATCTTGGCTCTGACCCCCAGGCATCCACTTTTGACCGTCCTCTGGCATGAGATAGTCCCTCTTTCAAAGATATGAGATTCTCTTTTTGGACTTTGTTTTAGAAAAGTGGAATGATAATGCTGTCTTTCTTCAGTGCAAGTGCCACTGTCAATAAATCAAGGCTTTGTACAAATAGGAAATTTATGTCGTTGGAGAGGTCAGTGGGCTATTCAGCATTTAGAAAAAAAATCTTAAATAAGTTTAGATGCGAATAAAAATATGTAAAACAATGGGGTCAATTTAATGAAAAGTCTTATTGAAACTTGATTAGGAAGACTGGGACAGGGAATAGAGAGGATAGCAGGGAGGAGACCCTTAATACAATTGAAAAATGTACATTAACATAGAGTAAAACTCGTGTAATGGAGGTGATGTTTTGGGAAGCAAAGGGACATGAGTCAATTTAGCTTGACATGTTTTCTTATGTGGGAAGTTTTATACCCCTGGAGTGGATGTTACACTCCAAAACATCCTTCTGAATGTAAGATTAATCCCTAATTTTGGTAGCCACCTAAAGTTAGCTCATATGTATATCAAGATTTAGAGCACAGACTAGATTGTTAGAGTACACAGCTGCAGAAAAAAAAAACAAAAAAAAAAACAACTGTTGGTTGTCTGGTTATTATTTTTGGACACACAGCTGTATTAACATTAAAAAATTTAAGTTCCAGTACTTTTTCATGGCTGGATTCCATAAACTACAGCCTGTCATAAGAGGAAACTATTATGATGGTGTAAACATCACCAGGCCTAATCTTATATTAGCCTAATTTCCAGTTGTTCTCCAGAGTGGTTCAACCAGTTCACACTACATGAACAGTGAATTAGTATACCTATTTATCCATATCCTCTCCATCATTTGTCATTTTCCCTTTCTTCACGATGTCCAATTTATAGGTGTGTTAGTAGTTATGAGTTGTTTTAACTTGCATTTCTCTAATTACTAGTGATTAAGACCTTTATCCTTTGAATTCTGATAGTTATGTGAAAACTGTATATATCATTGACTGTTTATCAAATGGGGAAAGACCCATTTTTATAAATTTCATTCAATTCCATCAACATTTGAGAATTGAAACTTTTATTAGAGAAATAATGGCACACAACATTTTTTCCAATTTATTACTTTCCATCTAATTTTGAGTTCATTGGTTTTGTTTGTTTAAAACTTTATTTAGTGTAATACAATCAAAATTATACATTTTACCTCCCATGATATTCTCTATCTCCCCTTTGGTCAAAAACATCTTCCCTTATCCTTAGAACCTGCAAGTATTTTTTTCAGGCTCCCTTAATTTTCTTATGATATTATAATTTATGTGACATAACAAAACATATTGATTGTATTTTGGTATGTGGTATGAGATGATGGTCTATGCCTACTTTCTGCCAAAATGTTTTCCAGTTTCTTTTAACAATTTTTGTAAATGGAGTGGTCTTGCACCCAAAGTTTGGAAGTTTGTGTTTATGAAATGGTAACTTAGTACTGCGTATTATGTACCTACTCTATCTCACTAATAAACCATTTTATTTCTTAGCACTTACTAGACTGTTTTGATTATTAATGATTTGTATAATAGTTTGAAATCTTATACTTCTAGGCTACATTGTTCACTTTTTATGGATTCCATTGATATTCTTTAACATTTGTTCTAGAAGAACTTTATTATTATTTTCCTTCCTGTGTAAAGCACTTCTTTTATATTTGTATTGGTATGAAATTTAGTTTATAAATAGGTTTAGGTATAATTATGATTTCCATTATATTGGTTTATACTACACCTGAGCTATTAAAATTTCTAAAATACTTAAATTTATATTTGCATGAAAATACAATCTTTTTGGGTAGCTGAGTAGTGCAGTGGATAGAAAGCTGGGCCTGCAGTTCAAATTTGTCCTCAGACACTAGCTGAGACCCTGTGGAAATGATTTAACTCTGATTATCTCAGCTTCCTCATCTGTAAGATGGCTGGAGAAGAAAATGATGAATTACTCCAGCAACTTTGCCAAAAAAAATGGAAATGAGGTTACAAAAAGTTGAACACAAGTGGGCAAGAAAAAGCAATCTTTTTAAATGTCAAAATTTTACATATAATATTGTGGGACTTTGAAAAATGGAACATGAGAGTGTCAGAAAAACTGAACATGACTCTAGAGGCTCTAATTTTGTTTACAGCACTTGTAATTTTGTGATGAATTCATATAGCTTAGTGAATAGAAGCCGGGCTTAGCAGAGTGAGAAATGAAAGCAATGGATCCAGTCTAGCACTGAAAAAATATATGTAAGTAAAAGGAGTTCAGTCATATGCAATCATATCGGACTCTTCATGGCACCACTCAGTTTTGTTTGTTTGCTTTATGGTACAGATAACAAAGTAGTTTACTATTTCCTCCTCCAACTTATTTTACAGATGAGTAGACTGATGCAAATAGGGTTAAGTGGATTGTCCAGCAGCACGCAGTCCATTTCTGAGGCAGGGTTTGAACTCAGGAAATGAGTCTTCCTGACACCAGGACCAGCACTCTATCCACTGCTCAATGAGTTCTGTAGTACTAAACTATGGTAGTGTAGAAAAAAATGGATGACTCAGACAATAAAATTTGCTCACAGGGCTTCATATCTTTCTCCTATTTCATTGTATGAACCAAGAATGTATATCCTCTCAGGTAAAAAGTTTTCCCACTTCTCTTAAATTCTTGTACTGAGGGAATCTCAAGAAAACATGATACTGACCTCATCTAGAGTCAGACATTCCATCAATATTTTTGGTTAATATGTACCTAGTGTGAGATCAGCAATTTACCTTTTGTCACTTAAAGATATTGTTTCTTCTCAACATTATTCATGTGTTGATTACTCTCATTATATCATCAGTTTCTTCATGTTAAGGACAGTTTTGCTATTACGTTCTATTTTCCAGTACCTATTACAGTCCCTCAGTTTGGCATTTGCTTAATAAGTGGCCATTATATAATGATGAATTCAAAGATATTATCAAGGAGACAGGACACATGCT
>NW_020954995.1:671-4756 GCF_900497805.2 Vombatus ursinus | reverse complement strand
CTCAGAGACCATCCATTCTAACACTCTCATTGTACAGATGAGAAAACTGAGGCACAGAATTTAAATGACCTTTCCAGTGTTCCATAGGTAGGAAGGGGCAGTATCAAGATTCAAAAGCAGGTCTTCAGACTCAAAGCCTGGAACTCTTTCATTGCACTAAGGTTTTTTGTTTGTTTGTCTTACACTGAGGGGCCTCCATATGAATCTATATCACTTACGCTGGCGAATTTTCAGTTTAAGCAAATGGATTCTAAAGCTCCTTTCATCTATATGACATGCTGGGTCACTAAGGACTTTTGCTAAGTACATTGAGCATGCTAATACTTTCATGGTAGAGGTTGCATCTAAATGAGAAAAAGCCCCCTTTTCAGATCACTCCAGTCCTATAGAATAACTTCTAACTTAGAAACAAATTATACTCTAATGAAAATATATTTATTTCTTCAGCAACATACATTAGAGGTAAGTGGGCTCTGAAACGGTCTCCTGCCTAGTCCCAACGTCTCTTCTTGTGTTTTGGTTGATGAAGCTTGTGCCCACAATACACCAGGGCTGGTTGTACCCATATAGGGTACCCTCAAGTAAAAGCCACTGACTGTGGTCCCATCATAAGAGTTAGTGACCAGCTCATTCTCACTGCCATCCTCCATCAGAAATCAGCCTTATGTGGGGAAGACTTTGAGGGGAGTCCTTGGGCCTTGGAACCCAAAGCTCCTTAGAGTGAGAAACCCCAGATAATCTCCCCAGGATGAAGGGACAGAAAACTTAGGTCACCAGCCCCTGTGGCCAGAGACCTAGGGACCCCTCATGGCACTTTATATTTGTTTTATATTTATTTATATCTGTCCTTATTGTCTCTTTCATTAGGTTGAAAGCTTCATATGAGTAGAGATTGATTGATTTTCTACATTTTTATGCCCAATCTATAGCATGATATGTGACACATAGTAGGCACTTAATAAATGCTGATTAATTAATTGACTTATGGCACATAAAAAGTACTTAATGGGTGCTTGTGGATTGATTGGTCATAGTGAAGGATTGGGTAGCAGCTAAGGACCTGAGGAGGTAGGGCTAGACCAGGGAGCAAAGGGCTTTACAAATACTGCCTCATTTGATCCTTACAACACCCTGGAAAGTAGGCTCTATTATTATTCCCATTTTAAAGATGAGGAAACTGAGGCAGACAGAGGTTTAATTGTTTGCACAAGGTCATGTAGCTAGCAAGTGCCTGAGTCTGGATTTGCTGACAGAGTGCGAAAGGGATATTGTGGGAGCCAGGTCTTAGGGAATATTATAAAGAGGAGAGAAAGCCTCAAATAGTAGGACATTTGTTAATCCCTTTGATTAAGATTTTACCCCTAAAAATGCAAATTAAAAAAAACTCTAAAGTTTCACCTCACTCCCAGAAAACTGGCAAAGTTAATAAAAGAGGGAAATAGTCCTTGTTGAGGGAAGTATGAAAAAAACTGACACTGTTTTCCATTCTTGTTGGAGTGGTGAATTAGTATATCCCATTCTTGAAGTGATTTGGAATTATCCAGATAAAATGCCTGAAGTATCCATACCCTTTGATCTCAAAAATTCCATTGCTGTTCATGTACCCCAAAGAGATCCCTGATTTTAACAAAAAAGGTTCCATATTTGCCAAAATAGATATAGTAGCTTTTTTGTGAAAATAAAATACTGGAAACCAAGTAGATGATCATCAATTGGGAGCTGTCTAAACAAATGGTGGCCTAGGAGGCAGAGCCAAGATGATGTTTCTTTTAGGAAGCAGTTTAGCTGAGTTCCCCTTTACAAATGTCTTCCAAACAGTTCTAGGAAATGCACAGATAGAATTCTGATGGGGAAATCCAGGATAAGTCAAAGTTAGTCGTTTGTTCAGCCAAATTTGGCATAGAGAGACAAAGAAGAGGTCTAGGGACATTGGCGATGAGGTTGGACCAGGAGGATGAGAACTCCAGCTTCCAGGGGGGAGGCTCCATATAAAAGCACAAGGATGTCCCAGACCCATATTAAGATACCAGCAGACCCATATCAGGCATCCCTAGACCCACACAAGGGTACTGTGACAGGGACGGTGCCAGTTAGCCCCTTTAAATGATGAAGATCACTGATAACAACTTGTCAATCACATCTGCCGGTTTTAGGACCTGAGGATGTATTATAAGGGTTCAAATCCTCTCTCCCGCATTAGAGTATGAGCTTCCTTTAGAGTTGGGTTTTTTAACCTTCATGTTATCTCTCCAGCCTAGCACATGGTAGGTGCTTGAATACAGACTGACTTACTGAGCCTCAATATATTCAAATATTTTTATTAGATTTTAAAGAGTCCAGATGAATGCACACACATATAGATGCATTTATATCTGTCTACATATGTACATAAGTATGTATACATATATATACACACACATATGTATATATATATTCACCTGTAGTCTTTAAAAATCTAATAAAAATCTTAGAACATATATATGTGTGTACATGTGTTTGTGTATGTGTATGGTGTGTGTATTTAACAGCTTTTCTAGAGAGGACTTCATCACCATTCAGAAAACAATCATTTTTATATTTCCAGTCATGTTCCAGAAATTCTTATCTTATCCACAATACTATCTTCCAAATCAGCCATTCATTCTCCAAATCCAGTTCTCTTTTCTGAATCTCCTATATTCTATTGACTTTATTAATAAAATTATATGCCTCTATAGATTTAAATAGTTTTTTAAAGAGTGTTTATTTTTTTCTGTCTGGACCTAATAACATTTGACAATTCTTTCTCGTTTCCTGCCATCAGTATCACATGAACCTACATGAATAACCTCTACTGGGCAGGCATTATCAAGTTTGACAAGAGTCATGATCGTCACCATTATATTCCAGGGGCATAGCTTAAGAAGACTGAAGCCCTCTCAATTGTTCATGTCAGATTGAAAAAGGGCTCCCTTAGTGCCACTCATCAGGACAGAGTACAAGAGTGTTCAACTCAAGGGTCTGAGGTTAAATCCTCCTTAACCATGCAAAAGTCACTTCATCTCTCCGAGTCTCAGTTTCCTCATGTGCAAATAAAGAAAATAATATCATTTCTATAGGCAATCCTAAACCATAGGACTTTTGTGCAGCTCCACTGAGATAATAGATTTAAAACTCTTTTGAATATATGAATATGGAACCTTTTTTGTCTAAATCAGTAATCTCCTTGGGGCATATGAACAGCAATGGAATTTTTGGGGTCAAAGGGTATGGACATTTTAGCCATTTTATCTGGGTAATTCCAAATCACTTTCAATAATGGGATATTCTATTTCACTGCTCTAACAAGAATGGAAAACAGTATCTGTTTTTTTTCACACTTCCTTCAAAAAGGAGCATTCCCCTCTTTTATTAACTTGGCCAGTTTTCTGGGAGTGAGGTGAAACTTTACAGTTTTTTTAATTTACATTTTTAGGGGTAAATTCTTAATCAAAGGGATTAACAAACTTCCTTCCATTTGAGATCTTCTCTCTTCTTTATAATATTCCCTAAGACCTGGCTCCCACAATATCCCTTTCCCACCATGTCAGCAAATCCAGACTCAGGCACTTGCTAGCTACATGACCTTGTGTAAACAATTAAACCTCTGTCTGCCTCATTTTCCTCATCTTTAAAGTGGGAATAATAATAGAGCCTACTTTCCAGGGTGTTGTGAGGATCAAATGAGGCAATATTTGTAAAGCCCTTTGCTCCCTGATCCAGCCCTATCTCGCTCAGGTCCCTAGACGCTACCCCAATCCTTCACTATGACCAATCAATCCACAAGCACCCACTAAGTGTTTCTTAGGTGCCATAAGTTAATTAATTAATAAGCATTTATTAAGTGCCTCCTATGTGTCACATACCATGCTATATATTGGGCATAAAAATATAGAAAATCAATCAATCTCTACTCATATGAAGCTTTCAACCTAATGAAGGAGACAAGGAGAGATATAAAGAAACATAGAACAAATATAAAGTACCATGAGGTGTCCCTAGGTCTCTGGCCACAGGGCTGTTGGCCTAAATTTTCTGTACCTTCATCATGGGGAGATTATCTGGGA
>NW_020954995.1:0-614 GCF_900497805.2 Vombatus ursinus | reverse complement strand
TCTTATGATGGGACCACAGTCAGTGGCTTTTACTTGACGAGACGCTATATGGGTACAACCAACCCTGTTATATTGTGGGCACAAGCTTCATTAACCAAAACACAAAAAGAGAACTTGGGCCTCGGCAGGGGACCGTTTGAAAGCCCATTTACCTCTAACACGTTTTGGTGAAGAAATAAATATATTTTCATTAGAGTACAATTTGTTTCTAAGTTAGAAGTTATTCTATAGGACTGGAGAGGTCTGAAAAGGGGGCTTTTTCTCAGTTAGATGCAACCTCTACCATGAAATTGTTAGCATGCTCAATGTACTTAGCAAAGCTCCTTAGTGACCCAGCATGATGTGTAGATGAAAGGAGCTTTAGAATCCCTTTGCTTAAACTGAAAATTCGCCAGCATAAGTGATATAGAGTCATATGGAGGCCCCTCAGCATAAGAAAAACAAACAAAAAACCTTAGTGCATTGAAAGAGTTCCAGGCTTTGAGTCTGAAGACCTGGTTTTGAATCTTGATACTGCCCCTTCTTACCTATGGAACACTGGAAAGGTCATTTGAATTCTGTGCCTCAGTTTTCTCATCTGTACAATGAGAGTGTTAGAATGGATGGTCTCTGAG
>NW_020954994.1:4219-4785 GCF_900497805.2 Vombatus ursinus | reverse complement strand
CCCCCCTTATATTCTCTTCTGGCCCCTCTTCAACCTGCTCCTGAACCTCCCCCACCCCAAATTGGCTTGTTTTAGTGCCCAAGGAGTTGTGTGTGGGCATGGATGGGGGGTTGTGGGAGTATTAGTTCCTGTGTTTATGCATGTGTTGTGTGGGTAGGTAAGATTATGTGGGTCTGTGTGTAGGCACGTGTGTGCATTTGTGTACCTATGTCTCCCTGCTCCTCTAGGGCTGATTCCTGCCTGGGGCTTTCTGCCTTCCCAGATCTTTTTCTGGAGGTGTGGGTCTTCGGGGTGGGGAGGCATGGAGTGCAGTGAAGGTCAGCAGGGACAAGCCTTTGAAAACACTCCTCTCCTTCCTTTGTCAGGTAGACGTTTCCATCCTTCCATCCTTCATTCCTCCCATCCTTGGCTTGACCTTGGGACTGAGAAGAAAGGAGAGAGTCTAGGAACGAGCCTCCCCCTTCCCTTCCTCATCCTCAGTGCCAAGAGGGTGAATTTTTCTCAGGGGTGGGTGGATAAATCTTTTATGCCAGAGGTGACTGGGTCCTACAAATAGGCAAATTCCT
>NW_020954994.1:3551-4104 GCF_900497805.2 Vombatus ursinus | reverse complement strand
TATTTCTTAAGGAGATTTATTTTTATCTCAGTCAAAAGAACCTCAAGTTGGCTAATGATGACGGGGGTTATTTTGGGTCAATTTCTGCCAATCAGTTAAATACCTGCAGGTTTGGGGCCAAGAATACAGACATACAGCCAGGTGCTCTCTCCTTGTGGGAGTTCTGTTGATTCCTATGCTTTCTAGTATTTTTAATAGAAATGGGTGTTGTATTTCGTCAAAAACTTTTTTTCTGCATCTTTTCATATAATCACATGATTTTTGTTGGATTTCTTATTGATATGATCAATTATGCCGATAGTTTTCCAAACATCAAAACAACCCTGCATTCTTAGTATAATCCTACTTGTCATAGTATATGATTTTTGTGATATACTTCTATAATTTCCTTTCTAGGATTTTATTTCGAATGTTTCATTGCTATTTGTTAAGGGCATTGGTCTACAATTTTTTCTTTGCTGCTCTCCCTTGTTTAGGAATGAAAACCATATTTTTTGCTATAAAATAAAATTGATGGGTCCCCTCTTTTATCTATTTTTTCAAAGAGTTTATG
>NW_020954994.1:2062-3363 GCF_900497805.2 Vombatus ursinus | reverse complement strand
TATATATATATATATCCTATATTAGATTGTGTGCCATCTTAAGGAGGGTGTTGGGGAGGAAGGGATAGAAAAATTTTAAACTCAAAAGCAATCGAAGTGGTTGTTGATAAATCAAAATAAATTAATTAAAAAAGTTCTTAAAAATAAAATAGGGTTGTTTAAGGACTGTATTTTCTCTTCTGTTTACATGTGTTATACGTGTGTATATGTACACATATATACATGTATGTATATATACATTTGTAAATATTTATCCATTTAATTAGATTTTCAGTTTACCTCTCATATGATTATGCAGAATACCTCCTAATAATTAATTTAATTTCATCCTCATTGGTTATGCATCCTTTTCATTTTCAGGAAAGGTAATTTGGTTTCCTTCCTTTTTGAAAATTAAATAATCGATGGTTTATTTTATAGGATTGTTTTCATAAAACCAACTATTAGTTTTGTTTATTAGTTTAATTTATTTTTTTCACTTTCAATGTTATTAATCTCATCTTTGCTTTTCAGGTTTACCATTCTGATATTTAATTGAAAAATTTTAATTCTTCTTTTTCTTGTTTTTTTTTTCTTTTTAATTTTCAGGCCCAGTTCTTTGATTTGCTCTTTCTCAGTTTTATTGTTTTAAGCATTTAGAGAAAGACAATTTCTCTAAGTAGTTGTTTGGTTGCATGACACTATTTTTGGTATGTTGTCTCCTTGTTAGCATTGTCTTTAATGAAATTAATGTTTGTTTTTTTTTTTTTATTTGTTCTTTGACCCACTCATTCTTTAGGATTCCATTATTTAGTTCTTTCCACAGCATTTACTGAATGTCATTTTTATCACACTGGCCCCTAAGGGTGCATTTAATATTTCTGTTTTTCTCCATTTGGTTATGAGGTTTTCATGCCTTAATAAACAGTGAGTTTTTGCAAAGGTCAGATGTACAGACAAGAAAAACTTATATTCCTTTCTCTTTCCACTCAATTTTCTCCAGAGGCATATAATATCTTTATTTTTAAAGATACTATTCATCTTTTTAACTTCTTTCTTATTTATTTTATACACAGATTTGCCTGACTCTAAGATGGGAAAGTTGGAGTCGCCCATTAATTTAGAATGACTTTTCTTTTGTTAGTCATTTAACTTTTCCATTAAGAAGCTGGATGTTCTGTGATTTGGTGTATATATGTTTAGTATTGCTATTACATTATTTTATTAAGATACTTCCCAGAAAGCTGTAGTTTCTTTGCTTATCTCTTTGAATTGGGTCTGTTTTTGCTTTTGTTCTGTCTGATATCATGATTACTACCCCT
>NW_020954994.1:321-1929 GCF_900497805.2 Vombatus ursinus | reverse complement strand
TACAGCTACTCAGGGTCCCTGCTCCATTCCCCAATTGATGCACATCCCCACAATTCCCAATATTTTTTCCAGTACAAATAAGGCTGCTACAAACATTTTTGCACATGTAGGTCCTTTTCTGTTTTTTATAATCTCTTTGGGGTACAGACCCAGTAGTGGTATTGCTGCATGCACAGTTTGGTTGCCCTTTGGGCATAGTTCCAAATTGCTTTCCAGAATAGGTGAATCACTTCACAACTCCTCCAACAGTGCATACGTGTCCCATTTTGCCATCAATTTAGGCAGGACATCAGAAAAAATTTCATGAAAATGAAAATTCTCCCAAAGTGCAGTGACCTGCCTTGAAGAAATGGTGAGTTCCTCCTCCTTGGAGGAGAACCAAGGAAGAGCTAAGTGAGCATAGATGATTCTATGTTTCTCTGGGGATTCCTTTCATGTATAGATTGGACAAGTTGGCTAGTATAGTGCCTTCTATCAAGTTTTGTGCAAATTATGTGAACCAAGGTGACAAGGAAATCTTTGGGCAACCCAGGATTTTAAAAAGCTATTTATTGGGGCTGAAGCAGACCGCATGTGGAGCTGAGCTGAGCCCTTCCTGAACATTTCTGTGGATATGTGTGCAGCACTGGTGGACTTTAGGCTAATGCACTACTCCCTTAGTTTCAGTGATAGCAGAAAGAGGAGGCAAATCACCTGCCACCTCTAATCTTTCCCTCTACATGCTTCCATGCTTTAGCTTGACTGGCTTTCCTGCTCCATATGGAGCAGGTGGTAGGGATGAGTCTTGTGGGAGAGTGAGCTTTATGCAGATTACGGGGAAAAGTTCTATTACAGATCTTACTCTGCTATTTCATTGAATGCCTTTGCTTTTGAACAATTTGTGTCCTTTGATTGAGTAGAGAAGAAGGGTGCTTCTGAGCCTCTCATTTTGTTGGCCTTGTGTACACTTAGAGTATCTTGAAGGTGGATCAGGTGTTCTGGGAACCATAAATTGAAGAAGAGGTACCATAGATACTACCTATTATTAAAGAAAAGGCTAGTGAAACTCTCAGAAAGTGAATGGTGAAGAGAAAAAATCAATATGACTTCATCTAATATAGGTCAAGTCAGAGTAACTTCATTTCCATTTTTGACACGGCTGCTAAAGTGGTCAACCAGGAGAATGTGGCAGCTACAGTTTACACAGATTTCTGCAAAAATTAATAAGTTATTTAGCACTCTTTTTTTTTAGAAATGATGTGGAGATGTGACCCAGATGATAGTCAAGTTAGATCTGGAATTGCTTAAATGATTGGAATAAAAGGGAGTAAAAACTGGGAAGAAAGTCTCTAGTAGAGTGCCCAAAAGGTTTGTTGTTGACCCTTTGCTGGTTAACATTTTTATTAATGTCTTAGACAAAGGGCAATGGCATCCTTATCACATTTGCAGATTACCCCAAATTGGATGGCAGAGTCAAGATGCAAAAAATCTTGACAGGTTAAAGAATTGTTCAAAATCTAATAACATGAAATTTAATTGGGACAGATATAAAGTCTTGCACTTGGGTTTAGAAGTCAACTCTGCAAGTATAAGATGGAGGGAAGCATACATATAAAAAAAATTTAGGCA
>NW_020954994.1:0-208 GCF_900497805.2 Vombatus ursinus | reverse complement strand
GAGACCCACACTCTCTCACACACATTTTATATATGTAGGTATACATATACATATATATATAAACATACATATGTGGGTATGTGTATTGTATGTATATATGCATGTATGTATGTTTTGTCTTCCATGATAGAATATATACTCCTCAAAGGAAGGGGGTAGTTGTTTTGGTTTTTTTGGTATCCCTAGTGCCTAGCACAGTGTCTGGTAC
>NW_020954993.1:2847-6814 GCF_900497805.2 Vombatus ursinus | reverse complement strand
TGAAATTGCTCCATAGCCTTCTTTCTCTGTTCTTATTCTTTTTGTTTGTGGTATCAGTATCATATTTATTTCATAAAAGGAGTTTGGTAGGATCCTTTCTTTGCCTATTATTCCAAATAACTTACTTAACATTGGAATTAGTTGATCTTTAAATGTTAGATAGAACTCAGTTGTCAATCTGTGTGGTCCTGCTGCTTTTTTTCTTAGGAACCTCATTTACAGTCTGTTCAATTTCTTTGTCTGAAATAGGTTGATTTAGATGTTCTATGTCCTTTTGTGTTAATCTAGGCAATTTATATTTTTAAAATATTCTTCCATTTCACTTAAATTGTTAAATTTATTGCCATATAATTGGGCAAAATAACTCCTTATAATTGCTTTAATTTCATCTTCATTAGTGGTATATTCACACTCTTTATTTTCAAACCTAGTGATTTGGCTTTCTTCTCTCTTTTTGTAAATCAAAATAATCAGTGGTTTATTTATTTTATCGTTTCCCCCCATAAAACCCACTCCTTGCTTCATTTATCAATTCAATGGTTCTCTTGTTCTCAGCTTTATTAATCTCACCTTAAATTTTTAGGATTTCCAATTTAGTGTTTCTTTGGGGATTTTTAGTTTATTCTTTTTCTAGTTTTTTAAATTGCGTACCAATTCATTAGTCTACTCTTAATCTATTTTTATATAAATATTTGGACATATAGATTTTCCTTTGATCATGGCTTTAGCTGCATCCCACAGGTTTTGATATATTGTCTCATTTTTGTCATTCTCTTTAATGAAATTGTTGTTTCTGTGATTTGTTCTTTAATCCAGTCATTCTTTAAAATTAAGTTGTTTAATCTCCAATTATTTTTTTAATTTATGTTCCTGTGGTTCCTTATTAAATATAATTCTATTGTATTGCCATCTGAAGAAGATACTTTTTAATATTTCTGCTTTTAACTATAAATGTTTTATGTCCTACTACTTGAACAATCTTTGTAAAACTACTATGAAATTCTGAGGAAAAGATGTATTCCTTTCTATTTCCATTCAATTCTTTCCAGATAGCTATTATATCTAGTTTCTCTAAAAAGTTATTGACTTACTTGACATCTTTCTTTTTTATTTTTTGATTAGATTTATCTAGTTCTGAGAGGGGAAGATTAAAGTTGCCCACTACTGCCTCCACCTGTAATTCATCTAACATTTTTTAAAAATGTGTTATAGTATTTGGAGCCTATAGGTTTAGTATTCATACTGCTTCATTGTCTATGGATCCTTTTACCAAAATGTAGTTAGTATATCTCCTTTAATTAAATCTATTTTAGCCATAACATTGTCTAAATTGCTACCCATGACTTTCTTTTGTCTCAGCTGAAGCATAATATAATCTACACCAACCCTTTGTTTTAAATCTGTGTATATCTTGTTTTTATATAATATTTTATTTTTCCTCTAGTTATATGTTAAAACAATTTTTAAACATTTAAAAAAAAGTTTTGAGTTCCAAATTCTATCCCTCTCTCCCTCCTTTTCTCCCCTCCCTCCTCCCTGAGATGGTAAACAATCTGACATCATTTATACACGTGCATGCAAAACACTTTCATATTGGTCATTTTGTAGAGAAAGACTTAAAAAGAAAGATAAATGAAAGAAAGAATGTGAAAAATAGCATGCTTCAGTCTGTATTCAGATATTATCAGTTTTTTCCTCTGGAGCTGGATCATATACTTTGTCCTTAGTCCCTTGGGATTTTCTTGGCTCATTATACTGCTGAGAATAGTGCAATCATTCATATTTCTTCATCGTGCAATATTGCTGTTACTGTGCATAACATTCTCTTGGTTTTGTTCACTTCACTTTGCGTTAGTTCATGTAAGTATTCCCAGGTTTTTCTGAAATTATCCTGCTTAATATTTCTGATAGCACAACAATATACCTTAAAAATCATAAACCACAGCTTGTTTAGCCATTCCCCAATCGATGAGCATCCTTTTGATTTCCAATTTTTAGCCACCACAGAAGAGTTGCTATAAATATTTTTTGTACAAATAGGTCTTTTTCACCTTTTTTGTTTTGGTTGTCTTTGGGATATAGACCTACCAGTAATATTACTGGGTCAAAGGGTATGCACAGTTTGATTGCCCTTTAGGCATGGTTCCAAATTGCTCTCCAGAATGGTTGGATCAGTTCACAACTCCACCAAAAATGCATTAGTTTTCCCACGTTCCCTCCAACATCCATCATTTTCCTTTTTTTTTTTTTTATTAGCCAATTTGATAGGTATGAGGTGATACCTCAGAGATGTTTTAATTTAAATTTCTCTAATCAATAATGATTTAGAGCATTTTTTTCTTTGACTATTTATAGCTTTGATTTCTTTGTCAATTTTGTTAACATGTGTTTTTAAAACTTTGGGTTCCAATTTTTTTTCCCTTCTTCCCTCTGCACCCACCCTCATTGCAAAGGCAAGCAACTCAATACAGGTTATACATGTGTTGTTATGCAAAACATTTCCATAGTAGTCATGTTGTGAAAAACTAACTCTATTTCCCTTAATCCTATGCTGCCCCTTTTTATTCTATTCTCTCTTTTGACCCTGTCCTCCTCAGATGAGTTTGCTTCTGATTGCCTCCTCCCCCAATCTGCTCACCCCTCTATCATCTTGCTGCTCCCTTGTCCCCTTCCCCCCATTTTCTTGTAGGGTAAGATAGATTTTCATAATCAATTGAGTGTGTATGATGTTCCCTCCTTAAGCCAAATCCTATGAGAATGAGATTCACTCATTCCCTCTCACCTTTCCCCACTTCCCCTCCACTGTAAAAGCCTTTTCTCATCTGTTTTATGTGAGATAATTTACCCCATTCTACCACTCCCTTTCTCTTCTCTCAGTATAATCCTCCCTCATCCCTTAATTTTATTCTCCAGATATCACCCCTTCATCTTCAACTCACCCTGTGCCCTCTATCTACTGATATAACAAAACAAATTTTTTTTAAAATGTTGTCCAGGTTTTATTTTGTTTTTTTTTTTAATCGTGCCTTTCAGGAAGTTCACTAATTTTTATATTATCACTCCTGGATCTATTTCCTAGGTTAATTGTTTTTCCAGTGAGAAATTTCACATTTTCTTCTTTTTTTTATTTCTTTTTTTCTATTTTTTCATTGTATCTTAAGGTCTCACAGAGTTATTAGTTTCTGTTTGTTCAATACAAATTTTCAAGGAATTCTTTTCTTTCGTGAGCTTTTGTACTTCATTTTTCATTTGGTCAATTCTCTTTCATAGGGAGTTATATTCCTTGGTAAATTTTGGTACTTCTTTCCCCATGTAATTGATTCTTTTTTTCATGATTCTCTTGTATTGTTCTTATTCTTCCACACAATTTTATTTATTTCTCTAATTAGTATTTAAAAACCCTTTTTAAGTTCTTCCAGGAATTCTTTTTGGATCTGAGATCAAATTCCATTTATCCTTGAGGATTTACATGTAACCATTCTGGCCCTATTGTCCTCTTCCAAGTTTATGCTTTGCTCCTCCCTATTATCATAGGAGCTTTCCATAGTCAAGCTACATTTTTGTGTTTTGCTCATTTTTTCTGACTTTTTCTTGTGTCTTGGTGTTTTGAAGTGAGAGTGTGCCTCTGGTCCTGCCCTGTTCCAAGTTTTTAGTACTGGCTCTTACTGCTGTCTTTCACTGGACTTGGGGCCTTAGCTGGGTGATTCCTCAGGAGGGTAGGCTTACCTTCTGGCTTAGGAGCCAGGTCTCTCTGTTGGCCATCCCCAGGGTGGGGCATGGCTACTGGGATTATATCCACAGGGTGGGGCCTTGCAGAGCTGCACAGACTGCTCACTTGCCTGGTGGGCTCCTGACTTACAGGAGGGTGGGGCCTCCCTGGTGGATTGCCCCAGACTTGGAGCCCTGCTGCAGGCCCCCTGCTGTGAGGTTGGCTGCTGCTGCTGCTGCTCTTGGACCTCCTCCCCTC
>NW_020954993.1:1188-2806 GCF_900497805.2 Vombatus ursinus | reverse complement strand
CAGCCCAGTGAGACAGACCTTCCCTGGGGGCCTGCTCAGCTGCTTCCCTGCTCCTAGATCAGGGCTGAGAAAGCTTTCTAGTTGTTTGGTGGGGATTTGGGAAGACATTGAGAGGGTGCCTTCCTCAGTCCGCCATCTTGGCACCTGAACAGCCTTCAAAATTGGAGAGAGGCCAAAATAGGCTTTCAAGGGAACAACAGAATGGAAGGAATGAGAGGGGAACATTGGAGGGAGGGAGGGAGGGTGCAGATGAAGGCCTGGGGAGGGGCATGGAGCCTTAAAGGGGCAGGGTCAGAGAGGGGGAAGGGGCTGCCCAGGCAGAAGAGCAGGGAGGGAGGAGGGGAGGAAGGAGCCTGAGGGAGAAGCTGTCTCTGTCCTGTGTTCACCAGGCCCCTCTGGAGCCCAGAGGGGAGGGCACAGAGGGAGCACAGCCTGGGGGGTTTTTGTCTCACTTCCCCATCAGTCTGGGTCACTGTGAGCACCATTACTATATCCATGCTGACAGTAATAATCAGCCTCATCCTCAGCGTGGAGCCCAGAGATGCTCAGGGTGGCCGTGTTCCCTGACTTGGAGCCAGAGAATTGGGAAGGGATCCCCGAGGGCCTCTTGCTATTTTCATAAATCATCAGCTTAGGGGCCTGGCCAGGTTTCTGCTGGTACCAGCATACATAGCTACCACTAACTCCATCCCCAGCACAGGAGATGGAGGCCGTCTCTCCCAGGCCTTTGGACACTGAAGGTGGCTGAGTCAGCACATAGGAGGCCCCAGAACCTGCAAGGACAGGAAAGAAGACATTGGTCAGAGGCAGGGGCCTCTCTCCCAAGGGGATGCTGGCCCCTCAAGCAGCTTCAGCATGAGCTCAGGGCAGGCTTGGCCTGAGACATTGTGGGGCCTGAGTCACAGGGAAGAGTCCCTGGGAAGCCTCACCTGTGTAGACAGTCAGGAGTGAGAAGAGCAGAGAGATCCAGGCCATGGTCAAGGTTCCTCCCAGAGCTCACTGTCATGAGGCTCCCCAGCTGGGCTGGGCTCCCCTAGGGCTCTCTTAAGACCAGCCCAGGCCCTGCAGGGAGGAAGGCCCCACATGCAAATCTGCTCCTGCTCTGGATCCCTGAAGGAGGGGCCTCAGGTGAGGCCTGACTGAGCCTGTGGGCTCCTGGGGCAGAGGGGGAAGGCCCTTCTTCTGGCAGGGGAGTGTCATCATGGCCCTGAGGTCATTTCCGACTCTGTGATTCTGGGATTCTGGGGGTCAGGCTCATTCCCCCCCAGGCTCTGTGTCTGATCCTTGTCAGTGTCACTGAACTGCTTTTTCCTCCTGGACCTTCCCTGTGCACTGGGGCCTTCTTCCCATGGGCCATCCCTCCACCATGTTGCCCCCTCCTCCCCTTGGTGAGTTCCCCCCGGATCTTCTTGGGGACAGCCAGGCTTCATTCCCCTCCAGCTGTGCCTGTGACTCTGGAGGCTTCAGAGACACTCTGGGATGGTGACTTCTCTCCCCCATCACTGTGAGCCCCTTTCATTGACTGTCTTCCCCTCTTAGAATGTAAGCTCCATGGGGGAAGGATCTGTCCATTTCTTTCCATTGGAATCCCCTGTACTTAGTATAGTCCTTTTACACG
>NW_020954993.1:881-1002 GCF_900497805.2 Vombatus ursinus | reverse complement strand
CCAAAGGACCTGTTTTCATCTGGGATTCAACACAGATTCCATATTCACTGAGGCACACAGGTAATCAAAGTTAGCCACGAGTTTCAATAACATGTATTAAATTTTTTTATTTACTTTTCAC
>NW_020954993.1:0-793 GCF_900497805.2 Vombatus ursinus | reverse complement strand
TAGGACACATGCTAAGCCTCAGAGGGCCTGGGGAAGTCCTCCCAGCCTCAGCTCATTCTGGGGCTCACCCCTCCTGAGATCATCCTCCCTGGGCTGGGCCTCTCTTTTCTTTCCCTCCTGAAACAGGGAAGGATTGAGATGTGTGCTGATGGAGAAGGAACTCCCCAAGGAGGTCATCACAGATCTTAGACGCAAGTGGGGATTTTGGACAACTTTGGTATTTGTCTGAGAAGGAAAAAAGAGAGGAAAAAAAGACAAGCTTTGTCTCCTGTCCGACTTCAAAGCTGATCCTCCCTTTCAGTCCAACTCTATGGAGAACATAAATCCATGTAACACAGACATCCTGAGTTAGGATTTAAATGTCCTCTTAAAATTCCTTGATTCAGTCATAGTTAAAGCTCTGGCTTCATGTACATGTCACTAACTTAAGGGAATAAACAATATGAATTTACTCATCACCTTGCTTGTTGCCTCTTTAACTAACTTTCACAGAAATAAATACTAAATGTTGGCTGTCCCTCTGGGGCTGAGGCCACACCCACCATCCGGCAGATCACAAAGATCTGAGTATGGAGGGAGATATGGGGAGGGAGAGGGAGGGAGGCCCTTTCTATGGGTTCTTGCTGCAGCCCCCTCTTCTGCCTGAGGCCTTTTCTTATCCCCCAACCCACAGATGAGCTACCCCTCCTCCTCCAACTCCCTGGCATTTCTCTGTGTTATACTTCCCCTTTTGGGGCATCTGGTTTCCTCCTATAGAAGGGAAGCATCTTGAGAACAGAGCCTGCTTGTGTTT
>NW_020954992.1:3200-4961 GCF_900497805.2 Vombatus ursinus | reverse complement strand
ACCACGGATTGATCACTTACTACCCGCCAATCTTGGCTCCGGATTCAAAGGCAAAAGGGAATAGGTCCCAGTGGGAAAATCTACAGGTAAGGAAAGAACTACCTGCAAGAATAGCTAGCATTTCTATAGCCCTCTGAGGTTCCCAGAGCATGCCGACAGATGACCCTGCCCCGGCCCTGGTGCAGGCCCTCATCACCTCGCCCCTGGACTGCCGGAGCAGCGGCTGGGGGACTGCCTGCCTCAAGGCCCTCCCCGCTCCTGTCCATCTTCCTTCAGCTCCTAAAGTACAAGTCTGAGCGCGTCATCCCCAAGAGTGGGGCCCTCCTGCCTCCAGCATCAAATACAAAAGACTGTTTGGCATCAAAGCCCTTCAGAGCCCAGCCCCTACAAGACACATGTGAGTAGATCTTAACCTCACAGGGGAAGGCACCAGCTGGTTGAGGATCAGAAAAACTTCCTGGAAAAGGAATCATTTCAGCTGAGACTTGAAGGAAGCCAAAGATTCTTTATTTGTTTAATTTATTCTAAATGTAATGACCACCTCAAATAGGAGTATTCCCATAAACAAAGCGGAAGAGAAAGAGGATTACTCAGGGGTGAAATCATGAATCACTGTCATGTTCAACTTCTTTTTAATAGCAAATAACATATCCTCAGGTTCCCTTCAAAGATGTGGCTTGGGGGGCAGCTAGGTGGTGCAGCGGATAGAGCACCAGCCCTGGAGTCAGGAGGACCTGAGTTCAAATCCGACCTCAGACCAGATACTTGACACTTACTAGCTGTGTGACCCTGGGGAAGTCACTTAACCCCATTGTCTAGCCAAAAAAAAAGAAAAGAAAGGAAAAGGAAATCCTGAGTTCAAATCCAGCCTTACATACATACTAGCTGTGTGACTCTGGATAAGACACAAAGACGTGGCTTATCCATGTGTCTTTCCCAAAGCTCTTCTCTTCCCTCCTGGGAATTTTAACAAATGTTTTGGGGGGGTAAGGGAATGGGGGAGGGTGAGACCATTCCCAATTAGAAGCTGGTGACTCAATAGATACAATCCTGGGCCTGGAGTCAGGAAGATTCAAGTTCAGACTCAGACACCTACTGGCCGTATGGTCCTGGGCAAGTCACTTAACCACTGTTTGCCTCAGTTTCCTCAACTGTGAAATAAAGAAAATCCTAGAACTCATCCCTTAGGCTTGTTGTAAGGATTAATAAAAGGGGATTTGGGAGAAAACATCATTGACTTCATTTTGTCAGTTATGACATTTCTCTGCCTTTCAGCCCGACGCCTCTTTGACCCATGTATCTATATATAGATGTCACTTCCGTGGCAGTGAAGGGCACTTGCCGAGCCCCTGCTGACGGTGTGGGTCGCCCTCTTGAGTGGACGCAAAGCCTGCAGGGTCACATCTGGCTGCGCCTTGGACTGCCTTATTCAGCCTGCCAGAGCCATCCCTCTCGGGATGCCCCCACCCCTCCATACTGTGCAGAGCTCATGTGAACACAGCTGCTGACACATTGTCGCCCCGTTAGACTGGGAGCTCCTTGAGGGCAGGTGCTGTTATTTTTTTAAACCTTCCTTTACATCCCCAGTGGGTCAGCACAGGGCTTGGCACAGAGGAGCTACTTTCTAAATGCTTGTGGACTTCACCTAAGAGCTGGCAAATGAAAGGGATTCAGAGAGACCTGGGAAGACGTGTGTGAGCTGGGGCAGGAGGACGTGAGCAGCACCGGCAGGACCATTTCTGCTCTGCCCACAGCACCGCA
>NW_020954992.1:586-3167 GCF_900497805.2 Vombatus ursinus | reverse complement strand
GAGGCCAAGAGCTGGGGGAGCCTTCAGGGCTCTGCTCCAGGCCTGCCCAGACCTGGTCTGAAAAGGGTCCCTGCAGCTTCTGTTCTTAGAAGAGAGAGCTTGGCCACAAGGAACAGAGGAGAGGGGGAAGAGGTGGGAGTAGTGGGAGGTGGGCAAGGCAGGCACAAAGAGATTGGAGACGTGAACCCTGCAGAGAAGGGAATAATGAGTGAAGTGGTCCTTCCTGGCAGTCACCTGTAATGAGAGAGAACTTCGAAAAACGGGATGGCAGCAATTTGGGGGGTGGGGGTTTAGTGCACGAGATGCCAAAGTGCCAATGAATCAGTTCAAAACACAGAAGGAGGGAGCAGGGCAGCGCTAGTACTACTCTATTCAATTTCCTGCCTATTTTTGTAAAGAAACGGTCCATAGGTAGGGATGGCCAGCTGTGTAGACAAGCCTCTGGGTCTGTGGAAATGGCCACCTTGGCTGATGTGGGCCAAGTCTGAGGACCGAGTGCACTCACCTGGTCTGGGGGTCTGCGGCTCCCTGGGGCCATTCCCTCTGGCTCCAGGCTCCCTGCTGGGTCAGGCCTTGGTCCTCTGCAGGCTGAGCTGGGGAGGCTGAAGGATCCCAGAGGGGCAGAGGTCTTTCCTTTCTCTTCCCTGGCAGCAGGCTGGCCTACAGGGATTTACAGGGAGTGAGGTCTCACAGCAGTTACAAAGGCCCAGGCACTGCCCTCAGGGGAGAGACTCCAACCTGCACAGGGGGAGAGGCATCAGGAAGGGTCAGCTTTGGAAACGAAGATGGTGTGAAACAGTAAGACTACTTTCATCTCTCTCCTGCTCTTCCTCAGCCCCATGCCAGGGAAGCAGGAGGCCAGGGTAAGGGAGGCTCTGGGAGGCAGGACACTGTACCAAAGCTGGGGGAGAGGAGAGGGGACATCTGAGTGACAGAAGGGTTCCAGGAGGCAGCTGAGCCTGGGAAAGAAGAATGACTGCGTCCTGGGTCTGCCTGGGAGCTGGGGAGGGCTCCTGGCCCCTCTCTGGAGCTTAGGCTTGGAGGCTGCTTCTCTGGGTCCCTGGAGGGGAACTGGAGACAAGGACCCAATAGCTGGGATCTGAGAGGGAGCTGGCAGGAGAGCCACAGATCCAGGTAAGGGAGGCCAGGCAGGAACTTTGGTGCCTGGTCCTAGGTAGGTCCTGGGGGCAAGGAGGCAGGACTCCAGGGTTCCTACAGGAACTCAGGGCAGTTGGCAGGATAACTAAATCTCCGAATAGGAAGTGGAGGCAGGTAGTCCTGTGTCCCCATGGCGAAGGCCTGAATGTTGGGCAAGTGTGACTCAATGGTAAAGCTGGGGATGAAACCCCAGGATATTTGGGATGGGATGGAGAGCCTGATGGGACTGGGGGCTAGCTGGGGAGCCAGCCTTGGGAACAAGGAGGGCTCCTGGTGGCTTGGAGGACACTCAGGATGAAGTCAGGTGGGGAGAATGAGTCCCAAAGGAAAGTTCTGCCAGCAGAAGGTGAGGGCCTCACTGCTTCCTGGCTCAGACCTACCTGGGACCTGCGTGCACAGAGCTGGCTTCCGGAAGGCACAGCGATCTCAGCTCCTATGGAGGAAGGCAGAGAGATCTCAGCTCCAAGGGAAGACAGAGTAAACCAGCTGAAAGGGAAGAAAGCAGCTCCAGCTCGATCAGAGCTCAGAGCACTTCTGCTGCCAGCCAGTCAGCCCACTGTGGGCGGGTCCTTCCGGTTCCAAGAGCCCCTCCCTCCCCAGTCCAGCTGAGACATCAGGATCTTCCCTTTCCTCCAATGGCTACTAGAGCAGGTCCTCAGACCCTGCCTGCCTCCCCTCCCCAAGCCCTGCCCTCCATCACATGGAATGCCTTGGCCACTGCGATAACCCTCATTCACTCTAGACTCCTCCCAGGCCTCCAAACTCCACAGCAGGACTCAGATTCCACCTGGGCCTCCAACCAGTCTGGTCTGCTGAGAATCCTCCCTCCCTCCCCCTGCTCTGGGGCTCAGACCCTCCTCCTTCTCAGCAGACTCCCCTGGCCTTCTTCCAGCTCTCCCCTTGCTACACTCATCATCTTCCAAACTAGGACACCCAGAGCCTCCCTCCCTCCTGATTCTCCCAACCATTTCCCTCCCCCACTTCCCACCAGGCAGGTGTCCCCATCCTCCCTGTAGACTGGACCCCAGGCTTACCCACCCCAATGTGTCTTTCTCCTCCAACCGGGAAACATTTGCGCACTACTAGAGTCTGTGTCCCTAAGGGACAATCTCTCACTGGAAGAAAAGTGGGTCCTCTGGGAGGGCTGAGGCCAGGGAGTCAGGACACCTGGGTCCCAGAGCAAGTATTACAGGTGCTTGTAAAGTGAGCCCTTCTGCCTCTTCACATTCTCAGAGAGAGATTTCAAAGCAGGAAAAAACCACCATGACTTAAAAGTCCTACTCAGGAGCTGAGGGGACAGAGGATTTCAAATTTTTGGGACAATGGTGAGTTCCCTGTCCAGCAAGGGATAACTAAGAGAAGGTAGAAGGTGAGCCGTGCAAGCCTTGGGTTTAGCAATACAGAGTTCAGGGGACTGTTTTGG
>NW_020954992.1:0-518 GCF_900497805.2 Vombatus ursinus | reverse complement strand
ACCCAGTCTCTGTTGGGACTTAGCTTTCAGGGGAAACTAGGGAGGGAGATTTGGCTAAAGCGTACCTATTTCCTTGTGGATTTAAAGTTGACTGTGTACTGTAGTTTTTAGCTGAAGAAAAAGAAAAAGTTCCTATTGAAGAAGGTAAAAGAGGGAGAGTGATTTGTACCACTAGAAAGCAGGTCACCTTGACAGCTGTAACTTCTCCTTTCTTTCTACATTGGAGAAACTAAGAATAAAACTATGGGACAGGTCTGTGGCTCCTAAAAGGGCCTGCTTGTACAAGGGACTGTTGTGTCTGTATTATGCTATCTGTGCTTTGTGGTGACACGTAGCTACCAGGTGTTTTACCTTGTGATGATTAAAATGGTTTGAGAGGCATGGTTTTGGGAAACTTAATAATTTTATTAATAAGGCCAGCAGGTTATCTGTAAAAGGATGGTCATTTGGCTGTCTCTCTTAGACCAAAGACAATCCTGATGGTAGGCTCAGGTTTATATACCCTTCAAAGAGTAGTA
>NW_020954991.1:1777-4833 GCF_900497805.2 Vombatus ursinus | reverse complement strand
GGCCACCCCCAGGCCACCTCAGGGTGGGAAGGGTTTTCCAGTGTGGGGCAAAGCAGTTTCTGGAACATCCTTGCTATTATTATGAAGATACGTTTGACCTCACAGACCCTCCTGAGACAGTCCCCAGCACCCTTTGAGCACTGCTGCTCTAGACTGAAGGCATGATGTTGGCATCAACCACAGTTATCTTTATCCAAGAGAAAAACAAAAAACTAAACATTCACCACAAAGAAGCTTCAACCAAAGGTGCAAAGAGGGATGAGTCTCTCGGTCTTTGGAAGGTCTCCTACCTCTCTCCTAAGAGACAGTCCTGATGTCTGTGTCCCACTAGCACCTGTGGAACCCATTCAAAGTAAGCCATTTTCTCTCTGGGAACCTATTTTTCCTTTTGTAAGATCAAGACATTGGATCAGAGCCATAACGAGGGCTGGGCCAGGGAGCTGAGGCCCAGGATGCTGCCGGTGCAGAAACAGCAGTGTTGACCTTGTAAAGAAAGCTCCCAGGTGGCTGAAATGGGAGTCTTCCTGCCCCTTCCAGCCTCCTCCCCAGCTGTGTCAGGCTGGCTTGTGCTTGGGGAAAATGTTCTCTGTGAACTGCAGAGCTTCCTGGGAGCATGGGTGGGCCCCATCATTCTTCAGTTAGGAAGAGATTCAAGGAAGCTGCCGAGCCTCAGACTGGCAGTACTTTTACTCCCTGATTCTGGGGATCATTTGATTTTGATAAGATGAACTGTCAGGTCAAGGGGACTACAGCTTCCTCTATGTGTGTCCTTCATCTCCTTGACTCATTCCTGGGGTTCAGGGAGCCTCTGTTCTGGTCCTGGCTCAGCCAGTGACTCTGTGGGCAGCTCAACTCCAGGGACTTTCTTCCCACTGTCACGGCAGCAGGAACTGTTCACTGAATAACTCAAAAAAAGAGGCCACCCAAAGAGGCAGGTTAGAAATGGAGCAGCTGTCCTTGTATCCCTCACCTCCCTTTGGGGGCTAAGCTGACCTTCCTAAAGCCCCTCCTCCAGGCCCCTCTTTCTGAGGCTTGCTTGGAGAGCCGGTGCCAGGTAATGCCCTCCTCCCTCCTCCCAAGGTGTCCATATATGCATCCTTCTCTCCTCTGACGCTGGGGCAGGCTTCAGCTCCTCAAGTCTGGACAATAATCTGTTGGGAGGTGGTGGGGTTCTACCAGCCTCAGCTCTCTTCCAGTTGTAGGCCATCCTCCATTCAGGGGTTAAACTGATCTTCCTCAAGTGCAGGTCTTGACTTTGTCAATACTGGCCCCTCCCCCAATTCAATCCACTCCTGTGTCTCTCTATCACTTTCAGGCCGTTTGTCCTTCAAAGCCCTTAACACTTCGGCCCCTTCCTGCCTTTCCAGTCACTTCCCATACTCTCTGATCCAGTGACAAAGCGGGAAAGAGAGCTTTCAGGTCCTCACTCCTGGCATTTTCCTTGCCTATCCCCCAAGCCTGGAACCCTCTCACTCCTTGTCTTTCTTCAAATCCCAGCTAAAATCCTGCCTCAATCTCCCTTTATGTCATTAATACATAATTGTTTGCACATTGTCTCACCCAGACTGACTGATTGCCCTATCTCAGGGGTACTATGATTTCAAGAGGGTCCTCAGGGAAACAGGGCAAATACTCTCCAAGGCCCAGAGGAAAGAATGGGTATTAATGGAATTGGGGATGGAGGCAAGGGTGGGATCAGGGAAATCTTTGGGGCCTTTTCTGGTTCCAGGAAAGGCATTCCTATTTGATGGGCTGACTTGGCCTCAGGACCCTGCCTGGGCTGGACTCTGGGCCTGGGCCAGGCCGCAGGCTAGACTGGCTCTGTCAGATGCAGGTGCACACAAGTATTTAGAAGGGTGGGGTGTTAGGTTTAACTCTAACTGGAGCCCTACCCTTAATCCCGCCCCCCCCCCCCCCCCCCCCCAGCTCCAGGGCAGGCCGAACCAGGCCCTCAGACCTGTGTTCCACTTTTGTCCCGGCTACTTGAAAACTATCGCTGTTCTTACTGGAGCTGCGGATTGTGAGCACTGGGGAGAAAACCTTGAGTTGGACCACATAGGGTCACAGCATGGCAGGGTCCTAAGAAACAAACTAGTCTAACCTTGCCTGTCACTCCTCCACACTCATTTTTACATATGGAGAAACTGAGGCACAGAGCAAGGTCGCCTGGTTACTGCCTAGCAGATCTCACTTGGAACCCAGACACTATGACTCCACATCCATTGAAGACCTAACCCTGAAAGGAAGGGCGGATGCCTTCGAGGGCCGTGCTCCAGGCAGGTAGCCCAGGGTTCTAGAGATCGAGGAGGGATGAGGGGTTGTGACCTTAGCATGCATGCACTAGCAGCCCCAGCAAAAGGAAGCCTGGGCCCTTGGGGCCGAGGCCGGGAGACCCCACGCTTACATCCTCTGGCAGTCCGGAGACCATCGGGCCACCAGCCTGAAGCTGGCAGCCATACCTGGGAGCACTGAGGGAACAGTCCCGAGGAATTCACGCGCCCCTGAGGTAGCCATCTGAGGGTCTGGGCCGGTCGGGGAGGCCCCAGACCAAGCGCGTTTGTGCGTGTGTGTAAGTGTGTGTGTCGGGGGAGGGGTGTTCCTGCGGCACCTGGCCTGGGACCAGTTCGCCCAGGCAATTACTTTCCGCTTATGGTCTCCCCCCTTCCGCCCAAAGCAGAAGGGGAACTGGGACCTAGGAGATCAGTGGAGATCAAGGAGGAGAGAGGAGGCCTAACCCCTGGGGCGTGCGGGCTGAACTGAGTGGCTCCGCTCCGGGCTCTGGCTGAGGAGAAGGCGGTGCCCACTCGCTTCGAGCTTTTCTCTTGCGTTCGATGCCTGCGTGGAGGTGGAGGTGGCTCCTTTCAGTAGACCAGTCCCCACCCTGCGGGAAGGAGGGGTGAGCGCGGGGCCCGGGCGGGAAGTTCGTCTTTGCCCCGCCTGTTCCCGGCCCAGGACTGCGCAGGGAGCTGAGGCAGGCCGCTCAAGCGGGAAGAGGGCCCCGACGGCCGCCGGTCCCTTCCCTCTCTGCAGCTCCCAGCGGCCCAGCGGGAGATCTA
>NW_020954991.1:318-1727 GCF_900497805.2 Vombatus ursinus | reverse complement strand
GCCTGGCAGGCCCGAGGCACCGAGGCTGACCGGAAGGCAGGACATGCCCGCTGGAGCAGCGTCCCCCCCATGCACCCACACGCCCTTGCACTCACACGTACACGGAGGCGTACAGAAATTCGACTTCGCTGCCTGACTGTGGGGAGGGACAGCGGCGATCGGCTGGCCCCCTTACCAGCTCCAGGAGAATCGTACAGCGTGGAGGCCCGCATGCTGCCCTCGGGCCATGGAACCCCACCAGCCCTCCTGCCGTGCCCCGCGGCAGAATCCGGGTATCCGAATCTCTTCGCGGCCGCGCTCCCCGGTCTGTCCTTCTCAGAGAGAGGGCGGACGGCAGTCCGGCAGGAGACCCCGCGTTGGTTACGGACCCCAAATCTGGCTGCGCATCGGTCGAGAGGCTCAGCCGGCAGGGTTCCTGGGGGGAGAGAGAGTGTCTAGTTCGCCTCCTCTACGCTTCCAGGTGAGAAAACGGAGTCCGAGCGGGAGAGGTGACGGCACCTCCCGGTAAAGAGGGCCTCCCGGGGGCGGCGGCACCCCCCTCCCCCGCCCCAGATCCAGGAGGGCCAGCCTCTCAGCCCCACGACGCCCGCCTTCTCCTTCAGAATTTCGCTTCTCCTACCGCTGTTTCCATCCTCTCGACTTTCTGATGACCTTTCTTCCTTTCTCTTTCCATTGGCCCTTCCTCGCCCCGATCTCTCCTCAGCGTTTCGGTGCGCCCTCTCTGTTTCTGTCTCTGTCTCTCCCTGGTTCTCTCCCCCAGCTCCACCTCCTCACTCATGGCTTTCCCCTTTGCCTGACTCCGTCGGTCCGCGGCACGGTTTCCTTCCCCTAGCCGAGCCCTCGGGCCTCACAGATTCTTGCGTAAAAGTGCTCTAGGTTCCCGACCTAGTGGAGGAGGTGAGAGGCGCGGAGGCAGGCCGGGCGCTCCCGTATCCTTAGCGTGGTGAGAGGAGGGGCCGAGCTGGACCAGTCCAAGGGGTGGAGGTGGGAGTGTGGGGGCAGGGGTGGGCCCTCATTTCCCTGGACTAGCCAGGCGCTAGGCAGAGGGTGCCGGGGGAGATGAGGAGGCCGCGGCTGAGACCGTGGCGCTGACTGGCAGACAGATGCTGCAGAGGTCGAGGCTTCGGTGACTGAGAAGTGAAGCAGCCCGAACGGTGTGGGCAAAGGAGGGCTACGGGGCTGCGGCGCTGGTGGGGTGGGGGCTGCTGCATCATTCGAGCTTCAGGCAGGGGGCGCTGTTCCGGGTGGAGAGGCGGGGATGTGGGTTAGGGGGGAGCGGGGGGGCAGCGGTCGTTCCGCAAACTTCCCCGAGTATTAAACACTATGTTCAAAAGGCGACAGGGGAGTTCCCGGAGCCACCAAATCCCCTCCGCCGCCGCGCGCGCACCTACTGGCTGCCGGGGCCGGGC
>NW_020954991.1:0-133 GCF_900497805.2 Vombatus ursinus | reverse complement strand
GCCACCAGAGCGCAGCTCGCTCCGAGCAGGCGGACAGGGGAGCGGAGCGCCCAGCGCAGCCCAGCGCAGCCGAGCGCAGCGGCGTCGGAGCAGCGCCCAGCCAGCGGACGACGAGCCGCCGATGGACCTGAGC
>NW_020954990.1:6641-32313 GCF_900497805.2 Vombatus ursinus | reverse complement strand
TCCTGGCTGATCCTGGACCACACCCTCCATCCCTGACCCTTTGCCTTCCCAATGACTGTCTCTCATACTTAGAATGCCCTCCCCCTTCCCTGGGCCTCCTGGCTTCCTTCTCATCTCAGCTAAAATCTCACCTTCTGAAAACAGACCTTTCCTGGTCCCTGAAGTTGCCAGAGCCTTCCCTCTCAGGGTGCCTCCCATCCACACTGTACAGAGCTTGTGTGGACATAGCTAATGAGATATTCTCCCCTAATTACACTGTGAGCTCCTGGAGGGCAGGGACTGTTAATTTTAAACCTTCCTTGGCACCCCAGTAGATCAGCACAGTGCTTGGCACAGAGGAACCATTTTCTAAATGCTTCTTGACAACCTAAGAAATGGCAAATGAAAGGGATTCAGAGAGACCTGGGAAGGCTTGTGTGGCCTGAGGCAGGAGGACATGAGCAGAACCAGGACAATTTCTGCTCTGCCCACAGCACCGCAAAGGCCAACCTGCGTCTAACAGGATAAAGCTTCCTTGGCTCTCTTGGCTTCCAGGTTTGCTGATGTGGTCAGGTCTGTGGATGGACTGCACTCACCTGGGATGAGGGGCTCTGGGTCCCAGGGGCCATGCTCTCTGGTTCTAGGCTCTCTCCTAGGAAGAGGCTTTGGTCATCTGCAAGCTGACCTGGCAAGGGAGAAGGATCACAGCGTGGGGGAGACCATGGTCTACCTGGAATTGTAGACTTTATAGTCTCAGAGCAGGTACAAGTCCCAGGACCTGCTCTCTGGAGAGAGACTCCACCATAGGAGGAGGGTAGCAGGGAGGGTCAGGCTGAGAAGTGAGCTTGGTCTGAACAGAAAGAGGACTTGCCACCTACTTTAACTCCTTCTCTTTGGCCTCATACCCCTCCCCCATCCTCCTCCAGAGACCCAGGAGGCAGAAGGGTCTTAGGATCCCAGATGGGATGAGACTATGGGTGAGATATGTAGGTCAGGCAACTGTGACCCAATGGTAAAATTGGGAATGGTGCCCTAGAACCTTTGGGATGTGACAGGGATCCTGGACGAGTAGCATGGGCAACCCTATGAGCCAGGCCTTGGAGGGAGACCTGCTCCCGGCAAGGCTGGAGGACAGCCACCAAGAGGTCAGAGGGGGCAGATGAGGCCCAATGGAAAGGGCAGCCGGTGGAAGTGGGGGCTGGGGAAGAGCCCTTGTTCAGACCTACCTGTCACCTGCATGTGCAGAGCTGGCTCCCAGAAGGAAGAGAGATCTCAGCTCCTAGTGTTTCTGCTTCCAGACAACCTGCTCTGGGAAAGTTCTCCTAACCACTAGACCCCGACCCTGCCCTATACAGCATCTTCTAGAAGGACCTCTCTCCTCCTCTGCCCTCCTCTCCCAGGCTTCCAAACTTCACCCCAGGGATAGAATTCCACCTGGGCCACCACCCACCTGGCTGGTCATCTCTGAGCTCCCCTCCCCCATTGCTCAACCACCTCTCTCCCTCCCTGCCTTTTCCTGCTATGAGACTCCAAACCTCCTCAGCAGACCCTCCCAGTCTTCCAGCTCTCCCTGCTCATCTTCTTCCCCACAAGGACATGCCCAGCCTACATCCCTCCTGCTTCTCCCAGCCATTTCGCTCCCCTAATTCACTCCCCCCAGGCCCTCTTTTCTTCTCTGCAGCTTGGACCCAGACTTGCCCACCCCTAATTAACTTTCCTCCAAACTGGAGACCCCTCTCCATTCTTGACCTTCTATACTCCAATCCTATCAATGATGGGATGTTTCCCTCTCTTTTGTTTTTATTTCCTAAGAGATCTTCTCTCACTGAAAGACAGCTGGCTCCTAATGAGGAGCTGAGGCCTGGATATGAGGACACCTGGACCCAGGGCATATGTTATAAACTTTGTTTATCCACTTATACAAACCTTCACATCTCCCTGTATGTGTAGGGGTTTGACTCTTACCTGAATAAGCAATTGAATTCCATCCACTGGGAGGTCCCACTATTTATCTCTTCACCCCCTCAAAACCTGAGTTCTAATGGGAAGGGGAGAGGTGCAGAAAGCAGGACATGCTGGTCCTGGGGCATGAGGATAGCAGGAAATTAGGAAGGAGGACAAAGAAGAACTGAGTGCAGGATTGCTGTGGTTGCTTGGAGGAGGCGCTCAATACCCCAGCACAGAATCCTTAATGATCCTTTCGACAATACATTTTTTTTAAAGAAAAGTAACGACATTTGCAGCCCTGCAGGGCCTTATCTTGCTTTGTGGAGTCGTGGGTAGGGAGAGGGTCAAAGGCAGAAAAAATTACTAGGCTGGGAAATCAGGTGTTAGGGCATAGAGTCACCTTGGTTCTTGTTACCTCAACTGGAGAAGAAAGGGAAAATTTGGGGATGAAAAATTAGGAGAGAGAAGGAGAGAGGAAGAGGAAGAGGGAGAGAGGGACAGAGAGAGAGAAAGAGAGAGAGAGAACATGAGAACACATATCTGCTTGGCTTGGTCATAAATTTTACTGCTCAGTTGAGAATTAAAACTGTTTTAGAGGTTTTCAAGGAAACTCAGGGATTCCAAGAGAGGGATGGCTTTCTAACCATGGGAAAGGCCAGCCTAGAGACAAAGCCCGGGATGGAGCATCACAAAGGAGGAGCCCAAAGGCAGGTTGGCTGCTTGGGCTGGGTGAGGAGGAGCTGTGTGTGACCACTTTGGAGAGGTAACTGGGGCCAGGTTCTGAGGAGCTTTGAAACAGCAAACAGAGGCATCTGTAATTGTTCACAAATATTATGGAAACCACTGGAATTTACTGAGTGGAAGTGATATGGGGAGGATTGTACTTTAGACCTGGAGAGTTCTATCACCTTCAGCTTAGGTTTTTTTCCCCCAAAGCCTATTAAGTGAGTTAAGTCAATCCAGTGAAGTTCCTGGATAGGTCTTATGAGTGTAGGTGGCACATACAGGCATTTTGTTTGCTTGGTCCCATAAGAGGGAATTCTTTATGCAGCCAGTATTCCAACATGTGGAAATCAGAGCAACTGAGCCTCAGAAGAATAGAAGAGCATGGACCCATGAAAGAGGCATTGATGTAAGTGAAAAAGATGACCATGAGGAGGGACACAGTCAGTAATAGATGAAACAATAGAGCATAAGAGGATCAACATAAAGGGGACCTATTCTCTCACCTGCAAGAACTCCTATTTTGGAGAATGAGGAATAACAGAAAAATGGGGGCCGAGGGAATTGATCTCCAAGGCAATAGCAGAAACTGTTGAGAAGAAGGAAGCCACAATACATACCTGGAAAGTATTAATTCCATGAGGAATACAGAAAATAAAGGACTAGCTCAGTGTAAGAGACATGAATGCAAAAAGAAAAGGTTGGATAGTCAGAAAGAAAAGACAAATTAAGAGAAACAGGTAAAAATTTTTTCAAGAAAAAGAGATAATGAAATTAAAAGAAAAAATTTGAAGGAGAAAACAGGAAAGGGTATTCTACTTAACAATTAACTGAGGAGAAGAGGAGGAAGAATTAAAACTTAGATAAGATAAACAATAAAAAGGGATGAATAAGCAGAAATCTGAATCTAAGGAAAGATTTTAACATGTGGGAATGAGATGGAGATGAAAACCTAACTCCTAAATTTAGGCAAAAATAAAATGAAAAAAAAAAAGGAACGAGTGAAGAAAACAAAACTCTATAGTCTATTGTTTACATGAAAAACTTTTAAAAACATTTAAAAAACAAAGACAGACACAGAATAAAAATGATGGTCTGATAAATAGTGTGCTACTTGTTAGGTGAATCCAACAAAGCATGTTGTAAAGAAGACCCCAGACTCAGTTCCGAAGACTGGTGTCTCAAAGACTTTTTATTAAAGAGGTTGAAGTGCGTCCTTTCAATTTTAGCCAGAAGCGGGTGCATCTCCTCGGAAGGAGAGAAATGCACCTGGTAAAAGAAGCCAGAGCAAGTTTTATAGTTAGTAACCACCTAACTTCTCTCTTCTGGATCAGGATTGGTCCTAATCCTTCTGGGTTACAATCTTCCTTATATGCCCCACCCCTAACATATATTATGTGCCTAGAATTGGGTTGTCACTCCCCCCTTGGACTGAGAAGTTAGCCTGTCTGTGCTGATTTCTTATCGACTTATGTGGAAACTTAACTCTTTCATTCTTCACAAGTACGACTTCCAATCAAGCTACCAGACTCAGCAAAAACAATCATTAAAAACATGGAAAAGAGATAAGCAAGGACACTACTTCCTAATAAAAGGATTTACAGATAACCAACCAACATCAATAGTAAAATGCTAGGCTCCAAATGTCTTAACATTTCCATTTATAAAGAAAACAATAATTGAAGTATAAGAAGAGCAGTACCAGAAAAGTGACAATGCTTTAATATTCCTATCAATTCTGGATAAGTCTTACATAAAGATAAGAAAAACAAAGTAGACCTGAGCGGGATGCCAGAAAGACTAAAGCAAAAAGTCTTATGGAGTCTTCTGAATGGGAACTGCTCAAGAATATACATATTTCCCAACACCATATGGAACTTCTACAAATACGTTTTTGGAGTAGACAATAGAGGAATGTTGCCCTTGCTTATACATTTTTGTAATGGGGTTTTCTTTTCTTTCTCAATTTGAGATAGGTGGTAGAAGTATATAGAATTTTTTCCTGATAAAAAATTGTTTTTCTTTTCTCCTCTTAGGCAATTGGGGTTAAGGGACTTGCCCAGGGTCACAGAGCTAATAAGTGTCAAGTGTTTGATCTGAGGTCAGATTTGAACTCCAGTCCTCCTGACTTCAGGGCAGGTGCTCTATGCACTGTGCAACCTAGCCGCCCCTGAAAAATATTTTTTAAAAATGAAAGTAAACACTCAGGTAATTTCACAACTGTGGCTATGAGAATTCTTGACCCAAGATAAACATTTTTAAAATAGATAATTCTAATTACATACAATTTAAATGTCTTAACGAAAGAAAGACGAAATGAGAAGACAAAATGTAGCATGCCGAATATATCAAATATTGCCTAATAAATTACTCCAAAAAGAAACTTATATCCATGATAGGGAGAGAATTGACATCCATGTATACCAAGGAACCGGTGCCAAGAGATGAGCGCTGAAAGGACAGGAAGTTTTCCAAAGTCCTGACAACCATAAATGACGCATGAAGACATGCTCCAAAGCACTGATAAAAAAAGACAGTCATGACAATGCTTTTACCACTTCTCGTCATGCCTCCAAAACTAGTGAAGATGACACACAGGAAATCATCTGTTTGATTTTTTTTAAACTTTGAAATTCACAAACACAAAATAAAATGAATATTTTTATACGCCATAAAATAGAAAAAGAGGATTATACGTGAAATAACTGTGCATAGCTGGACTTTCTTTTTGAGTAATAATGAATTCAAAATAATACTTTGTAAGCTTTCTCCTTCCTTCTGTTCTACTGCATGTATCATTTCAAGACATCAATTTCCTTATTACTTTGGGGTGGGGAGGATCAGGGCCAGGACAATCCTATTGCTAGCACCCGTCCCACTGCTATCCTGTCATACCCAACACTGAAAAAAAATCAACCAACAGAATATTTGTAATGTTTCATTACATAATCAAGGAACATAAATTGCTGGCTCTGTCCAGTTCTCAAAATGTGCTTTTTATTTTACAACTTGTATCCCTCGCTCCTTGGCAACAGTCAGGTTGCACAGATCTTGATAAGTCTCTGATACACTGGTTAATCATTACAATAAGAAGAAGCGGGACATGTTGCTAAGTCGTTGGCTTCACAATGTTGTTGTTATTATCGATTACTCCCTATAGTCTGCATTAGTCCATAAATTGCCTGGGTTTTATGTTATGGTATTGTTCTATAACATTAACATTCCCAAACTTTGTTCGGTTTTTGCCCTACTTATTATACGACGTCACATTTTTCTTTCTAGGTCTTCATAATGCCAAAATGAGCTGGTGTCAACATTTTTGTACGCTTGGGTTCATTTCCTATCTTGAAAGATACATGCCCTCTAGTGGTATCACTGAGTCAAAGATTTGGTGATCTGGGGGGAACTTCACAGCTTCAACAGGAAACTGATGTGTGGGTTTTCCCATAATCCTTCCTACACTTCTATTTTTTTTTTCCGTTTCATTCTTTTCACTTGTGTGGGGGAGAAGTGGGAACTGACAGTTGATTTAATTTGTGTTTAATTATTGATTGGGGTGATTTTTACTTAGGCTTTTTAAAAAAAGTTACATTTATTTTCTCCTCGATTGATCTCCCCTCTGTGACAGGAAAAGGAAAAATAGAAAACTCTTGTAAGAAGTACACACTTAAGGAAAACAATTCCCTGCAGTATTTGTGATGCTCATTTCTTGACCACCTTTACCAATCTGAAAATCTGTCTAATTATTAGTGATTTGGATTAATGATTATAGATGTTGACAACCAGTATCAGAGGTTTGGTCTAAAGAAACAAACAGAATCAATTTTGCCATTTAACAAAGGTTTATTCAAAGAACAAACAGAATCAGGTGATACATGTGCTGTAAGTGCTTATTTATTTTCTTTAAGCCAGAGAATCATACCTGCATGGGAGGTCAGATTAATTCTGATCTCAAGGAAAAGTTAGCTAAAGGAGACTTTTATTCCCTTAGAGCAATCCCTTTCCCTTCCTGATTCAGGATGGCCGTGCCATCCAAAATTACAGTCTCCACATGTTTAACCATAATATGAGAAAGGAATTTCCTGTTAAGATAGATTTGTGAAATAATAACAAAGGTACCAAAGTGTCTACTGAAATTCTAATTCCAGGATGTCTGTCTTTCTTCTATTATAAATGTAACAGTGCTCATAGACAACAAGAAAGAGGGAAACCATTGCTCAAGACAGTAGGTAAAAAGAGGGAGCCATAAACAAGGAGGTAAGAGAAATGTCCAGTGGGCCTGGTCCTGAGCAGAAGAATGTTCCAAGTCAGCAAAATCCCTCAGGAAAGTTTGGGTCCACACAGAGAGCAAAGCAAAGCATGTCTGTTATGCCAGAGCATGCAAAGTATGATGGTAGGTTAAGTTCAGAATGGGCTAAAAATGTCTTTCTCCTGGTTGGTCAATCCAGATTTTAGGCCTTTCTCAGGTAAGGGGGGGCTCGAGCTGGTTTGGAAAGGGGGACAAACTGGTTTGCAATGCAGAGTTTTTTCTTATAATAATTGATAATTGGCATTCCTTCCTTTGAAAATTGGCTATTCACAATTTTGGACCGTATCTATTGCAATCATTCTTTATGTGCTTGTACAGAACAAGTATGTGTTCTTTATAGAAGGTGGACATGAAGCCCTTATGTAGGAAACCTGCTGCAAATGTGTTTCCCAGTTAATTGCTTCCCTTTAAATTTTAGATGCATTGTGGGTTTTTATGGGATGGAAACTGGCCATTTAAGCTTTTGTGATAATTTCTAACGCTTGTGTTGAGATGAGTTCTTCCACTATACATAAATAGATTTTCCTCCTGATTCCTCTGATTCCTTTGTGGTGACCTTTTCTAAGTCATGTATTCATGAGGAGTTCATCTTGGTCTACAGTGGGATCCATTTCTATTTTCTGTCAGACCACTTTGCACTGTTTCCATCATTTTGTAGTGCATAGTAAATACTAGCGGTGTAATGGAGGTCTTTGGATGAATTGAACACAAGGTCACTCTACTCATCTTCTTTCATATATTACATACCTGATGTCTTCAGTTTCTCAAGATCTTTATTTCTAAGGAGTCTATGATAATTGCAGATTTGGTCTTGTTAGGCCCCCTTCCTGGAATATAGGAAGAAGCTGTGGGAAAGAGACATATGAATGTACTTTTGATGGGAAGATCTACTTAGAGTTGGAAAGGGCCATGAAAGCCACTGAATCCAACCTCCTCATTTATTCATCTCTAGATGAATAATAAAGTGAGGCATGGACAGGTTGTTCCTTGCCCAGACTTACTCTAAACCTGGGGCTCTATTCATTAGAAGTAATGGCTTAAGCTACTCTATTCTGAATATCAAAGTGAATTTTAAAAAATGTGACTAAACTGTACATATGTTTTAGTCAATGGATTTTACTATGAGTTCAACAATCCAAGGAATGATAACAAAAAAATTAGCCAGTATTTCTGCAGTGATTTAATGTTTGCAAAGCATTTTACAAATATTGTCCAATTTAATCCTCACCTCAAGCCTGAGAGATGGATACCCTTATTATCCCCATTATACAGAGGGCAAAACTCAGGCAGGATTAGGTTCCATGACTTGCAGAGGGAAATAAAAGTATTAAGTGCAAGAGACTGAATTGGAATTCAGGGCTTTTGATTCCAAGCACAACAGTTCATCGACTGTGCCACAAAGCTGCTTAAAAAATCATCAAAGAAAATAATGTCGGGGTAGCTGGGTTGTGCAATGGATAGAGCACTGGCCCTGGAGTCAGGAGGACCTGAGTTCAAATCCAGCCTCAGACACATAATACTCACTAGCTGTGTGACCTTGGGCAAGTCACTTAACCCCATTGCCTGGCCAAAAAAAAAAATGCTATAAAAGCAGAAATAGGGGCAGCTAGGTGGCACAGTGGATAGAGCACTGGCCCTGGAGTCAGGAGGACCTGAGTTCAAATCCAGCCTCAGACACATAATACTCACTAGCTATGTGACCTTGGGCAAGTCACTTAACCCCAATTGCCTCACCAAAACAAACAAAAAACGAAGAAATTAATGTCCAACAGTAACTGAAACATTGATACAAGGAATTTTTGTCTCTGGAAGCAACAGGAAACAAAGTAAGCATGATTTCTCCAAAGTACAGTTTAGTATGACCTCTTTGGAAAGCCTTTCTCAAATCTATTGCCTTTATCAACCTTCATTCCAATAAGAATAAGGTTGTCTACTGATCACCCTCCTCCAGAGAAAAGCAATCTCCCTCTAAGAACATGTGTAAGGCTTCTCTCCACAATGAAGCCTCTGACAGAAAGTAAGAGATGATCTCTAGCTGAAAGCCTTCCCACACTGAGTGCACAGGGACCTGCTCCTCAGAATGGTTTCTCCAATACTGAAGAAGCTCTGATCTCCGTGTGAATGCCTTTCCTCATTCATGAGGATCATCAGATATATGTCTAATATGAATTCTGTTTGTTTGTTTGTTTTTTAGTGAGGCAATCGGAGTCAAGTGACTTGCCCAAGGTCACCCAGCTAGTACACGTCAAGTGTTTGGTCTGAGGCTGGATATGAACTCAGGTCCTCCTGACTTCAGGGCCAGTGCTCTATCCACTGCGCCACCTAGCTGCCCCTCTGACATGAATTCTGAAATGGGAAATAAGAGATGATTGTTTCCTGAAGGCATCACCACCTAGAATATATTCATAAAGTTTCTGTTAAATTTCATAAGCCCTCTCTGTTACATATGCAAAGAGTGGTAACTAAAACCTCTGCCACATTCATCACATTCATGAGGTTTGCCTTCAGTGTGGATTCTCCGATGTTTAGCAAAATCTGAGCTCAGTGTGAAATCATTCCACATTGATTACATTAATAAAATTTCTCTTCAGTGTGGATGTTTTGATGTCTAACAATAATGCAGCTCTGTCTGAAAGCCTTTTCATATTGATTACATCCATAAGCCTTCACTCCATTGTGGATTTTCTGATGTGCAGCAAGATTAGAACTCTGTGGGAAAGTCTTTCCACATTGCTTACATCCATAAGGCTTCTCTCCAGTGTGGATTCTCTTATGTGTAGCAAGACTGGAGCTGTATCTGAAAGTCTTTCCACATTGATTACATTTAAAAGGCTTCTCTCCAGTGTGGATTCTCTGATGCTTGCTGAGATAGGTGCTAAGTGTGAAAACCTTTCCACATTGATTACATTCATAAGGCTTCTCTCCACTGTGAATTTTCAGATGGGTAGCAAGACTCTGCCTAAATTTGAAAGCCTTTCCACACTGATTACATACATAAGGCTTCTCTCCAGTGTGGATTTTCTGATGTGCAGCAAGAGTGGACCTCCTTCTGAAAGCCTTTCCACACTGATTACATACATAAGACTTCCCTCCAGTGTGGGCACTCTGATGTGTAGCAAGACCAGACCTCTGGGTGAAAGTCTTTCCACATTGATTACATCTATAATACTTCTCTCCAGTGTGGATACTCTGATGTGTAGCAAGAGTGGACCTCTGTGTGAAAGCCTTTCCACATTGATTACATCTATAAGACTTCTCTCCAGTATGGATACTCTCATGTGTAACAAGACTGGACTTCCTTGTAAAAGCCTTTCCACACTGATTACATTCATAAGGTTTCTCTCCAGTGTGAATTCTCTGATGGGCAGTAAGATGGGAGCTCTTTTGGAAAGTCTTTCCACATTGATTGCATGCATAAAGTTTCTCACCAGTGTGGGTTCTCTAACGGGTAGTAAGATTGGAGTTCTGTCGGAAAATCTTTCCACATTGATCACATTCGTAAGGTTTCTCACCAGTGTGGGTTCTCTGATGTGCAGCAATACTGGAGGTGTTTGTGAAAGTCATTCCACATTGATTACATTCATAAAGTTTCTCTCCAGTGTGAATTCTCTGGTGTTTAGCAAGACTGGAGAGGTATCTGAAAGACTTTTCACATTGAATATATTCATCAGGTTTTTCATCGGTGTGAATTCTCTGGTGTACAGCAAGGTCAGAGTTGTGTTGGAAAACTTTGTCACATTTATTACATTTGTAAGGTTTCTCTCCAGTGTGAATTCTCTGATGTTCTAAGAAGCTTGATCTGGAGCAGAAGGCCTTCCCACACTGATTACATTTATAAGGTTTCTCTCCAGTGTGGATTCTCTGATGTGCAGCAAGATTGGATCTGTGCCTGAAAGCTTTTCCACATTGATTACATTCAAAAGGTTTCTCTCCATTGTGGAATCTCTGATGGCCAACAAGGAGTGATGTGTAGGAGAAAGTCTTCCCACATAAATAACATTTATAAAACTTCTCCCCAGTATGAATCTTCTGAGATCTATCAACATCTGAGTTCCAACCAAAGTTCTTCTGAACCTGAGAACATGCAAATCTTTTCATTCCAAGGTGAAATACAGGTTGGTAAAGAAAGGATGAATGATGGCATGAGGTTCTTTCACCTTCATTATATTCCCCAGGCTCCTTTTGAATGGGAATTTGCTCATGAGTAATGAGCTTAGAGTTCTGACTCAAGGCCTTCCCACCTTTATTACTCATAGAAAGCATTTCTCCAGTATCACTTTTCTGATGTGAGATCTGAATGAGATCTGAAATCCAGCTCAAGGCCATTTCCCCTTCATTATCTGGAGACATTGGCATTTCGTGAGGCTTCCCCTGGGATTGAAAAAGCTCTGTCTCATCAGTAAAGCACTTGCTATATGCTCCATCCTGAACACACTCATTCCCTGAGCTCATTTTGTTACAGTGATTTAGGATTGAAGACTGTCTGAATCTCTTTCCAATTTCATTAAATTCATAGTCACTCTTTGGATTTTTATCTACCTTTTTATTAGAGTCATGGATTTCTCTCAGCTTAAAGTCCCAGGGATGATCACTCATGAATCTTTGCAGCTCACGTTCTTCCACAAAAATTCCCAGCTTTCTAGGCATCTCATTTACTTTGAACCTGGTCTCTACAACTGAAGAAAACAGAGAATCAAACATATATAGACATGTAAACATATACAGTAGCAACAGTTGCTGAAGATGTCTGCAGTTCCTGACCTCCTCGTCACCAACATAAATGCAATAAAACTTCATGGATGTACCCCTTTTTTATCTTTTTACTTAATATTTTTTCCCAATTACATGTAAAGATAGTTTTCAACATTCATTTTGGTAATATTTTGAGTTCCAAATTTTTCTCCTTCCTTCCCCCTTCCCCAACATAGTATGCAATCAGATATAGGTGATACACATACAATCATGTTAAACATAATTCCACACTAGTCATGTGGTGAAAGAAGAATCAGAAAATACAAAAAACAAAAAAGGGAAAACAGTATACTTCAATTTACATTGAGACTCCATAGCTCTTTCTCTCTATGTGGTTAGCATTGTACATCACGAGTCTTCATACTTACTCCATGTTTCTCCTGATCTTCTATGTCCAATTTCCATTGAGTTCTGGTCTTTTATCTTTTTTTCTGGTCTTTTGTCAGGATTACATTCAGACTTGCTGAGCAAGTTATTTTTGGGCACAACTCAGCTCCCTTGCTCTCTAAAATACAATGTCCTACACCCTGTGGTCTTTAAATGTAGATGCTGCTTTGTCTTGTTATCATGATTGTAGCTCTACAGTGTTTAAATTGTTTTTTTTTCTTATTGGTTCTAATATTTTCTCCTGAATGTAGGAGGTTTGAAACTTGGCTATGACAATCCTGTAAGTTTGTATCTAGGGATCTCTTTTAGCGGGTACATGGTAGATTTTTTCCTATTTCTATTTTTAGAACTTTAGGGCAACTTCCCCTAATAATTTCTTGAAATATGGTATCTAGATTCTTTTAATGATCATAGTTTTCAGGTAGTCCTACAATTCTCATATAATTATATTGTACAACTCTTACAGCATTTGTTCTTCTAATGAGATGTTTCACATTCTCTTCTATTTTTTCATTCTGTTGGTTTTGTTTTAGTATATCTTGGTATCTTTTAACTTCATGAACTTCTTCTTGCCCAATTATTTTCTTCTCCATAGACCTGATAGGTAAACTATTCCTTACTCTCCTACTTTACTTACAGTATCAGTCTTTATATCTAAATCATGTACCCATTTTGACTTTATCTTGGTATATGGTGTAAGATGCCATACTCTTTTCCATTTTTCCCAGCAGTTTTTGTTAACAGTGAGGTCTTATCTCAGAAGTTGCAGTCTTCAGATTTATCAAATAGTCAATTACTATAGCCATTGACTATTGTGTCTGGCATACCTAACCTATTCCACTGATGCATCATTATATTTCTAAGCCAGTACACCAAGTAGTTTTGATGATTGCTGCTTTATAATATAATTAAAATCTGGTACAGCTAGTCCACCTTCCCTTGCATTTCTTTTCATTATTTCCTTTGACATTCTGTAAATTTTGTTCCTCCAGATGAATTGTGTTAGTTTTTTCTAGCTCTATAAAGTAATTTTTTTGGTAGCTTGATTGGTATGGCACTGAATAAGTAAAGTAATTTAGGTAGAATTGTCATTTTTATTATGAGCTCAGCCTACCCATAAGCAACTGGCATTTTTCCAATTATTTAGATCTGACTATTTGTGTGAAAAGTGTTTTGTAATTCTGTTTATATAGTTCCCAAGTGTGTTTTGGCAGGTAGGCTATGAAATTTTATAATGTTTACAGTCATTTTAAATAAAATTTCCTATCTCTTGCTGTAGGACTTTATTAGTCATATATAGAAATGCTAATGATTTACGTGGTTTATTTTATATCAGGCAACTTTGTTAAATTTATTCATTATTTCAAGTGAAGTTTTTCTCTAGGATTCTCTAAGTATACCATAATATCATCTGCAAAGAGTGATAGCTTTGTTTCTTCTTTGCCTATTCTAATTCCTTCCATTTCTTTTTCATCTCTTATTGCTGTAGCTAACATTTCTAGTACAATAATGAATAACAGTGGTGATAATGAACATCCTTGTTTTACCCCTGATTTTATTGGAAATGCTTCTAACTTAATCCCACTACATACAATGCTTGCTGATGGTTTTAGATAAATGCTACCCATCATTTTAAGGAAGACTTCATTTATTCTTCTGCTCTCTAGTGTTTTTAATAGGAATGGGTGTTATAGTTTGTCAAATGTTTTTACTTCATCTACTGAGTTGAAGATTAACTCTACCTGGTCATAATGTATTGTCCTTGAGATTAGTTGCTGTAATCTGCCCTCCTCTATACCTCTGACTCAAGGACAGGGCTCCCAGCCATATTGTTAAACTGAATGCTCCCACTCCCTGGGGTCTGCAGCCATAAACCTCAGCTGACTCCTCTGCCCAGAAAGTGAAATCAGGGACTCTGCTCTCCTTCAAGTACCCACAGTGATCAGGGTCCTCACCCCTGTAGTACAGCACTCACCAGGTGTGGCCTCCCACCTTCTTGGCCATATCCACAGCCTGGGACCACGTCTGGTCAGCACAACTGGGCCTGGTGTGCAGACACAGCAAAGGCTCCTTCAAGCTTCTCCTTCAGCTATCTGAACCCCACAAACTGTCACTGTCCCTGTGGTAAAAGCTCCTGAAGCAGAGGCCACAAGCCAACCCAGGTGCCCTCGGACTTGCTGTTTGTTGACCCAGCAGAATATGCCTGGAGACCTCTGCACTTCAAATGGGCCAAACCTCCACCCAGGGAGGTCAGGTCCTTCCCAAGGTCCTGTCAAGTTGTCTTAGGAGAACAATTTCTGGACTTTTAACCACTCCTACTGCTCGAAATTCATTTTGAGGTGTCTTTGTTTTGGGGAGATTCTTGGAGAGCCAAGTATTTCCTGTCCCATTCTGCCATTTTTCCAGAATACTTTTCCTTTCCTTTTAGAATGATGTTTTCAGTGACTTTGTGAGACACCTAGACCAAGGAAGAACGTGGTACCAAGGTCAGCTATGTGAGTGATGGTAAATTATTTAACTTCAGAAGGCTACAAGCCAAGGCCAAAGGGGATGGAGAGTTGGTGCATGCAGATGACTATGCACTCAATGAAGCTTCTGAGTCTGAGATGCAGCAGAGTATAAATCACTTCTCTATTGCTTGTACTAATTTTGGCTTAATAATTACCACCAAGAAAAGGAAGGAAATGGTCCTTACCCAGGAACAGCAGGTTCTGGACATTCTCCAGCATGACCTCCTTGTACAGCTCTTTCTGAGAATGGTCCAGGAGACCCCACTCCTCCTCAGTGAAGTCCACAGCTACATCCTGGAATGTCACCAGCTCCTAAACCATCAAAAGTCACATCATTTAGAGCTGAGACTCTAGAATTCTAGTCCAACCATCATTACCTAAGAGGAGGAAACTGACACAGGGAGAAGTATTTCCCTAAATAAAGCTTTATGAGTGTCAGAGCCAACACTTGAAAGAAGTCCTTAAGAGCCCTATGGAACATTGAGGAAAGTACTTTACATTTGAAATGAGAATCATGTTGGAATAATAAAAGCTGGAAAAATGTCTTACTATACAATGCTTCTCCCAATGGAATTATGGAGAAGGTATGTGCTCTATCACTGAGGTATAATAATCTGTAGAGAGGACAGCTAGGTGGCATAGTGGATAGAGCTCCGACCCTGGAGTCAGGAGGACCCAAGTTCAAATCCGCCCTCACACACATGATACTCACTAGCTGTGTGACTCTAGGCAAGTCACTTAACCCCAATTGCTTCCCCCCCCCCAAAAAAATGGGAAAAAAAAAGAATCTGCAGAGAAAGTGTTGTGAAATTCCTTCCCACCAGAAGTGTCCTAAATGACGCAATAAGAAAATTCTATGAAGAGTTTGTGAGAAGCTGTGTAGAGTTTATTTGCACATAATTGTGCATTTCTTGTCTCTGCCATTAGACTGTGTGCTTCCTGAGGGCAGACACTGCTATTTGCCTCTTTTTGCACGAGAAAGCTGGTAAGTAAACTGTATTCTTGAAGGGGGAAATTGAGCAGTGATCACTGAGGAAAGAAGAAAAAGGGAATGATCTACTAAATTTCCTAAGATTTGGAAATGAATTCCTAACTCGATGAAAGTATGGAAAGAATTCGAAAGAGAGACTGCTCGCAAGCTGGCCTCAACTGAGTGGAATGAGCCCGTTTCCAGTGAAGTGAAGATTTCTCTATTCTTATACTGAGTGTTTGAGGTGACACTGAGTACGATGTGTCAGTCCAAACATCTTATGTCTTTGCTTTCTGATTGCTTTCACTTGTTAATGAATTATGTTCTGTGATAAAGCTTAGTTGGAGCCCTACTTTCCTGGCCTCTTCCTTTATTCCAATCACTATTAATCTGTGTGCTATTATTCCATAGGAGTGCTGATAACAAGCTCTGTCTATTAGGCCCCAGAATTGGGAACTGCAGATTGTAAGTACACTTGCTTAGTCAGAGGAAGCTAACTAGGGGACCTCCACCCCTGTTTTTACTTGTTGTGGTGACCAAGGCCAGCATAGCAGAGGTGACTCAATTACATGGAAAGTATTTCAGCTATTTTTCTTGTTCCTCCGTCACTGGTCATCACTCTATTGACCAACATGGGAAGATGACCATGAGCACTTGGCCAGTGAGTGACCTTGATTGCTGGCTTGTGGCCTGCCTTCCCACCAGTCTATGGGTGTGCTGATCAGGATCTCCCGAGAGGTCAAGAGAGGTCTGGCAAGGTCTGCTCATCACTTCATTGGTCAACCAATGGGATTCTGCATTCTGTGCACATCCTCTCGGAGGGTCAACGGCAAGGTCTATCCACCCATAAGACTCTGTATTTGGGGTCTGCTCTGCCTGTATTGTCTGGGTATCAAGCATTATAAAACTAAGGCCCTGGAGAAAGGGGGCATCTCATGTGGTGAGGAAGATCTGAAGTCCACTTCATTAGAGAAGGCCATGGAGCCCTTAATAAAGTGCCATTGACTCAGATATCTCTCTCAGTTTCTTTTATTGTAGGGTGGGTAATTTTTAACCCTTACATAGCATTCATTTTAATATTTAATTATAGAGGATCAAGAGGGTTTCTTCATTCATTAAAAATGAATTTTTTTTTTACCAAGTAGGGTCAGAGATTTAGAGATCAATGTTTAACAAAGATACCGACATGTTGTTTATGAAAAATAATGATTTAAACATGCTGCTGGAATTCTAGAAGATTGGGAGCAGGAGTCAAGAGAATGAATCAGGAGGCAGACTGATGGATAACATCCAAGTGAGTGGCCATGTCTGGAAATGCTTTGAGCCTTGGGAGGGCTCATCTATTTTTATAGCTGATACAAGGATTTGGCCAAAGTACTTGGCATTTGATACTTTTCCATTTCTAGCAGAATGATTAAGATCGACTTTTCACTTTTTCAGAAGTTCTATTATTTTGGAGCAAACTCCTTTCTTGAAGAGAAAAATCTCTTTTCACTTCCTTGTCTTTCTGATTTCTTATTAATCTATATTTCACTTTTAGCTTCCTTAATTTCTCTCACTGGGACCACATCTGGAGTTTTCTTGGCAAAGTTTGGAGTGGTTTTTCATTTCCTTGTCCAGCTCATTTTACTAGTCCTTAAAAAATACAATTAGCCAAATGGGGAAGGAGGTGCAAAATCTAATAGAAGAAAACAATTTGTTAAAAATTAGAATTGAGCAAATGGAAACTAATGACTTTATGAGAGAGCAAGAATCAGTCAAACAGAAACAAAAGAACGAAAAAATAGATGAAAATGTAGAATACCTCATTGGTAAAACAACTGACCTGGAAAATCAATCCAGGAGAGACAATTTGAAAATTATTGGTCTACCTGAAAATTAAGATGAAAAAAAAACAGCCCGGACAGTATCTTTCAGGAAATCATAAAAGAAAAGTGCCCTGAGGTCCCAGAACCAGAGGGTAAAATAGCCATAGAAAGAATCCGCCAATCACCTCCTGAAAGAGATTCCAAACTGAAAAAGCCAAGGAATATAGTAGCCAAATTCCAAAATTACCAGGTCAAAGAGAAAATACTGCAAGTAGTCAGAAGAAAACGATATAAATATCATGGAACCACAGTCAGGATTATGCAGAACCATGCAGCTTCTGCATTAAAAGACCATGGGGTGAACTTGATATTCCATAAGGCAAGGATCTAAGACATCTCCAAAGGCCTCGTGATGGAAAATGCTATCCACATCCAAAGAAAGAACCATGGAGTTTGAATGCAGATGGAAGCATACTATTCACTATTTTTTTTCTTCTGTTTTCTTTTGTTTCTTCTTTCTGGTGGTTCCTCCCATTGGTTCTAATTCTTCGTTACAAAATCACTAATGTGAAAATGTGTTTAATAAGAATGTATATGTAGAGCCTATATCAGATTGTGAGCCATCTTGGGAAGGAAGGTGGGGAGGGAGGGGGAGAAAAATTTAAAACTCTAAAGCTTATGGAAGTGATTGTTAATAAATCACAACAAATTAATTTAAAAAACAGGAAGTTAAAAAAAACCTCACAGACTCACTTACTCCCTGTTATTCTAAGAAGGGACAAAGGGCTTGGCCAATGTTGATTAATTCCCTGCCTCAGGCAACTAACGTTTTCTTTGGACTAGTGTAAGTGGATATGCTGAAGACCTCTGTAGCAGACTTTTCTAACTCTAAATACATATTTTTTTCCGTTTTGCCAAAAAACACTTTTCCTTCTCTTTCTCCTCTAACCTAATCTCACCTAAAACTTCCTTGTAAGCCTGCCTACAAGACCTCAGGTGTGGTAACCAAAGGAGGGGTCATGTAGCTCAGGAGGAGAGCCCTTCTATGTCCTCTATGGAACTCTGAGACACCCGTGTCCATCAGGCACACCTGGAATGTGCCACACTCTTCAGTGGATGAATGAACCACAGTCTACTGTCTGTCTGCATCCTGTGCTCACTTAGTCTGGTTGTCCCTCGCAAGCACCCTGACAATTCTCACAACAGGATAAAAGGAGATCATACTGATATGGCTCTTGACACATCGTACATGCCACATAACCAGCCCCTCAACCCTTTCCAGTCTTCTTTCACCTTGGTTCTCTTCTCCCTCTGACCCAGGGACACTGGCCTCCTGGCTGATCCTGGACCACACCCTCCATCCCTGACCCTGTGCCTTCCTAATGGCTGTCTCTCATGCTTGGAATGCCCTCCCTCCTCACCTGGGCCTCCTGGCTTCCTTCTCTTCTCAGCTAAAATCTCACCTGCTGAAAACAAGCTTTTCCTGGTCCCTGAAGCTGCCAGATGTGAGGGACTGTCTGATGTTGACAACTACCAGGTGGTCGCTGTGGCAAGATTAGGGTAAGATCTGGGTATTTTGGAAGTCGAGGCAGGGGCTGTGGTAGGCAGAGTCGTGGTGAACTGGGATGGGCTGGATACGGAGAAGCCCTGAGGCAATGGGCAGTGCTATGTGAGATAAGCTGGATGCAAGGAAGTAGCCGGAGCTTGTGCTCCTGAGGCAAGGGGCAGTGCCACGTGGGAGTGGGACAGCAGAGGACTGAGTTCCCTTTGCTTAGTCCTCTCCCTATATGCAACGTCAACCCCAGACGCCTCCATCTTGTGACCTTCCTGACTTCCTGGGTCCCTTTGTGTAGCACTGACCCCAGACGCCTCCTCCCAGTATCTGAGTCTGACTTCCTAGGTCACGTACTCTGTCTATGCGCTAATCCCAGATGCCTCCTCCCTGTATCAGGTCCTAGCCTCCTACGTCACTCCCTCTTCCTTGGTGTGCTAAACTCAGACAGCCCCTTCTGGTATCTGACCCTACAATCATTGGCTAGTAAGCGGGCTGGGGAGGAGGGGCTAGGTAGGTACTTAGGAACGAGCGTGGTCAGATCACGCTCTCCCCTGGCTCCTGCTCTGTTGCTCTGGCCTTGCTGCTTGGGCTTGCTGTGATGGCTTGCTGTGATGGCCTCTGAATAAAGCTCTGGTGTTGGCGCCTCCCGATGGCTCGTCTCTGTGTGTTTATCCGGCTGAGTACTGAAGACTCGAGAGTGAGTATGACTCTGGCAGCCTGCTCCTTATAGGAGGAGAGGGTCGGCGTGGCCGACACAAGGTCGACGCGGCCGGTACAGCCAGAGCCTTCCCTCTCAGGGGTCCACACTGTACAGAGCTTGTGTGGACACAGCTGATGAGATGTTCTCTCCTAATTAGACTGTGAGCTCATGGAGGGCAGGGACAGTTATTCTTCAAACTTTCCTTTGCATCTCCAGTAGGTAAGCATCGGGCTTGGCACAGAGCAGCCACTTCCTAAGTGGTTATGGACGAGACCCAAGAAATGGCCAATGAGAGGGATTCAGAGAGACCAGGGAAGGCTGGTGTGGCCTGAGGCAGGAGGACATGAGCAGAAACAGGAGGACAATTTCTGCTCTGCCCAGAGCACCGCAAAGGCCAACCTACGTCTAACAGGATAAAGCTTCCTTGGCTCTCTTGGCTTCCAGGTTTGCTGAGGCTGGTCAGGTCTGTGGATGGACTGCACTCACCTGGGATGAGGGGCTCTGGGGCCCAGGGGCCACGCTGTCTGGTTCTAGGTTCTCTCCTAGGAACAGGCTTTGGTCTTCTGCAAGCAGATCTGGGGAGGGAGAAGGATCTCAGTGTGGAGGAGATGCTGGCCTGGCTGGAAATACAGATCTTAACATCTCAGAGCAGTCACATGCACCAGGACCTGCCCTCCTGGGAGAGACAACTAGGTAGGAGGAAGAGGGCAGGAAGGTGCAGGCTGGGAAGTGAGCTCGGTCTGAACAGAAGGGGACTTGCCCCCTCTCCAGTTCCTTCTCTTTGGTCTCATGCCCCTCCCCCCAGGAGGCAGAAGGACCTTGAGATCCCAGATAGGAGGGGGCAGCTAGGTGGCCCAGTGGATAGAGCACAGGCCCTGAAGTCAGGAGGACCTGAGTTCAAATCAGGCCTCAGACCAAACACTGGACACTTACTAGCTGTTATGACTCTGGGTCACTTAACCCCAACTGCCCCCCCCCCAAAAAAAAGATCCCAGCTGGGATGAGACCAGTCAGGGCCTCAGTGGCGCCAGACCCAGAGCTCTGCCTCTACCTGATACTATGTCATGTGATCTACATATGTGACCCATTGGGAAAACTGGGCGTGGCACCCGAAGACCTTTGGGATGGGACAGGGAGCCTGGACAAGTAGCTGGTGCAACCCCCCAGCCAGACCTTGGAGGGAGGCCCGCTCCTGGCAAAGCTGGAGGACAGTCACCAAGAGGTAAGAGGGGGCAGATGAGGCCCAATGGAAAGGGCAGCCAGCAGAAGTGGGGCCTGGGGAGGGGTGTCCTTCAGACCTACCTGGCACCTGCAGGGTGGCTCCCACAAGGCAGAGAGATCTCAGCTCCAGGGAACATAGAGAGATCTCTGTTGTGGGGGAAGAATGCAGAGAGATCTCAGCTCCTAGTGCTTCTATTCCCAGCCAACCTGCTCTGGGTGGGTCTTCCTAACCCCAAGAGTCCTGCCCTGCCCTGCTGTCCATCTTCTAGAGTGACCCCTCTTCTCCCCTATCCTCCTCCCAGGTGTCCAAACTTCACCCCAGTCAGAGAAGTCCACCAGGGCCACCACCCACCAGGCTGGTCATCTCTGGGCTCCCCTCCCCCACTGCTCTACCACCTCTCTCCCTCCCTCCCTTACCCTCCTCTGAGGCTCCAACGCTTCTCAGCAGAGTCTCCTGGTCTCCCCCTGCTACATTCATCTTCGTCCTCACAAGGATATGCCCAGCCTACATTCTCCTCCCCTGATTCCCTCCCCCTAGGTCCCCCTTTCTCTCTGCAGCCTGGGCCCAGACTTGCCCACACTTACTTAACTCTCCAAACTGGAAACATTTCCTGCCTTGGCCCATCTCCATTCCTGACCTTCCATACCCCAATCCTAACACTGAGGGGGCATTTCCCTCTGTCTTGTTTCTATTTCCCAAGAGATGTTCTGTGTCTGGAAGACAGCTGGGTCCTAATGAGGAGCTGAGGCCAGGACATCAGGACACCTGGTGCCAAGGCATATGTTACAGCTCACCTTATAAACTTCATCTACTTATATAAACCTTCACGCCTGCCTCCAAAGTGTAGAGGTTTATTTTTATTTATTTGTTTGACAAGGTAAAGAGGCCATTCTCTGCCTCATTTCTTATTAATCACTGAATGGGCATTCCTCAGTCAAACTTGGAAAGGCCAAGGTCTCCCACAGCATTCTCGAGCATCTCCAATCCTCCTGATCTGGCCATTGGACCCAGATGGTTCCACCCAGAGGAGAAAGTGAGGCTGCTGACTTCGCACAGCATCCCTCACTTAAATCCGATTCTCTTGAGGTCTTGGCCTCACCTCCCTGCTATCCTGGCCTTCTCGAGAATGAAAGACAAACAACAGAAGTTTGGCTGTTACCTGATTAAGCAACTGAAATCCATCCACTGGGCAGCCCCACCATTTCCCTCCTCACCCCTCAGAACTTCTGTTTGTGTGGGAAGGGGAGAGGTGCAGAAAGCAGGACATGTTGGTCCTGGGGCACAGGGATGGCAGGAAATGAGGAAGGAGGCCAGAGAAGGGATGGAGTATGGCATTGCTGGTGGGGGTGCACAGAATTCTTACTGATCCTTCTGCTATTTTTTTATTTTACAAAAGACAGTCTCCACCCTCCGGGACCTTATCTTGCAATGGGGATTGGAGGGCAGGGAGGGGATGTTTCTGGGCTGGGGAGTGAGGCTTTAGCGCACAGATCTACACTCTATAACCTGGGACTGGAGAAGAGTACAATGTCACCTTGGTTCTTATTACCTCAATTGGAGAGGACAGGGAAAGTCTGGGCATGAAGAAGGAAGGCAAAAGGAGTATACATGAGTGTGTGTGCGTGTGTGTGTGTGCGCGCACACGTGTGTGTGTGTGTGTGTGCGCGTGTGTGTCTACACGGCTATATTTGGTTAGCTTGGTGGTAAAGCTTAGATGGTAACATTGAGAATTATGAGCCTTTTTTTTTTAGAGCTTTCCAAGGAAACTCAGGGATTCCAAGAGAGGGATGGCTTTCTAACCATGGGAAAGGCCAGCCTAGAGACAAAGCCTGGGATGGAGCATCACAAAGGAGGAGTAGCCCAAAGGCCAGGTTGGCTGCTTGGGCTGGGTGAGGAGTTGCTGTGTGTGTCCACCTTGGAGAGGCAGCTGGGGCCAGGTTCTGAGGAGCTTTGAAACAGCAAACAGAGGCATCTACAATTGCTCCTGGATATTATGGAAGGCACTGGAAGTGATACGGAGAGGCCTGTACTTTAGACCGGTCCATCACCATCAGCTTAGATTTTTTCCTAAGGCCTATTAAGTGGTTAAGTCAATCCAGTGAAGTTCCTGGACAGGCCCTATGAGTGGAGGTAGCTTATAAGGGCGGTCTTGCTTACTTGGGCCCATAAGAGAAAATTCCTTCTGCAGCCAGTAGTGCAACGTGGTTCAGGAAAATAGTGCAGGGGAGGGGTACAGATAGTACTTGAAGGCAAAAACAGACAGTAAAACGGTAACACTTGAAGATAACAATACATCACTTTCAGACTTCCAATAACTGGGCAGGCGCTACCAAGATAGTAACTGGAGATCTACCCCCTCTGGCCCCACCAGATATTCTGCATAGGAGAAAACGTCCCCACTGGAAGAAACTTTGCAACACCAGAGACCAAGGTTAACATTCTCCCCAAACCTAAATCACCCGACGTCTGGTCTCCATTACCCAACCACCCCAAGGAGGAAATGGCTGCCCAGCTTGAGCTGGGCTAAACCCTATTTATATCTCTATTTCCCCTTGCTCCCATGAGATGCTACCCACAGAGTAACTGATGTCAGGAAGCTGATGCAACTGGGAGAGATTCCAGGTAGGTAGAACAGGTGAGAGAGGCCTGGGGCTCGAGTCAGGAAGAACTGAGTCCACCTTTGACACCTCCTAGCTGTGTGACTCTAGGCAACTCACTTGACCTGTCTGTCTCACTTTCCTCAGTTATAAAGTGGGGAGAATAATGGCCCCTCCCCCCAAAGGCTGCTCAGAGGATTCCATTGGTTGGCCGCTGGGCAGTGCACTTACTTCTCTCCAGGAGGTTCTGGGACCTCCCCGCTGAGGAATTCCCCAACACTAACCTCAACTTGCTTAAGGTGAGTCATTGTTTCTTCTTTGCACCCCAATGCACCCAATACAGTGTCTTGAACATACAGAAGAGGAAACTGAGGCAGAGAGCAAGTGACCTGACACAGCTGACAGGTATCCAAGGCAGGATTTGAATTCAGGTCTAGCTGACTAAGGTTCAGCACTGCCCACTGCACCACCCAGCTAGTTCCCTTCATGGAGAGGCCGGAGAGTTAGCTATGAGAAAGCAGGCCCAGGACTGAGGGAGAGTTAGCCCCATGGGGAAGGAGGTGTGCAAGGAGAAAAGGAGACCAGGTCATATCAGAGGAAGGACTTACTAAGGGCATGGATCCCTCGGTTATCAGCCCAACAGGCAGGAGGAGAACCAGGACAGGAGAGAATCCCCAAGCTAAACCTCAACACTTCTTTATCCAACAGGTAGCCATGGCTGACGATCACCATGGCTACAGGGGAGTCAGGAAAAGCCAATGAAGGGGCTACAGAGGGGCTGGGCTGGGCCCCAGCCGAGGGTCTTTGGAAATGAGGAGACCATTGCTTTTAGCTGCCTGAATGGTTTGAGGAGGTGGAGAAGGGAGCGGGGGTGGGGAAAGAAGAGACAATGGAATGCTGGGAGTTGTTCTTTTACTTTTTTGGAGGCAAATAAGGGTTCAGTGACTGGCTCCTGGTCAAAAGTAGTGTCTGAGGTCATATTTGAACTCAGATCCTTCTGGCTCTAAGGCACTGCCATACTCACTGCACTACCTAGCTGTCTCTCAAAGACGTTGCTTTTTGTTTAAGAATTTACCTGTGAAAAGAAGCAAAGAGGACAGCTTCCTGATGACAGGGTTAAGTGAAGTGCTTTTAAAGATGGGGGAGATGTGGGCATTTCATATTTTGACGGAGCAATTCAATGGACTGAGTGGTAAAAACCACCATTTTCGGATTTCTGGGTAAAGACACTGGAGGGGTTTGCCATTTTCTTCTCTGGCTCATTTTGCAGATGAGGAAACTGAGGTAAACAGGCAAGTAAGTGACTTGCCCAGGACAGCTAGTAAATGTCTAAGTCCAGATTTGAGCTCGGGGAACATGAGCCTTTCACGTCAGGGGCTGTAACTACTTTTCCATCAACTTGCCCAGCTGAAAAGAAAACCTAAGTTAAAACTCAACCAAGACATTGTTATGTTCATTCTGAGCAAGTTACTTGACTCTCCTGATAATAAGATGGCCTTTGTCACAGAAACCATATGCCCAGTACAAATGCGACATTGTGTCATCTAATCCAATCCCCCAATTCCAGTGATTGGAAAATGAGGGCCAAGAGATCGAATACACATGTGCTGCAGACCTCTACTCTTCTTAGATTATGCCCCCTTCTAGGCACATCCTCTACTCACTGGCCTTTCCGCCCCTTCCCCACCCTCCTCCAAAAGAAAACAACCCCCCAGTGTGCTCCAGCCTGGAAGGCTCTCCCCTCCTCCCCTAGGCCTTAGCTTCCTTCAAGATGGCGCTCAAGTCCTCCCTTCTGCGGGCCTGCCCTGGTTTTCTTCCTCCATCCCCAACTGCTAGTGCCTGCCTCTCACAGACTACCTTCCATCAGTCTCCTCTCTAGAAGCTTGATCTCAGGAATTATTTACAGGTTATCGATAGAGAACCAGACTCCCAGGGCCTAAGCCCAGTCTTAGATCCAGGCTGGCATGGACACCTTCAGGAAGTCACTGAGAAGAGATTAATGACCTGGAATATTTGGAAGATCCAGGCTACCTCTGGCTTTCAGGGAATGGTATCATCTCCCAGGAAACAGGGCACTCCACCCCCAGAGAGCTCCACAATATTCTTAAATCATATGGCCACACCCACATTTCCTTTAGAGCGAGAACTCCCGGAGGGCCACGAGTACTTTTGTTTTTGTCTGCAGTGATTGGCTGGGACTGGAACAATGGATG
>NW_020954990.1:4609-6605 GCF_900497805.2 Vombatus ursinus | reverse complement strand
GGGGGAACAGGTCAATGGGGCTATAGACCAGACACAAAAGGAAGGACTCAGAGCTGGGAGTGGGAGGAGGGAGGAGGTGGGATTTGGGGGGGATAAATTCCCAGGAGAACCATGAGCATTTCTAAACTTTCTGGAAGTCAGTATCCCTGGGGCAGCTAGATGGTGCAGTGAATAGAGCTCTGGCCTTGGAGTCTGGAGCACCTGAGTTCAAATCCGCCCTCAGACACTTTACACTTACTAGCTGTGTGACCCTGGGCAAGTCACTTAACCCCAATTGCCTCAGCAAAAAAAAAAAAAAAGTCATTACCTCACCAGATCCCCCAAACAAGTCTAGAAGGTAAAAGGGAGGGGCTCCTTTGTATTTTATAAGAGAAAACTAAGAGACCAGATGGGATCTGGGCTTTCTGGACTAGGTAGAACAGTGGGTGAGAGCTGGGGGAGCCAAAGAAATGCCTGGGGCAGGGGAGAGTCTGGAAGGGCCAGCCCTAGTCTCCAACCCCTCCTGGTCCATCCACCAATAACAGAAGGGGGTGGGTGGGAGAGGAAGGGGGATGGTAAGAGGGCGGAGGAATGAAGGCCCCCAAAAAGGGAAAGGGAGACGGAATTCCAGAAACTATGAGTTGGGGGGTAGGGGTGAGGAAATAACAAATGCTAATCCAAGCCAATGGAGGAAGGATGGGAGGAGTGATAACCCAATCCCCACACTCCCATTGTATCTGCAGTCAGGGGCTCAGTTATCAAAAAGACTTGGATTTCAGGAGAGGGTTTCTAAAGGCTAGCGCTGATAATTAGGTTGGCTAATGGAGGGCAGGTCTGTGCTCTGCATCTGGAATCCCCAGCACTCCTTACAAATCCTGGCATCTAGTAATTAGAGCTGAATAAATGGCCATTCATTCATTCATCCACCAGGAGGGGCAAGAGAGACTGAGAACCAAATTCCAAGTCCGCAGTCATTTAAGAGGTAGCCACTAATTGGTTCTGGGCACCCCAATCTCTGCCCACTGGGAACTTAGAAATAAAGTTCAGCAGGGGTACAAAAGGGTCACAGCACCCAGGCTCCTGGGTTCTTAGATTAAGAAGGAACCTCAGGGATCACCCACTTCCATGCCCCCCTCAGTCAATAAGGCTGAACAGGCCAATCACTCAATAAACATTAATTAATCACCTACTACGTGGCACCCTGGACAGAGTGCTGTTCTGGAGTTAGGAAGACCTAAGTTCAAATTCCAAACTCAGGGGGCAGCCAGGTGGCGCATAGAGCCTGGAGTGAGGTAGACCTGAGTTAAGAATCTTTCCTCTGACTGGTCCTAATGACGAGGTCTAGAGGTTAGGGGTCCTAGAATCCCAAAATCATGACACCAGGGCCCTGCCTGAAAGAATTCAACCCAAGCGTTCTTTCAGCCAAAAACGAGGTTTATTGAAGATTCGACCTATTAGCCAGACTCTTAAGGAATCTGAGCATCTGTGGGCCAGAGGCTAGATTTTAGGAGTCCCAGCCTCTTAATGGAGACAAGATGGGCCTTATATACAGAAAGACTGTGGGAGGGATCTACTTACTTCCTTGAGTTGGAATTCCCAAGAGTCTCTCGGGGTGTAGAGGGAAAGGAGTAATTGCAATTTTCCCAATTCCCTCTCACCAAAAGAACTGAAAGAACTGACAGAATTGGACATAGCTTCCAGATGGGGAGTCTGTCCTCTGTGCTGAGGAAGGTGTGCCCGGGTCCATGGCCTCGAACTGCTGGACAGAGAGCCTGAGAGGTCAGGCTGGGCATGAGACAGCCTCGTAGCTGTCTGACCCATTAGGTCAGACCTGAGAGGTCAGGCCTTCCTAGGTGCTTGGTGAGCCACCCCAACTACAGGGTGAGGAAAGGGCTAGGGAGAGAGGAGGCTTACATACCTTCCAGTCTTGGCTAGAGAAGAGCTGTAGCTCCTGGCCTCTTTTACCTTTGAGACTTATCAGATAAGCCTTAAGCATTCCAGCTCTCCATTCCAATCC
>NW_020954990.1:0-4566 GCF_900497805.2 Vombatus ursinus | reverse complement strand
CCTGGGAATTTCAAGCTGCATGTACTAGAAAATGAGACCTTGAAACCAGGGCACAGGGACCCCCAAAGAAAACCAGGTGCAAAGGCCCATAGGGCATGGACACCCTGAAACAGGGCACAGGGACCCCCAAAGAAAACCAGGTGCAAAGGCCCATAGGGCATGGACACCCTGAAACAGGGCACAGGGACCCCCAAAGAAAACCAGATGCGAAGGCCCACAGGGAATGGACACCCTGAAATGGGGCACTGGGACCCCCAAAGAAAACCAGGCACGAAGGCCCACAGGGCATGGACACCCTGAAATGGGGCACAGGGACCCCCAAAGAAAACCAGGCACGAAGGCCCACAGGGCATGGACACCCTGAAATGGGGCACAGGGACCCCCAAAGAAAACCAGGCACGAAGGCCCACAGGGCTTGGACACTCTGAAATGGGGGCACAGGGACCCCCAAAGAAAACCAGGTGCAAAGGCCCATAGGGCATGGACACCCTGAAACAGGGCACAGGGACCCCCAAATAAAACCAGGAGCAAAGGCCCACAGGGCATGGACACCCTGAAATGGGGCACAGGGACCCCCAAAGAAAACCAGGCACGAAGGCCCACAGGGCATGGACACCCTGAAATGGGGCACAGGGACCCCCAAAGAAAACCAGGCGCGAAGGCCCACAGGGCTTGGACACTCTAAAATGGGGCACAGGAACCCCCAAAGAAAACCAGGTGCAAGACCTACCTACCCACCTCCCCCAACATCCCATGGGGGGGAAGGAACAACACAGGGTAAACTAAGGTGCAGGGGAATGAAAGTCTGCTCAAGCAGAGCGAGGTGCCTTTTCTTTAAGATCTCCTTCCCTGAATTTCCCATCCTAACAGTTTCTTAGCAGCCTCCCGCTTCTCTTAGCATCCCAAGACACTTGAGAGGAAAAAATGAGACTGACCCAGGGCAAGGGTGTCCCCTTATATGAGGGTCAACACTCTGACTGACGGCCCAGAGGTCAGGGGAGCTTCAGACACCGCTGGCAGTGTCTGGGCACTCCAGGGGTCTCTCAGCAAGGGAGACAGTAGGAGAAGAAAAGGTCTGGGGAAGAGAGCAAAGAAAGGGGCGCTTACCTGTTACCCCAGTGGCCAGGAGAAGATCAGCAGAATCCAATTAATATTTGGACTCCCGGGTTTCAGCACCATTTTATGTTGAGGGTTAGAGTTGGGAGAGCTGGTTCAGGTGTGAAAGAATTCACTTAGACCTTCTCTGTAGCCATGGGGAGCTTTATTGATGCAAAAGCAGTGGGCTAGCCCTGGAAAGAGGGCTAGCAACTTAAAGAGGGACAGGACACTTATATAAGGACAGGATGTGGAAGATGGTTGCTTACAAGATGGTTTTAGAAGTTTTATGGGAGTGAAAGATTAAAGACAGGTCAAGAAAGGATCTTATGACAGAGGATAAGGGAGACAAAGGGAATTCTTTATGGCAGGTTAAAGATAAGACGACAGGGGGAGCCTAAGGCTAAGGGAAACAAAAGCAATCCTTTTGGTACTGGTTCAAGATAAGGGGGAAAGGACTTTAGGACGCCTTTCAAGGTACAGAATAAACTGGGGTTCACAAAGTACTGGAAAAGCAACATTAATATTCTCTTAAACCTTAGGGCACTGTATGTCTTCCACTTCAGATTGGAACCTAGGTGCTGATTCCAAATGCAGCATTCTTCCCCCTCTACCAGGCAGCCTGCCATCATGGGAGCTCTATTCTTGGGAAGAATCCCAGAAGGATTCTTGTGGAGGGGGGGGGGGACATGAGACTGAAAGAATTCTGAAAAATGCTACATTTCTTCATCCTGAGGTAGTCTATCTACCAAAGGAGGTGGGGGGAGGGCAGACAGCAGTGCGGCTGCCCAGACCAGGGTTTGGGGGGGCAGGCAGGGCACATGAGAGCCAGACTTACTTTCTCTGGCCAAAGACTCTGGGTCCTTTGATGTCTTCTCAGTCTGGGTACAGAATTGAATGAAGACAAGTAGTGTCTGGAATCTGTCCTACAGCCTTCCATAACTCCCACTATTTATATGTCTTCTCTCTCCACCACCCTGCCTTCCTAGGCTGGGAAGGTACAACTTGGCTCCTTTCTGCCCCGCCTCCTCCCAGCTTAGGTGTGTGTGTGTGTGTGTGTGTGTGTGTGTGAGTGTGTGAAGGGGGGAGGGCTGAATGTTCCTTGTGTGTGTCTATGTGTGTGTGTGAAGGGGGAGGGCTGAATGTTTCTTGTGTGTGTGTGTGTGTGTTATAGGGGTGTGTGTGTGTGTGTGTGTGAAGGGGGGAGGGCTGAACTTTCCTTTCCCAAGCCTGGCTTGGTTGGGGCCTGGGGTCAGCGCTGCCCCGCCCCCTCCTTCCCTACAAATAACAGTGAATTTTAGCCATTGACGTTTACACTCCACCTCAAGGTTTCTCAGTCACCCTCCTCAATCACAAACGCCAGCACCTCACAGCTGGACAATTACAACAGCTGCTGGGGGCAGGGTCTGCCTGCCTCCAGTCTCTGCCCATTCTCCTCCAGCCTCAAAGTCATTTTCCCAAAGTGCACCCTCTCCCACTCGATAAACTCCAGTGGCTCCCTATTGCTCCCAGGAGCAAATAGAACATGTTCTTGGCATCCAAAGCCCTGCGTAACTCGGCCCTCTCCCGCCTTTCCGGTCTTCTTACACCTTTCTCGCCCACACGTCCTCTTCCATTCAGAGACCCTGCCCTCCTGGAGGTTTCACTCACCAGACCCTCCAGCTCTCAGAATTTTCTCTGGCCATTCCCCATGCCTGGGACACTCTCCACTCTCTGCTCTGACCGCTGACCTTCCTGGCTTCCTTTAGGTCCCAGCTAAAATGCCCCCTTCTACACCAAGCCTTCCCCAACCTCCCTTCATCCCTCTGTTGGTTATTTCCTATTTATCCCCTGTCTAGCTCTCTTTGTAAGCATTTGCATGTTGTGTCCCCCACGTGACTGGGAGCTCCCTGAGAGCAGGGACTGTCTTTTGCCTCTTTTTGTATCTCCTGTGCTCAGCACAGTGCCTGGTACATGGTTCTTGGTCAGTCTTTTTTTTTTTTATTTTGTTATGTAATTAATTTATTTTGATTATCAAAATCACTTCCATGAACTTTTGAGTTTTAAATTTTTGTCCCCAAGACTGTCCACAATCTGATATAGCCTCTACATATACATTCCTATTAAACATTTTCACATTGGTCATGTTGTAAGAAAGAATTGGAGTCAACAGGGGGAACCACCAGAAAGAGGAAAAAAACACAACAGAAGAAAAAAAAGGCAAATAGTCTGCTTCGATCTGCATTAAAACTCCATAGTTCTTTCTCTGGATGTGGGTACCATTTTCCATCATGAGAACTTTGGAGATGTCTTAGATCCTTGTATTGCTAAGAAGGGTTAAGTCTATCAATATTAGTCATAGCAGAATGTTACCATTACTGTATACAACATTCTCCTTTTTGTGCTCACTTCACTCAGCATCAGACCATACAAGTCTTTCCAGGTTTTTCTGAAGTCCGCCTGTTCATCATTTCCTATAGCACAATAGTATTCCATTACATGAATGTATCACATTCAAAGTTATGATTACTATCTGTCATTCTCTCCATCCTTTTCCCCCCTGTTCATGCTTTTCTTTCTCCTTTCTCCTTTTCCCTCCTCACTAGTGTTTTGCTTTTGACCACTGCCCCCCTCAGTCTCACCTCCCTTCTATGAGCCCACGGGCTTCTCTTCCCCTTTACCCTTATTACTTCTTTCCTCCCTTCTATCCCCTCCCTTTTCTTTCCCCTTTTCCCTCCTACTGACTATAGGGCAAGTTAAATTTCTATACCTAACTGATTATGTCATTCCCTTCTTGAGCCAAATCTGATGAAAGCAAGGTTCAAATAATGCTCATCTCCCTCCCTTATTTCCCTTTGCTATAATAGGTTTTTGTGCCTTTTCCTGTAATGAAATTTACCCCTGTCTGTCTCCTTTCCTTTTCTCTCAGTACATTTTCTAGGGTAGGTCAGATTAATCCACTTACTTGGATCCATTTAACCCACTTGATTAGATTTTTTTTATCATTATATCAAAGTCAATTTATACCCACCCCCTTTATGTATACCCTTTAACGTGGTATAATAACAATACAATTCTCAAGAATTACAAGTGTCATCTTCCCTTGTAGGCATGTAAACAGTTTGTCCTTATTAATAACATGTTGTTTCTTTTTGTGTGTGTGTATGCGTTTTGTTTTGTTTTTTGGCTAGGCAATGGGGTTAAGTGACTTGCCTAGGGTCACACAGCTAGTATTATGTGTCTGAGGCTGGATTTGAACTCAGGTCCTCCTGAATCCAGGGCTGGTGCTGCATTCACCGCACCACCTAGCTGCCCCTAACATGTTGTTTCCTGTCCCATTTACCTTTTAATGTCTCTCTTGAGTCTTGTATTTAAAGATCAAATTTTCCGTTGAGCTCTGGTCTTTTTATCAGGAGGTTTTGGAAGTCTCCTATTTTGGTGAATGTCCATCTCCTCCCCTGAAAGATCAAGCTCATTTTGACTGGGTAGTTG
>NW_020954989.1:6532-6663 GCF_900497805.2 Vombatus ursinus | reverse complement strand
AGGAATTGTCAAATTTAAGGCTTCATAATAGACAAGAAGAGAGTGTGTCAAAGCCACTTGTATGCAACAGTTAAGGACTTTCAGCTAGGAATCCTACACAAGGTTTCTACTTGTTTACTGACCTTCAAAGA
>NW_020954989.1:6261-6450 GCF_900497805.2 Vombatus ursinus | reverse complement strand
TAAACATGAAAGTCTTTGTACACAAATATAGCAATGAACTCTGTTGTTTAAGGACAAGCCTTAAGTAAGTAAAGAAAGGTTCATCATGGGAAAGCTAGCACCACTTAATTTGGGGAAGGCCCATTAACTCATGAAGTCAGTTTATTAAGATTTAGTGTGATTATAAGCTGCGCCAGTAGAAGGAATACA
>NW_020954989.1:5875-6140 GCF_900497805.2 Vombatus ursinus | reverse complement strand
CTGGATATTTTTAAGGTATTTTGAAGTACATAATAAGCTCTTTCTAGCAGGTAGCAATGTTAACTCTGTATAAACCTTTTTCTCTGATCTGATCTCTTGAATAGTAAACCTAAGAAAAGCCCAAAAGGAACCAGGGAAGTATATTTGGGTGGAAAATAAATGAGAAAAATTGAAACTGATGGAGTCATAAACTTTGGTATTAGTAGTTAACATTACAATATTTATTAAAATTTTAGTTTTTTTTTAAGTTAACATTTAGTTCTGG
>NW_020954989.1:5624-5841 GCF_900497805.2 Vombatus ursinus | reverse complement strand
GAACTAAATGATGGTGGAGTAAGCAGTAAATCACCATAATTCTCTCATATTCACCTCAAAAAAACCACAAAATAGAACACCCAAACAAATCCTGAAACAGCAAAAAGANGAACTAAATGATGGTGGAGTAAGCAGTAAATCACCATAATTCTCTCATATTCACCTCAAAACAACCACAAAATAGAACACCCAAACAAATCCTGAAACAGCAAAAAGG
>NW_020954989.1:5192-5542 GCF_900497805.2 Vombatus ursinus | reverse complement strand
TGGGTTGAAACAATCTTTGAGCCCAAGAAGCTTGGAAGATAGGCAGGTAAGGTCTGTCTCACTCGGGTAAAAGGCAACACAGTCCAGGACAGGAAGCCAGTAGCAAACCCCACCTCGTCAAACCAATAGTAGATTGTGAGCCCCAATGTGGTGGAGCAAGCCACCAATCCTAGGACACTCCATGTGCTGAGGCATAGCCAGGGGAATGGGCAGACTCCAGGCAAACAGGTAGACTCCATCCCTACAGGTACTTAAACAAACTGGCAGCCATGAGTGGCCACAATGACAAGTGTTTCAGTGTATGCCTGGGGAAATACAAAAACACTCCGCTGGCCTCAGCACATGCCAGG
>NW_020954989.1:4563-5138 GCF_900497805.2 Vombatus ursinus | reverse complement strand
CACCAGCACTAGGACCCCTAGGTCAGCACCAGGTAAGCTGCCAGACTCCTGCAACCTGCAGCAGCACCGACCACCACCACTCCCTTCCCCTCAGCACAGCACCAGATAAGAGGGGCTCCTATGGGCCTCAGCACAACATTAATGCAACACCAGTTAAACAACCAGGGCCTAAAGCCCCTCCCACAAGAAGCCTGAAACAATGTCCTGTCCATCCTAGAAGCAGAGCTCAAATTGAAAAGAAAGGAAAGAGGCCAAAAAGGGTGAACCAAAAAGAATCTTATCATAAAAAGTTATTATGATCACAGGGAATATCAAGACACAAATTCAGAGGAGGACAACAATGTCAAAACACCTATGGGCAAAATATTGCAAGCAGCCGGAAAGAAACAATTCAAGTATTGTGGAAACACAATCAGGATAACACAAGGTTTAGCAGCTTCTACATTAAGGGACCACAGAGCTTGCAATACAATATTCTGAAACTCAAAGGAGATAGGATTGTAGCCAAAAATCACCTACCCAGCAAAACTGAGTATAATCCTGAGCTGAATAGAAAATATGACTTTCATATACAA
>NW_020954989.1:3291-4509 GCF_900497805.2 Vombatus ursinus | reverse complement strand
ACTCAAGAGAAGCATGAAAAGGTAAACAGGAAAGAGAAACCATAAGGGACTTATTATAGTTGGACTGTTTACATTTCTACATGGAAAGATGATATTTGTAACTCTTGAGACCTTTCTCAGTATTAGGATAGTTGGAGGGAAAAATATGGATAGGTAGAGAGAGAGAGAGAGAGAGAGAGAGAGGGAGGGAGGGAGGGAGGGAGTAAATGATGAGTTGAAGATGAAGGGGTGATATCTAAAAATTAAAATTAATGGTTGAGAGAGGATTATACTGGGAGGAGGAGAAGGAAAGGTTGAATGGGAGAAATTGTCTCACATAAAGTGGACAAGAAAAAGCTTTTAGAGTGGAGCAGAAATGGGGGAAGGTAAGAGGGAATGAGTGAATCTTACTCGCATTGGATTTGGCTTAAGGAAGGAATAATATACACACTCAATTGGGTATAAAAATCTATCTTACCCTACAGGAAAATAGGGGAAGGAGATAAGGGGGGGAGGATGATAGAAGGGAGAGCTGATTGGAGCAAGAGGTAATCAGAAGCAAACAATTTTGAGGAGGGACAGGGTGAAAGGAGAGAAAAGAATAAATGGGAAGTATTAATGGGATGAAGGGAAATATAGGTTTTCACAACATGACTCTTATGGAAATGTTTGGCATGACACATGTATAACCAGTATTGAGTTGCTTGCCTTCTCAATGAGGATGGGTGGGGAGGGAGGAAAGGAAAGAATTTTGAACCCAAAGTTTTAAAACAAATGTTAAAAATTGTTTTTACATGCAACTGGGAAATAAGATATATGGGAAACAAGATATACAGGCAGTGGGGTATAAAAATCTATCCTGCCCTACAGGAAAATAGAAGGGGAAGGGGATAAGAGAAATGGGGGGATAATAGAAGAAAGGGCAAATTAGGGGAAGTGGCATTCAGAACGTACAGCGTCTTGGGGTTGGGGGAGGGGAAAGATGGGAAGAAAATTTGGAACTCCTAATCTTGTGGAAGTGAATGTTAAAAACTAAAAATAAATAAAATTAATTAATTTTAAAAAAAGAAACTGCAAAAAAGAATCTGAACCAGTGGCATAAATATTCACAATGATAAGATCACAGGTCTATTAAAGTATTTCATCATATTATTCTGATATTGATTTGTATTTGTCAATGAAGATATTCTTAAGGATAATCTAAGGTAGAAGGAGAAGAAAACACATGCCACAATTCAA
>NW_020954989.1:3088-3264 GCF_900497805.2 Vombatus ursinus | reverse complement strand
GAGTATAAAACTTCTATGTGATGATCTTAACTAACTTAAAATCAAATAGTGAAAACTATTATATAATAACTATTATTAAAATCAAATAGAGAAAACTATTAATGATGGTTAGCATGCCTATATGAAATACTTTACTGATGCAGAGTCATGAGTTTTTCCTTTCACAGTTGATTTTG
>NW_020954989.1:0-2962 GCF_900497805.2 Vombatus ursinus | reverse complement strand
TTTCTGTAACTGCAAGCAAAAGTGGTGTATAGCCTTCCTGCAAAACCATATTAAAATATTGCTATAGTATGCATGAATTCTATATATACTTCAGTTTACCTTAAGGCATTTTGTGAACATCCTGTGAACTTGCTAATGACATGTTAAGAAAGTATGGTACAATGGAACTTTGAAGTGAGAAGACCAGGGCATAAATCCTGCTTCTGTTAGTTAATTCCTGCATGGTCATAAGCAAATTATTTCACTTCTTTGGGCCTTAGTTTCCTCATATGTAAAATAACAGAACGAAATTAGATAGCCTCTAGGATTCCTTCCAGCTATTAATTTGTGATCAGGACATCAGAAACCCAGGATTTGGAAGACTTTAATATTATTTCAGGAGTATCTTCCTTTCTTACTATCTTCATGTCATGATCAATTATTATCTTCATGCAGCCAACCTTATTTCCCTAGTACTCTGCCAAGCTAAAGCTATACTCTGTTCAGTTTTAAAGTTGCCTAGTTCTCTTTACACTTTCCCCTCCAATATGTGCAACCAACCTCAAAACTCAAGAAAATCTTGCCTCAAGGTGGTTAAACCTAGAAGAAAGTCATTCTCCTGGCATTTTCCCTCTTTTCCCAGCTCTACTAATGTGTACTTTATGTTTTTTGTCTCTCAAGTGACAGTGACTAAGAATTAAAACATTTTTTAAAAATCAGGAGTTATTCAGTAGCTTTAGAAAGGAAACGGTATAGTTTTTAGGAAATAGAAAAAAACATATATGCTTAATAATTTGTTCTTGTGAAAATTCTGTGTCTGGTTTTGTATCTTGAAAGAACAAATTTTAAAAAGATTTTTTTAAAAAAATGTATGGCATTTCTACATGACAAATTAACATTGTGTTATCATATGTAAAGGTCTATATGTAGAAAACCACTGTAGGCAAACATTGGGTGGAAGCATTGCATTCTGGGAAGCAGACCTAATATATCATGCAAAGAAAATTTTAGAGAAACAACTACCATAGAATGGAAAGAGAGCTAGCCTCAAAGTCAGTAAGACCCAGATTCAAGGCCTGCCACTGACCCACATATACTGGCAGGGTGAACCTGGGAAGTCACTTAATATTTCAGTACGCCAGGACACTGCCTAAGACAGGGTTTCTTATCTTATTTTGTGTCATAGACCCCTTTCCAGAATAATGTTTTTAAATGCCTGACATATAGAGAATGTCAAGTATACCAGTTACAGTGAAATAACTATCGAGTTATTATTGTTTTTTAAAAGTTATTGTATCCTGTGTTAACAATCCCTAGTCTAAGATTAAATCATAGAGCAGGCCCTGGTCTAACTCAAGTAAAGTTCCTCATTAGAAAGTTCGCTGTGAATGAAATCTCCTCCCTTGTTCCCCGTCCCTCCCCCCCAATTAGAAAATTCCAAAGGCCAATGAACTTTGACTACAGAATTATTTTGAGTTATTTTCATTAAAGAAATGCTTCCACAAATATATGAATTATAAAATATGTGAATTGGACACCACCTGATTACACATTGTATGTCATAAAATGCTTTAATATACAAGAGGTGAGCTTCTACCTTGTTTTTTGCTTCAATTGCTGCTTTATGTCTCAGCAGCTTTGCTGCTATAGCTGTGTTTCGTCCAGAGGCAGCATAGTGAAGCGCAGTGTTGTTGTTGGCATCCACAAGATTAGGGTCTGCTCCATGTTCGAGCAGGATAGTAGCACACTCCTCCTGCTGACACTCTACTGCCTGTGAATATAATATAGAGAAAGAGACAATAAGTACTCTAAGATAAAATTTAGTATGCAAAAACATCATTATTTATCATTATTATGACTATCATTAAATATCATTATTATGATATTTAAATAAGTTAGTAAAGCATATATACTCAATCAAAGAGAGAAGTCAAAACATGTTACATTGACCAGCATGGTTAACTAATGCTTACCTTAATTAAAGGTGTTTGGCTGTTATTGTCACGCAGGTTTAGATTACATTTTCTCTCTACTAAGAGAGAAACAACATCTGGATATCCATTAGCACAGGCAAGGTGTAGAGGCGTCCTGTGGAAATGAGAGATCTATGTGATTGCTTGATAATGTACCACAACAATCAAAATTGTATAATTATTAGTTAGTATATTTTCTAACATAAAATTAATTATTCTTGTGCCTGAACTCTAAATCACTGCCAAAATAAATATAAGTGGCCCCTGTCACCCAAAGAAATATAAAATATACTTTAGCTCTTATTGCTGGGTATGATGGACAAAATTGCCAGGGGGAAAATGACAGCAGGTTGATTAAGATGTCACCACAGATTGACATGGAAACTCTGCTCAGTTTCTGATCTGGGCTGGTTTACCTCTCCCTTGGCAACTTGATGGCTCCTTGTACTTTGGGACTCAACATACTGATACCAGACTTAGTGCAGACACCCTATTGCCATAGCCCACCAGCTCAAAACTCATGAGTTCAAGAGATCTGCCAGCCTCAGCCTCATTGGTAGTTGGAATTACAGGTGTGCATCACCCTGCCTGGCTGTTAGGCCTAATAACAACTTCTTTCTACTAGAATATCCATAATTGCAAAACATTTAGTAAAGCAGCTGCCTCAGAAAAAACATTTACATATTTGCATATTGTGTATTTGTACAAGCACATGTGCCCACGTGTGTGCATTCTCCACCTAAGTTTTACTGCAATGTAGCATTGGACAGTTGAAGTGGATTTGTGCTGCTAAAGGCTATCCCAGCTGGGTGCAACTTTGGTAGTTCTACCATGTTGGTAAGATTTGAAGAAAGAGCCTGGTACTTTTGATGTCCACAGACCAAGCTAACTAAGGTCCTAAAGATATCACCAGGTTGGTCAAAGGAGGATGAATAGTTTATCAACAGCCAATCTCAAAGACTATCTTTGTTGTTCTGTTTTTTCTGTCATATTTGACTCTTTGTGACCCT
>NW_020954988.1:455495-461978 GCF_900497805.2 Vombatus ursinus | reverse complement strand
ACAAACCACACAACCTGCTCTGAAGTGAAGAAAAATAAATTCTCTCAAAGAGCTTGCTTTCTTTTGTAGGTACAAAACCCCCAAATTATTATACTTTTCTTGAGATGAATCAAGGTGCCCTTTCCTCATTACAAATTCTAGTCCTCCCTGATGACATTTTGTATGGAGGAAACCCATGGCCTTCTAATATCTGATTCACATTGTACATTAAATTCCTTCCTTCTTCTTTCGTGTTTGAACCCAGTCTGCATATATGGTCTAAAGCTGAGAAGACATAAAGTAGAGAGGGAAGTCAAGGAGGGGGGATAGAATATGCATTTATTAAGGTCCCACTATATGCCAGGAACTGTTCTAAGTGTTTTACAAATATCTCATTTGATGCTCACAAAAACCTGCAAGGTAAGTGCTATTACGATTTCCATTTTATTGTTAAGGAAACTGAGTCAAGAAGAGGTTAAATGACTTGCTCAACATCAGACATTATGCATGCAGCCAGATTTGAACTTAGATTTTCCTGACTCCAGGCCCAGCAATCTACCTCGTGCATCCGTCACCTTTCTGTCTAAGAAGAGGGTGAAGCATCCCAACACCCTTGGGTGCATACTCTGCTGACATATTATGATCATATAATTTAGAGCTAAAAGAGTTCTTAGAAGTCAACTTTTCCAACTACACTTTTCAGCTGAGAAAATTAAGGCCTAGGGAGGCTACTTTCCCTCTACCTCCTCCCTCTTAATCTTCAACCTCTTTTATTCCATTGTTTTCCACTCCTTCACTGAAGGAGTAAAACTACAAACAAACAAACAAACAAAGGAACTTAACTGGACCCTACCATTCCTTCAATTTAATCATCAATCTCTCCTTCCCTTCCATAGCCAGATTCCAACAAAATGGCTTTTACAGTCAATGCCCCAATTTTCTTATCATCTACTCATCCTTTACAGCCTTGCAATCTAACTTCTTTCCAATCACTAAAATGAAACAATTAATTCTCTTCAAGTTTATGAGCAATATCATAAGTATTAGAACAATATCATGAGTGCTAAATCCAGTGGTCTCTGAATTCTCTTCTTTGTTGCTTGGCTTGCAACATATAACACAGTTTGAAACCCTATTTTCTTATTCCCTGTGTCTTCCCAACAATTCTCCTCTGATTATTCTAACTATATGATGAATTCTCACTGTCTTACTATGTCATCATCCATATCTTGCCTACTAAATATGAATGTACCTACCCCAAGTCACTGCAATATACCCTAATCGCTCTTTCCTCTATATATTCACTCAGTGATCCTGTCAGTTCTCATGTATTCAATTTCCATTTCTTTGCCAATTATTCTCATATCATCTCTCTCACTCTCTCTGTCTCTAGTCATCTATTTATCTATCATCTATCTATATACACATATATACATATACACACAAGTATATGTACAAATACATAAATATATTTATCTATATACATCTATATACACATACATACTTATGCCTATATCTATATCATCTATATTGATATCTATATTTATAAAGGGGGCAGCTAAGTGGCATAGTGGATAGAGTGCTGAACCTGGAGTAAGGAAGATTCATTTTTCTGAGTTCAAATCTGACTTCAGATACTTACTAGCTGTGTGACAGCAGGCAAATCATTTAACCCTATTTGCCTCAACTTCCTCATTCGTGAATGAGGTAAAGAAAGAAATAATAAATAACTCCAGTATCGTTGCCAAAAACAAAACCAAAAAAAACAAAAAACAACCTCTATCTGGATTCACAAAGAGGATGACATGACTGAAATGACTGAACAACAACATCTTTCGAGAGATGGATAGGTCCTTCATCTCTCTGCTTAGTTCTTATAATATGTTACTAAATACTGCTATCTAAAATGACCAATTATCACCACAAAAATACAAATTTATTTTCTTCTAAACCTGTACCTCTAAATGATTTCAGTATTTCTGGTGTGTGTACCACTATACTTCAAGCCACTCAGGTCCAAAATCTCAGTTTCCTAACTTTTTACTTCCCTCACAAGTGATAATTGGGCAAATCATTTAACTTACCAGACTCTTCATTTCCTAATATATAGATAAAAGCCTTGGAATAGATCCTTTCTATTATTACAGTCAATTCCCCAACTTTCTGATTCTAAGGTGAAGTTTAATTATTTGGGAACTATAAATACATACACACACATACATAAAGATCACAAATAATAGCACACATATAAACATGTATATCCCCACACATTCATATACACATATATTACGGTGAAATTTATTTGCTGTTTTAGGAGTGTGTGTATAGTTGTTTGAGGACTACATGCATGTGTGTATATAGATAGATATGTACACATATGTGCACACACACATATACATGCACGCATGCACATATGCAATACTTATATATTTATATATATGTATTTGTACATGAATATAGCATAATAGAATATACATCCTTCCATACAATAACTTTCAGCATATGTATAAATGTATTCATTGAAAACCTTCTTTGAAATTGTGTTCAGGGTAATTGGATTCTAACTTTAGAAGCATTTTACCCATATTTCTCAGATTCTTCCTCTGGTCTTTTTTTCTTTTAAATATTTTATCAATTCATTACCTTAAGAAGTAGCATTGACAGGCTACAAATGAATTCAAAAATGATTTTGGCAATTTATCAATGATGGAACCATAAATTGTTACTAAGGAATAAAATTAAGACTGATGTCAAGTAGTACTATTCTATTCTCCCACAGAACGTCCCATGGAATTTCTTTCAACAATTGAATACTGAGTATGTCCCAATAAAACAGTTCTTATGTTCTTTTAATGAATCAATTTATATAATACTTTACACAATACATTCCTGACAATACTTTGTAGCCTAGGTAAAGAAAGTATCATCTTTCCCATTTTATGGAAAAAAGATACTCAGCCTTAGAGATAATGTGAGTTACTGCTAAGTATTAAGGTCTGGACTCTGATATGACTTAACTCTAAGGCAAGTACTCTTTCCATGATACCATTTTGGTTTTTTATTTAATAAATCTATTATCTTACCACTATGATTTTTTCTATTGATTCAGAGCATAACAAATTTACAATCTCACATTCTCTGTGATCTTTTTTTATTTAAATTATTTTTTTAGGAGAAAACTTTTTAATCTATCCATTGCTATAAATACCTTATTCAGCAAATGACAGTGAGAAAGCCAGAAGCTTTAATACATAGTTATATCATCCAGAAAAAAATCCCCAGATTAGCCATGTCAGAAAATATGTCTCTTTGTATATTTTTTAAATACATCACTTCTCTGGCAGGATATGAATGATGTGCTTTCTCTTTATTCTTTTGGATTTGTGGTTTATCATTGTATTCATCAGTTTTCAAGTCTTTCAAAATTGTTTTTTTTTTCTTTATAATGATGTTGTTATTGAATAGATTATTTGAACTCTATTTACTTCTTCTGTGTTAGATAAAGGATTTTTAAGAGTTTTGATTTCTTCCTATGGAAGAAATGTTCATGTAGTTCCTTCATATTTATATCCTTTGACCATTTATGTATTGGGGAATGACTGAGATTTATAGATTTAAATCATTACATTATAAGTCTTAAAACAGAATTATCAAGAACCTGGTTGTAATAACTTTTTTCTATTCATTTTTGTCCTTTTTAATTTTTAGTACATTATAAATGTTTGGGCAAAAACTTTGAAATGTAATAAATGTAATCAAAAGTATACATGTGATCTTGTGTAATCCTTTCTATTACTTGTTAAGTCATGAACACTTCCCCTATTCACAGATCCAAATTTCTTCCTTGTTCCACTAATTTGTTTATGAAGTAACTTTCTATAGCAAGAATATTTAATCATTTTGAGTTTATCTTGGTGTTTGATTATTTACTGTGATTTTTATGACAAGGAGAGATAGATTACCAACAAGATAACTATGTGAGAAGTCTTGTCTAAATTTGCTTCTTTGTCATCTTAAATCATCAAGGAATATATTACCTCAAACAAAAGAGAATTTATTAAAAGAAATGAAAGAAATCATCAAAAAACAATGACTAAAGGAACAAATAAGAACAAAAGATGTCCTAAAATAATAATTGCTGTGCAGTAAAAGAAAGTGAGGAGAAATCTCCAGAGGAAAGGAATAATACTGTGTTCTATGACAACTAAATGCCCCCAAATTAATATTGATCAACTAAAAGACCTGCCAGAGATGATTACAAACTTACTGAAATAGCTAGAGAAAGAAACAAGGTAGGAAACTAGATTCCCTGAAGAAGGATTTTAAAGGACAAGAAAACTGATGATTTTGATAAAAGATAGGGAATCTTAAAAACAACAGCAAAACTGACTACGCCTTGTATTATAATTTCTCAGGAAGTTTTGAATATACTCTCTCTTATTGAATTGAATCTTCTTTTATAACAAAGAAAAGTATGTAAACACAAATAATTGATAAAATGATCACATTTAACAATCTATAAAACATTCTCACTTTGAAGGACTGTTTCCTATGAAGAAGGAAGCATATTTTATTTTCTATTGATCAGGGTCCTTATTTTTTTTTTGTTTCATTTTCAATTATTCTGAATTCAGATTCCTTTTAGCATCTTTTCTTTGCATGCCTAAATTTTGTTAGCTTGTTGATCAACTACTTTTCTGAAATAATATAATATGTTCCCAATTTTCCTAACTATGTGGATGAAAATGAGCCCAGATTACCATTTTAAAATCCTTACAACTTTGAAGGTATCTGTGAAAGACCAGATTTAATGGGACACATGAGATGGAGGTGGGGGGGGGGAGATGAATGAAAGTAGAATGAGAACAAAATTCATCTCTTGGGGAAAAGAAAATTTGCATTAGCCATCTCTAATAAAATCTACAATTATACGGAGAATGGGTGGAAGTGTATAAGACTAAGAACTATTTCTTAATAATTAAATGGCCAAAGTATAACAATAGTTTGCTCTTAGAGTGTGTATATATGAATACATATGTATGCATATATGTATAATTTACTAATTAAATATATGCACACATATGTACATATAATACATATACATACATATGTGTGTGTTTGTGTAATGACTTTCATCCACTAATTTCAATTTCCCCTTCAGATTGATTCATTTCTCCTTTGTGGTTTAAAAAAATATTTAAGCAAAACCATCCACTACAGTGACTATATTTGACACCATCCTACCCTCACTTCTTTTTAATGAGGAAGAATGTTTGTTCACTTGTCTCTTCTTTTTACATTTCTCAGAGTTCAATTTCTATCATTTTAACAAAATTTTCCCAAATATATTCAACTATTTAAAAAAATTGACAAATATTTGGTTTTTTCTCCTGCCTATTCATACTGAATAATAAAAAAGAAAACAATTATTTGCCTTGACAATGTCCAACAATGTATCTCATTCTTCATTTGGAAGTAAATTGAATGTTTCATCTTCAGTTTACCAGAAATGTGGTTGTTCATTACATTGATCTGAGATATAAAATCTTTGGAAGTTGATTTTCTGTCTTTGTATACATTAATTCTAGTAGTTCTGTTCACTTCTTTTTAGTGATCTGTTCAGTTATATTGCTGTGGTCATTACATATATTGTTCTCTTGGTCTTGCTGATTTTTTTTTCTACATCAGCTCCTACAAATCCTCTCATGTTTCTCTGAATTCATCATATTCATCATTTTAATGAACAATTATTTTTTCAGCCATTTCCCAATTGGTGGACATCTACTTTGTTTCCTAGTCTATGATGCCATAAAAATTGATGCTACATATATTTTAGTATATTTCACTATTGCATATTAGTAGCATATGTTAGTATATTTCATCATTGATTTCCCTGTGGTACATACCCAGTCGTTCAAACACTGATTCAAAGATTATGGACATTTAGTCATTTTTCTTGCATAATTCTTAGTTGAAATTCAAGAGTTTGAATTACTTTATAGCTCCAAGAGTGCATAAGTGTGTGTGTGTGTGTGTGTATGTGTGTGCGTATGTGTGTGTGTGTCTTTAATGAATGACTGAGTGAATGAACAAAAAAAAACATTTATTCATCATTTACTGTGAGGAGATCACAGATGAGGTACCACGAAGGAACACAAGTGCTCACATGATCATGCTAAGCATTCAAAAGTGAGATCTCAAAGTCTTTAGTATCTCAGGCAAGTCTAAGTCAGTGGTATGGGCATATGGTAGGATGCAAACCCTGATCAAGGTTCTCTGCCTTTACATCTTACTGGCACTTCTGGAAAGATTCATGAGGACTGAGAGGGAAAGTCAATCAGGGGTTACCTGGACTGCTGCCCCACTTATGAATGACAAAAGCATTGTAATTAGGAACTTGCTACTTCACAAAAATGGATTAGATGAAGTTGGTTAAACTCATTATGATCAGAAGATCCTTTCATTCTTTGCCTAAATTAAGTTTATTAAGCCAGTGTTAAGCAC
>NW_020954988.1:454838-455462 GCF_900497805.2 Vombatus ursinus | reverse complement strand
ATAAGAAGTTAATGGTACATAGGTAAGTAAATCAATGGTTAAATAAATCACTAGCTAAGGCTTAGAAACAGGCCAATCTTCACATTTACTATGTGCAATGNATAAGAAGTTAATGGTACATAGGTAAGTAAATCAATGGTTAAATAAATCACTAGCTAAGGCCTAGAAACAGGCCAATCTTCACATTTGCTATGTGCAACACACAGTCCTAAAATAATAAATGTTTGTTCCTTTTCCCATTCCTTTTCTAAGAACTGGAAACAAATAGAGAAATAAGACAGCTTCAGTTCTCAAGGAGTTCACTTTCTAATAAAGAGAGAAAAAGTATATAGTATACTTTATCTTCAACCACATACAGACNAACAAATAGAGAAATAAGACAGCTTCAGTTCTCAAGGAGTTCACTTTCTAATAAAGAGAGAGAAAGTATATAGTATACTTTATCTTCAACCACATAGAGATGTGGCATGGTCATTAGCATATAGTAGCAAAGCATATGCAAGTTATTTTCTTTTATATTATTTCCACTAAATAAACCAAATCAATTTTTTTTTATACTGAATCATTTGATAGTAGCAATGACTTTGGTTTTGGTAACTTCTGGGTCTTTAGTATTTATGGTTG
>NW_020954988.1:454747-454827 GCF_900497805.2 Vombatus ursinus | reverse complement strand
TTTTTTTTTAATATTGAATCATTTGACAGTAGCAATGACTTTGGTTTTGGTAACTTCTGGGTCTTTAGTATTTATGGTTC
>NW_020954988.1:454333-454710 GCF_900497805.2 Vombatus ursinus | reverse complement strand
CTGATACAGAAATTTCAACTTTTCTAGTGGCAATTGCCAGTTCCCATCTCTGCAGTCAGGGCTGCTAGGTGGTATGGTGGATAGACCACCAAGCCTTAAGTCAGGAAGACTCATCTTCCTGAGTTCAAATCTAGCCTCAGATGATTACTAACTGTGTGACCTTTAACGAGTCACTTAACTGTTTGCCTCAGTTCCTCAACTGTAAAATGAACTAGAGAAGGAAATGGCAAACAATGCCAGTATCTCTGCCAAGAAAACCCCAAATGGTGTCATATAGATTGGGACATGACTAAAACTACTGAACAACAAAAAACTCTGCAATCAATCAAGCTACATTGAATCAGCATCTACTATGTACCAATTCTGTGCTAAACACA
>NW_020954988.1:453539-454266 GCF_900497805.2 Vombatus ursinus | reverse complement strand
GGGGATACAAGAGACAAAAAATAGAACCCTATAAATAGAACTCCTTTTCAAGGAGTTCCCAATCTAAAGGGAAAGTTGACATGCACACAACTAGGTACAAAGAAGATATATGCACGATAACTTGAGGGTAGTTTCAGAGGGAAAGCACAGAGACTAAGGAGGACTGGGACAGGCATCTCACAGAAGGAGAGCCTTTAGCTGAGACTTGAATAAAGTCAGATATGCTAGGAGGTAGAGAAAAGGAGAGAGAATATGCCATGCCTGGAAAATAGCCAGTGAAAATGCCCAGAGTATGGAGATGTAGTGCTTTGTATGGNTATGCACGATAACTTGAGGGTAGTTTCAGAGGGAAAGCACAGAGACTAAGGAGGACTGGGATAGGCATCTCGCAGAAGGAGAGCCTTTAGCTGAGACTTGAATAAAGTCCAATATGCTAGGAGGTAGAGAAAAGGAGAGAGAATATGCCATGCCTAGGAAAATAGCCAGTGAAAATGCCCAGAGTATGGAGATGTAGTGCTTTGTATGAGGAACAAGAAGACCAGTGTCACTAATTCAGAGTATGTGAAAGGGAAGTAAAATGTAAGAAGATTGGAAAGCTAGGAAGGACCCAGGTTTTGAAAGGCTTTGAAAGCCAGAATATTTTATATTTGATCCTGGAGATATTTGCAAAGAAGACCTGTTGGTTTTACCTGACTGTATATGACAGTTAGACAATAGTTGGCATGGA
>NW_020954988.1:453402-453517 GCF_900497805.2 Vombatus ursinus | reverse complement strand
TGTTAGTGAGACTATTGTGTCCAATCACCAGAGGGGTTGTTTTTACCCTCTTTGATGACTTCAGGGGTTAAGCTGAGACAATAGGGGCACTGATATTCCCAGGCCTCTTGGACTC
>NW_020954988.1:452708-453368 GCF_900497805.2 Vombatus ursinus | reverse complement strand
AGGGTTCTGTGCTATCATCATCAGGTTTTAAGAGGAAAGAGTGGTTGAGATAATAGAAGTGGTTTGATTTACCTGGCACATGCCACCTCTTTTCATTCTCTCAAGGTGCTATTCTGTAGCCCCTACAACATGAACTATTCCCTTCTTTTCTAAACTTTGCCAATTTGTATTGTGTCAGGTAAAACATTAGTGTTGTTTTAATTTGCATTTCCCTTACCATTAGTGATTTGGAATATTTTCCACATGATTATTTATAAATTGCAATTCTTCTTTTTAAAACTGTTTATAACCTCTGACCATTTATCTATTGGATAATGACTGTTGGTATTATATATTTATGTCAGTCCTTTACAAATCTTAGCTTTTAGACTTTTATTACTGAGAGTTGATGCAAATGTTTCCCCATTCTGCCATTTTTCTTCTAATTCAATTTTCCATTGATTTTATTCATGCAAAAGCTTTTAAATTTAATACAGTCAAACTTATTTATCTTACCTTTTACCATATCTTCTATTCCTTAGTTAAGAATTCTCCCCTTACCCATGGTTGTGAAAGGTATCTAATCTTATTCTCATGTGGTTNCTTCTATTCCTTAGTTAAGAATTCTCCCCTTACCCATGGTTGTGAAAGGTATCTAATCTTACTCTCATGTGGTTTTTG
>NW_020954988.1:452524-452629 GCF_900497805.2 Vombatus ursinus | reverse complement strand
TTTGTTTGTTTTGTAAACTGCAACATAATATATTCAAATCATATACCCACTTTTATTTTTTTTACATTTTACTTAAAGTTTTGAGTTCCAAATTTAATCCCTCCT
>NW_020954988.1:452357-452487 GCF_900497805.2 Vombatus ursinus | reverse complement strand
CTTCTCCCTCCCTTCTCTTTTCATTGAGATGGTAAGCAATCAGATATAGGTGCATTATGTGCACCTATGTAAAATTATATGCAATTATGTAAAATATTTACATATGAGTCATTTTTTTCTTTTTTAATAA
>NW_020954988.1:452220-452340 GCF_900497805.2 Vombatus ursinus | reverse complement strand
CTTCTCCCTCCCTTCTCTTTTCATTGAGATGGTAAGCAATCAGATATAGGTGCATTATGTGTACCTATGTAAAATTATATGCAATTATGTAAAATATTTCCATATGAGTCATTTTTTTTC
>NW_020954988.1:452064-452209 GCF_900497805.2 Vombatus ursinus | reverse complement strand
GGGCAGGATAGATTTCTGTACCTCATTTCCTGTATTTTTTATTTCCCAGTTGCATGTGAAAGCATTTTTTTAAAAATGTGTTTTTAAAACTTTGGATTCCAAATTTTCTCCTTTCCTCTCTCCCCACCCCCCCCCCATTGAAAAG
>NW_020954988.1:451975-452050 GCF_900497805.2 Vombatus ursinus | reverse complement strand
GGGCAGGATAGATTTCTGTACCTCATTTCTTGTATTTCTTATTTCCCAGTTGCATGTGAAAGCATTTTTTTAAAA
>NW_020954988.1:451885-451957 GCF_900497805.2 Vombatus ursinus | reverse complement strand
GTTATGCAAAACACTTCTATAGTAGACATACTGTGAAAAACTAACTCTATTTTTCTTAATCTTATCCTGCTC
>NW_020954988.1:446468-451857 GCF_900497805.2 Vombatus ursinus | reverse complement strand
GTTATGCAAAACACTTCTATAGTAGACATACTGTGAAAAACTAACTCTATTTTTCTTAATCCTATCCTGCTCCCCCATTTATTCTATTCTTTCTTTTGACACTGGCCGTCCTCAGAAGTGTTTGCTTCTGATTACCCCCTTTCCAAATCTGCCCTCCTCTCTATCATTCCCTTGCTCTCTTGTCCCCTTCCCCCTGCCCCTATTTTCTTTATCTCTTCATGTTCCACTCGAATCTTGTATTTGAAAGTCAAATTTTCTATTCAGCTCTGATCTTTTCATCAAGAATGTTTGAAAGGCCTCTATGTCACTGAATGACCATTTTTTACCCTGAAGGATTATATTCAGTTTTGCTGGGTAGGTGATTCTTGGTTGTAATCCTATCTCCTTTGCCCTCTGGAATATTATATTCCATGCCCTGCGGTCGCTTAATGTAGAAGCAGCTAAATCTTTTGTTATCCTGATTGTGTTTCCACAATACTTGAATTGTTTCTTTCTGGCTGCTTGTAATATTTTCTCCTTGACCTGGGAACTCTGGAATTTGGCTACAATATTCCCAGGAGTTTTCCTTTGGGGATCTCTTTCAGGAGGAGATTGGTGGATTCTTTCCATTTCTATTTTACCCTCTGGTTCTAAAATATCAGGACAGTTTTCCTTGATAATTTCTTGAAAGATGAAGTCTAGGCTGTTTTTTTTTTTTCATCATAGCTTTCAGATAGTCCACTAATTTTCAAATTCTCTCTCCTGGATCTATTCCAGGTCAGTTGTTTTTCCAATGAGATATTTCACATTGTTTTCTAATTTTTCATTCTTTTGGATTTGTTTTACAGTGTCTTGATTTCTCATAAAGTCACTAGCTTCCAATTGCTCTATTCTAATTTTTAAGGAAGTATTTTCTTCTGTAATCTTTTGGACTTCCTTTTCCATTTGGCCAATTTTGCTTTTTAGGGAATTCTTCTCCTCATTGACTTTTTGGACCTCTTTTGCCATTTGGGTTAGTCTATTTTTTAAGGTGTTATTTTCTGCAATATTTTTTTGGGTCTCCTTTAGCAAGCTGTTGACTTGTTTTTCAGGATTTTTTTGCATCACTCTCAGTTTTTCCTCTACTTCTCTTACTTGCTTCTCAAAATCCCTTTTAAACTCTTCCAAGGCCTGGGAGTGATTCATATTTTTCTTGGAAGCTTTGGATATAGGAGTTTTGACTTTGTTGTCTTCTTCTGGTTGGATGTTTTGATCTTCTTTGTCACCAAAGTAAGATAATATAGTCTGACTCTTTTTGTGCTGCTTACTCATGATCCCGGCCAATTACCTGAGTTTTAAACTCTTTGTTAAGGTAAAAGTCTGCTTCCAATGTGAAGAGTGTACTATCCCAAGCTTTGGGGGGTTGTATAGCTGTTTTCAGAGGTACTTCTAGGGACCTGTAAATTTTCAGTTCTTCCAAAGTGGTATGATAAGGGGTGAAGTGTTTTCTCTACACCACCAAAACAAGCTTCACCACACCGCCCCTCAGAACTGTGACCCATATCCAAGCACCGGTAAAGCAAGACATTCCTCCCTCAGCACTGGCAAAGAGATCTCTGCAATCCCTCTCTGATCAGCTACTCTGTTCCCCCTCAGTCTGTGGGCAGGAAGCACAGGAAAAAGCCACAGCCCCAGGCCGTGCTCGAGACTTGTGACTGAGACCTAGCTTCTCTCTCACTGCAGTCACAGACTTTTCCCACTGACCTTCTAAGTTGTCTTAGGCATTCAGGGGTTGAGAAGTCTGGACAGCTGCCCGTGATTCAGTCCTCTGAGGCCTGCTCCAGGCTCGCTGTGGCCTGTGCGCCCACGCCCCACTGCATTCCTCTCCCTGACCAGCATGATATACCTTTCTGATCAACCATCCAGGCTGTCTTTGGCTGGAAATCTGTTTCACTCTGTCTTTTTGTGGGTTCTTCTGCTTCAGAATTTGTTTAGAGCCATTTTTTTAGGTATTTGGAGGGCTTTGGGAGAGAGCTCAAGACAATCACTGCTTTCCCTCTTCCATCTTGGCTCCACTCTAGGCTCTTTTTTTGATCATGGCTTTCAGATAGTCTAATACTTCTTAAATTCTCTCTCCTGGACCTATTTTTCAGGTCAGCTGTTTTTCCAGTGAGCTACTTCACATTGTTTTCTAATTTTTCATTCTTTTGGATTTGTTTTACAGTGTCTTGATTTCTCATAAAGTCACTAGCTTCCAATTGCTCCATTCTAATTTTTAAGGAAATATTTTCTTCAGTAATCTTTCGGACTTCCTTTTCACTTGGCCAATTTTGCTTTTTAGGGCATTCTTCTCCTCATTGACTTTTTGGACTTCTTTGGCCATTTGGGTTAGGCTATTTTTAAAGGTGTTACTTTCTTCAGTATTTAGCAAGTTGTTGACTTGTTTTTCATGATTTTCTTGCATCTCTCTCATTTCTGTTCCCAGTTTTTCCTCTATTTCTCTTACTTTTTTCTCAAAATCTCTTTTGAGCTCTTCCAAGGCCTGGGACTGATTCACATTTTTTCTTAGAGTCTTTGGATGTAGGAGCTTTGGCTTTGTTGTGTTCTTCTGGTTGTATGTTTTGATCTTCTTTGTCACCAAAGTAAGATAATATAGTCTGACTCTTTGTGCTGCTTACTCATGATCTTGGCCAATTACTAGAGTTTTAAACTCTTTGTTGAGGTAAAAGTCTGCTTCCAATGTGATTAGTGTACTGTCCCAAGCTTCGGGGGTTTGTATAGCTGTTTTCAGAGGTACTTCTAGGGACCTGTAAATTTTCAGTTCTTCCAAGGTGCTATGATAAGGGGCAAGGTGTTTACTCTCTACCACCACAACACCACGGGTGCTCCTCCTTACCCCAGGCCTGTCCCTCAGAACTGTGACCCAGATCCAAGCACAGGCAAAGGAAGAGATTCCTGCCTCAGCACTGGCAAAGAGATCCCTGAAATCCCCCTCTGATCATCCACTCAATTTCCCCTCAGTCTGTGGGCCTGAAGCTCAGGAGGCAGCTGTTGCCACAGGTTTGCAGCTGAGGTCTAGCTTCTAACTCTCACGCAGGTCACAGACTTTTCCCACTGACCTCCTATGTTGTCTTTGGTGTTCATGGGTTGAGAAGTCTGGAAACCACCACAGCTGCTGGTGGTTCAGTCCTCTGAGGCCTGCTCCAGGTTCATTGCAGTCTTCATGCCCATGCCGAACTGCACTCCTCTCCCAGCCCGGTGCGATATACCTTTCTGATTAACCATCCAGGTTGTCTTGGGCTGGAAATTTGTTTCACTCTTTCTTTTTGTGGGTTCTGCTGCTTTATAATTTGTTTAGAGCTGTTTTTTTAATAGATATTTGGAGGGATTTGGGGGAGAACTCAAGCAAGTCACTGCTTTCTCTCTGCCATCTTGGCTCTGCCGTGAGTCATTTTTTTTTTACAAGAAGACTCAAATAAAAGAAAAAAAAGAAAAAGTGAAAATAGCATGCTTCAGTCTGTATTCATTCAATAACAGGGTTTTGTTTGCTTTGTTTTGTTTTCTGGGGGCAGATAATATGCTTCATCATCAGTCCTTTGGGATTGTCTTGGATCATTGTATTGAATGGCTAAATAAGCTGTGGTATATGATTATAATGGAATATTATTGTGCTGTAAGAAATGGTAAGAAAAATGATTTCAGGAAAAAAGTCTGGAAAGACTTACATGAACTGATGCATAGTGAAGTGAACAGAACCAAGATAACTTTGAACATAGTAATAACAATATTATTTGATGAAGAACTGTGCATATACCCATTTTGAGGAAATACTTTTCAAAAGAAGAATGTAAACTCTTAATAACCATATGAAAAGTTTTCAAAATCATTGATTAGAGAAATGCAAATTAAAACAATTTTTACCACTCATAATCTAACAAAATTTGCAAAGATATTAAAAAAAAATAATGTTGGAAGAGCTATTGGAAGACAAACATGGTGATTTTTTGCCACTAGAGCTACAAATTGGTGTAGTCATTTTGGAAAACAATCTGGAATTTTCAAAGAAAAGTTACTACATTGTTCATACTCTTTGACACAGAGATCTCACTAGTGGGTCTATGAACCAAGAAAGGAAATGCCAGCAATAAGAAACCCTTATATGCAAAAATATTTATAGAACATCATCTGCAATGACAAATGTCTGGAAATGATACATGTTGTCTAGAACTGAGAAATGAACAAACTCTGACATGTTATTGTCATGTGATATTATTGTATCATAAGGAAAATAAATGTGAAGTTTTGGGGCAAATACGGAAAGACGTATAAAATAATGAAGAATGAAAAAAAATAGAAGCAAGGGATCAAATAGGAGTCAAAAATCTTATGATATTACTAAAGTTAAAGGACACAGCCTTTCTTTCTGCTTAAAATCAGTTAAATTACAAAAGTAGAAAATTATAAGTACTGTAGGTCTGAATGATGATGATATTAAGTGGTTTTGATGAACTCTATTCAGGAAATCTACTTTGTAGAAGGTTTTACTTGTATGTGTGGAGGGCAGTGTCTGTCAAAACAAGTGGCATCAATAAATTTATAAAATAAGCAATTTTTTTTAATGGAGCTGAAAGTAATACACACATTTTAACAACTAATTCAAAATAATACTGGAAAATAACAAAACTCAGGAAAAAAAGATAACAGTTTTGGGGTCCAATGATTGAAGTTAAGGCATACCCTTTCTATTAACAACCAATCAATTTTAAAAGTACAAAACAGTGGCATTTTAGGGGCAGCAGGTTGAGTGCTTTTTTTTTTTTTTTGGTAGCATCTATGGTATCAAAAGAAAAAAAATCACAATAGAGAATGCCAGGTAATTTTATAAAAATGTTTTCATGTGGTCTATAAGCAGCATATTCTAACCACGGCCGGGGAAGATTTTAATGTGTGTTGTTGCTGTTTAGTGATTTTGAGTCATGTCTCACTTATGTGGAACTGATTTAATGACTAGGTGATGAAGATGTATGGAAACTTGGTAATGGACACTGTCCCAGAGAAGATTCATTTCTTCAACAATTTCTTCTATGACAAACCCTATATTAAGTGTTATAATGAAGTGAAAGAAAATTAATTGAAAATGTGGACATCTTCAACTAGGAACTGCTACTAATCCCTATCCACCTGGAAGTACACTGGCCACTCATTGTTGTGGATGCGATAACTTAATTAATTATATGAATCACCTAGTTTTTGTTTTTCAGCTACTCAGTTGTATCTGACTCCTCATGACCCTATTGGCTGTAGCACGCCAGGCCTTTCTATCTTGTACCATCTCTAAAAGTCTATCCAAGTTCTTGTTCTTTGTTTCCATACATTATCTATTAATCTCATCCTCTGCCATCCCCTTTTACTTTTTTCCAATTAGTTCAAT
>NW_020954988.1:418297-446458 GCF_900497805.2 Vombatus ursinus | reverse complement strand
CAAGAAACTTTTCCTTGATATCTCTAATTTTCTTGAAGATATGCCTTGTTGGGGCCAGCTAGGTGGTACAGTGGATAGAGTACCAGCCCTGGATTCAGAAGGACCTGAGTTGAAATCTGACCTCAGAGACATAGCACTTACTAGTTGTGTGACTCTGGGCAAGTCACTTAACCCCACTGCCTAGCCAAAAAAAAAAAAAGATATGCTTTGTCTTTCTCATTCTATTGTTTTCTTTTATTTCTTTGCATTGCTCATTTAAGAAAACGTTATCTCTCCTTGTTATTCTCTGAAATTTTGCATTCATTTGGGTATAGCTTGACACTTTTCCTTTAAGTTTCACTTTCCTTCTTCCCTCAGCTATTTCTAAGTGAAACTAAGGCAATCTGCAGAGGATCACATTCAAAAATTCCGAAGAGTTTTGAGGGAAGAGATCAGGGAGGATAGCACTACAGTAAAACTGCATCATCTTTGACCATACACACCAACATAAAAGCTGGCTTGCAAGCCAGGCCAAGGTTCTGATTGCCAGAGAACACATTTCCCTGGTCTATTATTGAGTTATATAGCTTTTGAAAAATCTGTAGGATCCTATAATGGCAATAAAGAGGCACTGGAGACCACTTCCTTTTGCTGGGTGATTTTATAATCAACCTTGAGAAGAACAAAACCATATAGGGGCATAGAAACATAGAGTTGGATCTTGAAAGGAGCTTTGAGCTTAAGTCCAAACATCTCATTTTAAAGATGAAAAAAACTGAGGCTTAAAGAGTTTGTCTTTGACAGGGACTACACAACCAGTGTCTGAGGGAGGATTTGAACTCAAATCTTTATAACTGCCAAGACCAGAGCTTTATCTACTAAGCTACCTACCCATCTCTGTATCAGAGCAATTTGTGGTTTGTGGGATAGTTGAAAAACAGATGACCTTGTAGACCTGGGACATGAGTTTGATTCCTGGCTTTTCTATTTGCTACCTATGTGCCTCTGGATATGTCATTTAATCTTTTATATCTCATTTTTCTCTTCTGTAAAATAAGCGGATTCTACTAGATGACCTCTGAGTTCTCTTATAACTTTAGATCTATGATCCTATAACAAAAACAATAATTAGTAGAGTAGAAATATGTTAAAAAAAACAAGATGAAAACTGAGTTAGATAAGTAGAAAACCAAAGTAACAAATAAAGGTTGGAGTTTTTAAACAGGGAATAATTTTTCCCTTTTTTAATTTCCCAGAGGGGCATGTTTTCATGTTCCTTTCAAAGGACTTTAAAAGACCAACACTTGAGATCATAGTATCACATACAAGAGCTTGGAGGGAATCTCAGAGTTTATCAGTTTCAAACTGTTCATTTGTCATATGAAAGGAAACTGAGGGTTATAGAGGTTACATAACTTGCTGAAATAGTGTAAGTATGTAAGTGTAGAGGTCAGGTGACTTGCATAAGTAGTATAAGATTCCAATCTGAACTGATACTCCAATGAAGATTCTCTTACTCCAAATCTGGAACTCTTTCACCCACTCCCTTCATCTGGTGAAGATTAGATGCCAAGGTCCAAAACAGATTTCAAACAAATTTCCAGGTCACCAAAATATTTCAGTAACCTAAAAAAAAATTTAAAGATAATTATGAATTTAATTATCACAAAGACAGATATGTAAATGTAACCCTTTGCTTGCCAGATAACTAGTCTGTGAAAGTTACAAGGGAGAGTCAAGATTTGCGAAGTACCTAAAACCCAGAGTTCACAACAACCATGGCATCTTCAGCTTGAGAGATAGAAAGAGGAAGAGAATCCATCTAGTAGAGGAGGGGGCAGGAGCAGTTAAAGCATTGCACTGTACCCCAAGAGCGTTGTCCATACCCCAGCCCCAGGCCTCAGGGAGGCCCCTTTTCAGATGCTGAAGATCAATACCTTTGCTGAGATATTATGAGACATGTTGAGTGAGATTAATATGTTATAGATAGAAAATTTTGCTTCTGGACCCCCTCTCTTTCCTATCCAGCTTGGGAAAGAGAAAGAGGGAGAAAGAGACAGAGACAGAGACAGACAGAACTAAGGAATAGAGACAGAAACAGAGAAAATAAGGCAGGGAGAAAAACAAAGAAACAGAGATGGGCTGTGTCAGCAAAAAGTGTCTGGTGCACACAAGGTACCTTGTCCTTAGTTCTCACAATTTCTCTTCTATAACATCTGTTATCTATAAAAAAAAAAAGTAGTGTACAAAATTCTTTATTTCTGTGATTAATGATAACAACATATAGAGTCTGTGAGCTATTAAATGTTATATTTTATTTATCTGATTATTTTATTATTTTTTTTTTCCTTTTTAAGACACAAACACTATTCCAATTCAGTTCAGTTGAGGCATGTAAGAAGGTTCAGAAAAAGAGCCCAATTAGAATTCTCACTTTATAAAGAGGGTAACATAATGATCTCCTAGACCTAGACTCAGAAAATTACAACTATAGGTTCTACTTTTATATAGTCCAATGAGCTAATTTTTTTTTACATTTTGAATAAAGTTTTATTGTATTTAAATATGTAAAATACTATTCTTAGTTCTTGGACATTTGGAACTTTGGACTGTAGTTTGCCCTCCACTGTCTAAGATTAAATGCTGAGAAGTCCTTGAGGGAAACACTAGACCATGTAAGAAAAGTCTCATTCTGAATGAGGGCTGGGAAATTTGTGGGCATCAGAGTTACCAATGTTGGGTGCCACTGTGACCTTTGCTTATTATGTAGGATAGGTTTCTAACACAAAACCCAGTTCCCTATGAGACTTCTAAAATGAGTTTACACTTGAATTATTATTTCCTAGGCATGTTAAATGGTATCACAAATATTTACACAAGTTCTGCTTCTAAATAGGAATGAATATAATATTTCTTAATGACATGTATAATATCCCATCTGGGTTTATACTCCCAACTTCTACTTGCACTGATGAGTTGTAACAGACAGCGAAAGGACAATGATTACTCCTCCCTTTGGGATATTAGGTTGTGGCTTCTCACTAATATTGTCACTCATGAGCCCCCATTGGTATTCTTCTCAATATTATTTAACAACCCTATAAACATTAGATTATATTTCTAACAGCAATTAACCAATTACCTTCAATTAACTTTTACAACATATTAACTGAGAAAGTATAAGAAGCACAACTTCCTCCCAAATCTAGAAGTGAACTTTTCCCTTTACATAGCCATTTAGTCACTGGGGTAAGTGTGTTCAAATTGAAAATTGTTGCTATAAAATATTCTTCCCCATCATCTGGTTAGTGTGCTTCCTTGACTTGTGAGTTTTTTTTTTTTCCTTTTCTTGTACTCCTTATGAAGTCCACTTATAGCTGATGGCTGAGTCACTCCCTTCCTCAGTTGGGCCGTCTCCTTGCTGGGCTGAGACATAGGGCTGCTGCATTTTCTTCTCATCAGACTCAGTTCTTTTTTTTTTCTTTTTTTTGGGGGGGTAGGCAATGGGGTTAAGTGACTTGCCCAAGGTCACACAGATAAGCGTTATGTGTCTGAGGCTGGATTTGAACTCAGGTCCTCCTGAATCCAGGGCCGGTGCTCTATCCATTTCACCAACTCGTTGCCCCCTCAGTTCTGAAAGTCCAGTCGGTGGTGGTAAATTAAATGGATTTAATGGATCTGTCAGTTTTACAGATTGCTTAAATGCTTTCTTTGTTGAATTTCCTGGTCTCACTGGTAAACTAGGCAATCCCATTTCAGGAAACTAATTCAACTAAGATCAGGAAACACACCAGGAACAGAAGTGTCATGAATTCATGGATAAATTGCAGCTTAAGAAGGATACAAGGCAACCTAAACTACTGCTAGTACCCATCACATAGGCTTATAACAGCAGCTATTCATCTTGTAAAGCTATTAGGGGAGAGAGTAAGTCACCCAAACCTCTTTTAAATGCATGTTCAATTCTGCCTCAGTAGCCAAGTAAATGGACATAACATATTGGAAGCACTTAGCTCAGTGCCTAGTACATAATAAGAGCTTAATAAATGTTTGTGAACTGATTCACATGAAACTGATTATACCAATCTCTAAAGTGGAGGGGGGATGGAGTGAGAAGAGCCCCTCAATTATTTGTACCCAGTATCAAGCTCATTAAACTTCCACACAAACCAGATATAGGTAGTATATATAGCACAAGTGTCAAGGATGAGGACATCATCCATGTTATACAGGTTTCATGATCCTCTCATACACACCACATTCCTTGCTCTGCATGATATCCAGAAGAAGGAGAAGAAGAAGAAGAAGAAGAAAAAGATGATGATGATGATGATGATGATTGTGTATGAAATCATGAATTTTTTATGTAGTTTCTTTTATTAAAGTGTATATTAATAGAAACAAAATTACCATTTGTTTATCTCTTTCCAATTCTTTTTGTTTTCTTCTACATATGTTTTGTTTTAAATGATATTCCTTTCTTATTTTTTCACATCGTTATTACTTCTTTATTTCTTGCTAACTTACCTCCCATCCACTACTCAAGCAAAGTAGTAGTTCTCTTAAAAAATATCTATTATTAATAAGAGATAAATAAGCAAAATCTCTTTGGTGGCTATGCAGAGGTTATATGTAAGTGGGGTGGAGATATTATTACAATTGTCCAAGTAACAGGTTATGAGGCCTGAACAAAAGTGCAGGCTATGTGTACAGAGCAGAGACAGACACAAACGGTGTTATAAGAACAGATATGACAGTATTTGTCAACTGATTGCAGATGCAAGATGGGAGTGGGGAACTGTTAGGAACTTGGCTGATCATTTTGAGGATAATACCCTCAAAATGATAGAGGAGTTTGGAAAAGAGATAGTTTTGGGAGACAGAAAAATTTAAAGAGATCTGTGATGCACATCCCAGCACACTCATACCTGCTCATCCTGGACAACTGACTCTGTCCCTCTCCTCCACAAAGTGAAAGAAATGAGGAAGATCTCATTCACTAGTCATTGCCCTGTGGTTAAGATGCTGACTCCTGAGGCATGCTTGCAGTAAAATCAGCTGGATAGAAGCAAATGAGATGGTTTTAGAGGTGGGACATTTTGCTTGTGCAACTGCTGCTGTGGGTGTCTGGATTGAATTTAGGATATAACTGCTCTTAGGAGCAGACACCTGTTTATTGACAAGCCAGTGATGGGAGGGAAAATGTGTATGTGGGGAGAAAGTAGTGGTGGGTTGAACTACAGTTGTTGAAAGGCTTTGTGTAATTGTAATTGAAGAGGAGTATACTGTTTGCTATAATAGCAAATTTCCTGCTATACCTTTAGAATCCAGCCAATTTTTTCCTCTAAAAACCTTTAAGTAACACATTAGATCTTTGAGTCAATCTCATGCCACTAACATACCTCTCTCTTATATTCGTACATATTAACTATTAAGCCCTTATAAATCACCTCTAATTTTGTGTAATACCAATTAAAAACACCTGGGGTCACCTTTGAATCACCCCTAATTCAAATACTATTGGTAACTAGCAGAAGCCATCACCTGATGGCTGAGGTACGTTATCCATGATAAGCACAGTCTTAAACAAGGAAATAAGCCACAGTTAATTATGTGCATAGACTGCACTTTAAATGCCTTTTATTAACTGTGTGCAACATCTCCCAGCACACAAACCAGGTGTGACATGATAGTTCTTCCTTTAACTTCTGCTTGCTGAGATTACAGCTAGACACAGCTTTAATCCAATTAACAAACCCATCACGAGGTGAAAAATGAAAAACTGCTGACATTTCTGATGACTACCATTAGTGAAATTTTTAAGGTGTGTTTGTCAAATTGTATCCTTCCTATTTGGATCCTATGTCTTGTCAAAGTATAGATCCAGCATTAGAAATATTTTCAGAAAAATGGTATTTTCTGATTGAATGTGATTTCATCACTAGGTCTGCTTCACAGTATGAATGGCATAATAAGTTTGCAAAGTTTTCTTTTTTTCCATTTATTAAAGCAACAAATTGTTTCCTTTGACATTTTGTCTCAGAAAAAACTCTGAGGTGAATAAAAATAAATGGAGAACTATTCAACTGAGTGGAAACAAGGAAAATCATCTATAATCATCTGAATTTCAACAGGATTTCCATTTCAGAGAGGACTTAGTGTGTGATTTTTTTCTTCTTTTTTTCTTAATAAAATTACTATGTCATTTTTTGTAGGAAAGGTTTGTATGCAATATCTCATAATACTGAAGATTATACCCCGTTGCCAGGGCCTAGAGGAAATTCAATACTAGGTAGTCTAGTTCCTTGCATTATAGCCTTTGTGGAGTTTCTCACAGCTATTATCAGCTTGAGACAGGTTGGAAAATTAATAGGAAATGCTACTTGTTTAACTGATTCTGTGCTGACCCACGTGAAAATGGAATTTTCATATTACATTTTTATCTGCTATCTGAATTTTATGTTCAGTAAATATGTCTGAGTCAGAGAAAAAAATAAAAAGAGAATGACACCACTTTTCCCCCTACTTATCATCTTCCTCTTATGCTCTACATTTCCTACCGTTTCCTGTTTCTACCTGTTTTCTATGATGTCCATGGTGGAGAAATGAACATTAAGATGCATTTCTCTTTTCATTGTCATGATCTGGAAAAGAAAGTTATTGCCACAAAAATCATTGGTAGTGTCAAATGATTCACATCAAAAAACCAATATGATTTTATCAATAGAAAATAATTAAATATTAGACATTACCATCTGCCTTGTTAATGCATCCTAAGGGGCATGGGACATTTCCTCTGACTTGCAGCTGAAATCTTCCATATGTGATGCATCCAGCAGTGTGCTAGGAAATGCTTAAAAACTGATTTTCTAGGGGGAGGGGAAGGAAGACTGTATGGCACACTTTAATTTTAATCAGCATTACTAATATTTCCTACAACACTTTCATAAGTCTAGACAAGCAGCAAAACAATAAATCAAGCCTTGATCTATAGCATTTGCCAATTTCTGAGGCATAAACGCTCACACTGCAAATTTAGCAATTAGCTAGCATGAGATAGTTGGAGCTGGCTCCAGTACACCTCAGTTGTGTTGCTCATTATATTATGATTTTCTTGAAAGCGGGCTCTGTCTTACTTTTCTATTTGTAGGTATTGAATCTATTTGTATTCTATTTGTGCATTTATCACAGTACTTTGCACTTCGCAAGCACATAATAAATAATTCATTCATTCATTTATTCATTTATGAAGACTCACTGAAAACTGTATCTAACACCCAATTTTACACTCTGCAGAGAACTTATTACTGTGTACACACGTGGAACTTCCAATCGGTTGGTACTTCCAAGGAAATACCTTTATTTGTCACCCTCAGGAAGCTCTTGTTCTTGCAAAAATAATAGGACAGGTAACAATTGGAAGATGTTTGAATAAATTTTGGTACATGAATATAACGAAATAGAAGAAACACCATAAGAAATGAAGGATATGAGTTATTCAGAGAAATATAAGGAGTTTTATATAACTGGTACAGGTCAATGTAAGCAGAACTGGGAAAATAATGTATCATTATGCAAATACGAAGAACACTAAAATGAAGCTAAATGCTATGTGATTATACTGGCTAATCTTGGTCCCGGGGATGAAATGAGGAAATGTGCCTCTCTCCCCTTTTCCCTGGAAATTATGGAACTATGAGTGCAAAGTGCTTCATATGCTATCAGACATGACTGGTGTCCATTGATTATTTTATTTTGTGTTATTTTTTTCCTTGTTGTTTTAACACAGGAAAGTTCACTGTGGGATTCATAAATGAACATGATAACAGGGAAAAATTGACAAAACACTCATTTGAAACTTAGAATAGTTGCTAAATGAAGAATACGAAAAATTCAGTACAACAGGGGATTACTTATAGTACAATATAAAACCTAATGGTGGTGGATTCAGAGGACCAGGGTTCAACTTGAAGCTCTGTTGTTACTTGTGTGACATTGGCTAAGTCAGTTAACCTCTTTAAATCTATCGGTTGATTCTTAAGGATGAGAACAACAAAGTAAGTCCGAGAGCTGTAGTTTTAGGAGTTCAGACCCCCAGGGTACCTTGAACCTGGTGTAGTAGTTACCCTTCTGTGGAATCAACCATCAATTTAGAAACAGTGTGGTAAAGAGGGGAAAATGAAGGCTATGGAATCAGAGGATTATATAAATTATATAAAGTGAATAATCTCTTATTATATTGTAATGACAAATCCTAGCACTACAGAACTTATTATAATAGACATGTTTCTGCTTTCAGTGGAGAAGTATAAATTCCAAATGTAGTGGTAGAATTGCTTGATATTACTTTTTTTTTTCTTTGTTTTCACAGAAAAGTTCAATAATGGAAAATTCAGGAAGAGAAACATCATGGGGTAGTGGATAGAGGACTGACTTCCGAATTAGGAAGACCTGTGTTCAGATCCTACCACTGACACATACTGGCTCTGCTGCTTAAATGATTCATTTAATTCCTTGATGTCCCATGGAAGCTAACACTGCTAGTAGTAGAGAAGGTTACAATTTGAATTGGTACAGAAAGTTCCTCAATGGCAGCTCTCTAACTCAATAAAATCACAGCCTAGGTTAGACAGAAAATCAGAATATGAATATTGTTACTTGAATCACTGCTGCACAGTAAGTAAGACATGTGCATAAATCATTATGGGTTTAGAAAAACAATTTCAACTGAAGAAACAGACTAAAAAGTATCCTGAGAGCCACAATGGGAATGTCACACTCTGAGCAATACAAAGAGTGAAGAGTGTCTGTGAAGGTGACAAGTGGATTACATAAACATCAATACAGCACTTTGTCCTTTTGGGGCCTAATGAGTATGGTTTGGCTGTTCTATGGGCGTATCCTTAAATGATCCAGAGAGTCACATAAAACTATTACCTAATCAAAATGCAAAATGCATTGATGTGTAGTGCAATTAAGCAATAAAGTTTGAATGTACTCATTAAACAGGAATTGAAAATAGATATGACTTAAGGGTCAAGTCCTTCCATAGCTAAGTCCATACCAAAGCTTAATCTAATATAGATGCAATGATTAGACTAACAGTTTGATGAAAACTCATGAAGTTAAAAAAAAGTTTAATATGTGTTTAACAATGTTCTTTCTCATCAAAATATAATCATGTAAAGATACTCATCACCATGAAAAAATTACATGCATCTGTTTCTGGAAAGATGAAACAATGCATAGTTTTTAACTCAGCTTTCTAATGGTTTCTATAAGAACACACATAGTCTTTGAGATGCCAAATTAAATTTTCCTGTGAGGTACAATTCCCAGATAATAGAAAGTAAAGAATATAAATAGCTAAAAGTGAATGGGCATAAGTAATAAATGCAACCTAAATTCCAAATGTTCTTTTTTCTCTAAGAAAGCAGTTAATTAGCATTATGGAGTCCTTCTTTTCTGTTAAAATGAGTAAAATAAGATAAAGCAAAATGGGTACAAGATTTAGATATGAAGACTGATACTATAAGAAAACTAGGAGAGCAAGGAATAGTTTACCTTTCAGAACTATTGAGGGAGGGAAGAATTTATCATCAAACAAGAGATAGAGAACATTATGAAAGGCAAAATGGATAATTTTAATTACATTAAATTGAAAAGGTTTTGCACAAACAAAGCTAATGAAACCAAGATTAGGAGGGAAGCAGAAAAGTGGGAAAGAATTTTTACAACCAGTGGCTCTGATAAAGGCCTCATTTCAAAAATATATAGAGAACTGAGTCAAATTTATTAGAATACATGTCATTCCCCAATTGATAAATGGTCAAAGGACATAAACAGGCAGTTTTTGGAGAAAGAAACTAAAGCTACTTAAAATAAAGAAAATGCTTTAAATCACTATTGATTAGAGAAATGCAAATCAAAATGACTCTGAGGTACCACATTATACTTATCAGATTGACTAACATGACAAAACAGGACAATGATAAATGTTGGAGAAGATGTGGGAAAATTGGAACACTGATGCATTGTTGGTGGAGGTGTGAACTAATCCAACCATTCTGGAGAACAATTTGGAACTATGACCAATGGGCTATAAAATTATATGTACCCTTTGACTCAGAAATACCACTTCTAGGTCAGTATCCCAATGAGATCATAAAAATGGGAAAAAGGCCCATATGTGCAAAAATATTTATAACATCTCTTTCTGTGGTGGCAAAGATTTGGAATTGAGGGGATGCTCATCAATTGGGGAATGGCTAAAAAAGTTGTGGTATGTGAATGTAATAGAATATTATTGTGTTATAAGAAATGATGAGCAGACAGATTGCAGAAAAACCTGGAAAGACATATATAAACTGATGCTGAGTGAAATGAGCAGAACCAGGAGAACATTGTACAATAACAGTCACACTGTGTGATGAATAACTTTAATAGACTTGGCTCTTCTCAGCAATGCAAGGATTTAAGAAAACTCCAAAAGACTCATGAAGGAAAATGCTATCCACATCCAGAGAAAGAACTATGGAGTCTGAATGCTGATGGAAGCATACTATTTGCTATGCTTTTCCTTTGTTGTTTTGTTTTATTACTTCATTCTCATGGTTTCTCTCATTGCTTCTAATCGTTCTTTACACCATGACTAATGGGGAAATACTCAATATAAATGTATAAGTAGAGCCTATATGAGATTGCATGTTGTCTTGGAAGGGAAGGCAGAGGGGAGAAAATTTAGAACTCAAAATCTTATGGAAGTGAATGTTGAAAACTAAAAATTAACAAATTAATTGTTTAAAAAATAAAATGAGTAAAATATTTCATGTACATCTAACTTTATTGAAGCATATGACTACCAATTCAATGTTATATCTAAAATAATATTGAACAAAAATATGAATATTGATGAAGACATATGCTTAAATGCATGTGCACCCCTTCAGAAGTAAAAAAAAATATAGTCATTAAAATGAAAGAGATTTAATATGTTGCATAATTTTAAAAGCACATGTATGTATAAACTATTCTAAAGTCCTCCAGTGATCATCCTAGTTTCTTGAAAGCTATACCAGAAAAGTACAAACACTGGCAAGTCTTATCTCATCTAACAACTAAAAGTAGTTGACATTGGCCTATGCCTATGATTTTCAGACAACCCCATGTTTGAAGATTTTTATCAGGTTGAGATGAGCCACAATGAGAACATAATAAAAATCTTGATGCAATGAAGTATGTATGTGTTTAATAAAATATATGTATAGGTATATATGTATCTGTATTATATACTTACATCTACATATAGATAGATACAATTACATGCATATTTATATATATATATACACACACAAAATATAGTTACACATACACATACTATATATGTATACATTTCAATGTGTCAAAAATTACAATATATACAGACAGACACATAATATATGCTGCATATATGCATGTAACCATATTAATATTTCATGTGGACGTATGTATATGTGTATTATAATTATATGTTATTATTTTGAAGTTTATGTTTTTGTCCGTATGAGTAGTGAAGCTCTATAAAGAACTTGTTACAAACCTTCGAAGTATCTTGTGAGAAAAATTCTTGTTTTTAAAAGAAATTATGTAGGTGATGATGGTAAATGATACTTTTGTATTCTTCTAGTAGAAGAACAATTTTTTTCTGTCTCATATCCTCAGAGGCATTGCAAACTTCATAAAGATTCTTTCATTCCACAAATATTTATTGAACACATTCCTTGTAGGGAATACAAAAAAGAGTAAAACAAAATCCCTATCCTCACAGAACTTACAGTCAAGTAAGGCTGGTGAAACCACATAAGACCAGAAATGCACAATTTACACAGGGTAGACTGTTAAAGTATAATTGAAAAAAAAAAAAAAACAAGAAGAGGCAGAAAAGTTTCTTTTGAGGGAAATGGAAAGGGGTAACTCAGGGAATGTTTCAAGGAGAAGATGACATTTGAGCTAGGCCTTAAATAATAGGTAAGAATTAAGCACAGCTAGGGGAAGGGCATTTCAGGGAATAGAATGAGTCAAGTTACCAAAACAAACAAACAAAAAAAAACCAAGAAAATATTCCCAATAAAGAGACAAGTAGTTTGGGTGGAACATAGGCTGCATAGATATAGATTCAGCAAACTATGGTCTCTTAAAATGTAATCCTCTAACCCAAAAGTAATGTTCTCATTGAAAGGTATTTCTAGAATTTCAAACTAAAGGATTATGCTCAAGACTTATTATTCTATCAACAGTTTTTGTAAAGATTAGTTTTGGTCTTAGGCATATCAGACCTGTGAGTGTTTTAATCAGTCTGTCTATAATGATTCCTCCCTGACAAGAACAACAGTGGAAAATAAACCAATTAAACAGCAATAACAACAACAAAACCCTCCAAAGTAAAGAAAGATAAACCTTAACATTCAGTGACTTCATGTAAAGGTGAACTTGGGTTGAGGAATGGAAATGTTGAAAATATTTTTGAAAAGATGACTCAACTTTAAAAAAAGAAACAAATAAACAGAAGAAGCCAAAAGCTTGTAGAGTCCATGGAAACTTTAAGCTTATGTTCCATGAAAAGTTTTTCTCAAAAAAGATTCAGATGAAGTTGAACAAGATAGTCACTGAAAAAATAAACATATAAATGTGTTTATATATACATTTGTATATTATACATTCTTGCATGTATAATATACATATGCAAATGCCTATATATGCACCCATATAAATGCCATGCTAGAAAATAGAAAAATACTAGTTATTGATAATGGAGACATTTGCAAATTACCAGTGCATAGTCTAAACATTAGAAAAAAATAAAGATGAGAAAAATATATGCTGCACAACTAAAACACCTCTACTCTGAACTACTAAAATAATACAGGAGAATGGGAAATAGATGAAGAAGAAGACATTTGTATGAACTATAACTATTTCCCATGGAGGTTTAACTCATGTACAATAGTCATGATAAAGAATAGGTGTGTGTGTATATGTGTGTAAGTGTATATGTGTGTGTATATATATATACATACATATAAATATATATGTGTATGTATACACACGTATGTCTGTGTGTGTGGGTATCCATGCTTAACTGAAGCCTTCTTTAGGGGAGAGGAGGGGGAAGAGGAGAAAAAAACAGAGTCAAAAGTGCACAGCAGAGAAGAAAGAAAAGTTATAAGGAAACAAAGATGGACAACTCTGAATATGATGCATAGTATTTATTATATAGGCTTTCTTGAAAGGGAAATTTATTGCTATATATTTTGAATCCTCTCATGTTCTGATGTGCACATGGCAATGTGTTTTTTCTTTTCTTATTTTGTATTTAAGTTTTAGTATTTAAGTTTATAATATGTTTCTTTTTTCTTTTCTTGTATGTTTCATAAGTTTTTTTCTTTTCTTATTGTGTAAGTTTTAGTATTTAGAAATAAAAATAAAAAAGAAGCAATAGTGTAAAACACTGTTTGAAGAAAACTTTGTGTGCTCAATTAATCCAATTTATTCTAATGATGCAAACAATAAAAATTCAGGGGCATAATAATTAGAAGTAAAATAGTAAAGATCTATCAACATTCCTACTATTTTTTCTTCATAAATAACAGTAAAAATGCTATTTTTGTGTTCTAGTGTCTTGCTGTCAAATATCTTGCATAATCAAAATGAAACAATAAAAAAGGAGAAAAATGGAGGCAGAAGAAATAGCTCAACTAAACCAAGTAAACACTAAGAATGTCTGTGTTGAAGGCAGCACAATTTTGAAGACAATTAAGAATAGAAAAAAGGAAAGTTTTTTAAAGATATCTTCATATACCCCCCTCCTCAAATGTCTTGTTAAAAATCTATAGTATCTACCATAATACCCAGATTTGCTAATCTAGTTAGTAGACCTGTCACAAAAAGTAAATGAGATTAGTAACCACTGATTCATTTTACAAGAGCTTATAGCCTATAACTTAATTCATTTTTGCCATCTATTTTCTCCTTGAAGATAGATGGTATAATATACTCTTTAAATATATTCATAACACTCCCTACCATGACAGATTCAGTTCTGCTCGAATGAATATAGCCAAGAATGATGGGGAGGTACTACTACTCTCAGATAATATAGTACAGATTAATACAAAACCTTCTCCTTAAGAACCTGGTTTACTCCTTACTACAAATACACACAGCATCCAAGGGAGGAATAGGTTTAAGCTTAGACCATAAAAGTAGTGAGGCATACATATAAGAAATACCTTTGACAAGGTTTAAATCACATCACCTACTCTGGAAGTCATTCTTTCTGTGTAGAGACCTCATGCAAAACCTCCATTGTTATTGTTGTTCTAACAGGAAGATAATCATGTAAAGGAGAACATGTTATTGTTAGAACTCTGAATTGATAAATACACACTTTCTATGTTTTTTGTCCAGTATAATTTGTAAGAGTGTGACTTTGAGTTGGTATATACATTGAAAAATCAAGGTTTAATAAATATAAAAATAACCTCATTGTGAAAAGAAGGAAATGCAAGATGCACAGCAACTCTACACTGTCTTGTGTTTGCTGAATCATAAAGAAAATAAACATTCACACAACTATTTAAATTGAGATAATATTTTTTGTTAAATATGCAAAATGTATTGAAACTTATTTTGCTTCACTATTAACCACTTCTTTCTGGCATTTTATCTATTTAGATTTCTCACTAAAAAAGTTCTCACTAAATAAAATTAACATGAACACCATTGAAGGATCCCCAGGTAAAGACAGAGAATTTAGAACTAGATGAGAACTTGTCTAACCCGTTAGTTTTACAGATAAATTGAATCTCAATGATCTCAAATGATGCACCTTGAAAGTTGCTAAAATTTTGATTTTCCACACTTCACTTTAAGTGCATTATCCACTAGGTCACCTTGCCTCCATAATATAGCCTACTCTCATAACTCTTAATTTATGTCCACTGTTTTTATATCCTTTGTTGCCTCTTTTCCACATGTTCTTTTTCTTTCTTTTCATAATTAGTGTTGATAACTAAATTTTAACGTTCACTCTCTACAGTTTTTGCTTATAAAATATATATTTACATTCCTTATTCTTTGCCTAAATAGCTTTCACTGAAGTTTCTGGTGACCAAATTGTAAATATGAATGAAGCAATTGTTAATATTTTCTGCCATCATTAATCTTCACTTCTTTTTGTGTGGTATGTCTTATTGACTGATACTCTCTGTGTGAGTTACTGTGCTTTTTTTGGTGAAAATGTTCAATATTTTCTCAATATGCACATTGACAATGTTCTACAAGTCTATAAATTCTCATTGTAAATGGTAATGATTTAGGAAATAGTATTTTTTCAGAGCTAGTTACCTGAATTCTTGTCAAGTGATCATGACTCTTTTTTTCATTTGCACATTGCTGATATTTAACTTGGGGGAAAAGAGACTGGAGATGGGAAAGAATGGAATAGGATACACTTTCATAAATATTGTTATTTCAACATGAGTATGTAAAATATTAAAATTATAAAAATAAATAAAAATAGTGAATGAAAAGGAAGTATGAAAAAGGACAGAGAGATCCAAAAAAAATGACCTGGGGGGAGTCTAGATAATGTATTGTAGTACTCTATAATGCAGTTCATGTTAATTCTGTAAAATGCATGACATTGTCAGTAACAAATCTGAAATTTTTCTAAATTCATAAGGTGTCAGAAGATAGCAAATGCCAAAAATTGAATAAAAACTATTTTATTTGATTTTTTTTTACTAAGTACTGCCTAGACCATCTTTATTTTCATTGTGATAATGATGGTGGTTCTGAGATTGGACATTTTCTTTGTGTACAATCCAGAAAAGATAGGAGAGTAATATAATTCCCATGTATCTGTCATTTCCTGTGGCAAAACTCAAAAACCTGTCCTGGCAACATCATGGAATTGCTTTGATAATCAAATGAAATAAGTTATGATAAAGCACTTTGAATTGTAAAGTGAAAATGTAAAAAAAATATGTAAGTCATGGTTACTATGTTAATTTTTCTTCATATAACAATTTAATGAACATTCACCATTCTGGTCATTCTCCTCTGGATGCTCTCCAGCTTGTCAATCCCCACTCTCTCTCTTTAAATGTAACACACAAAATAAAACATATAGATGAAGATAAACTACAGCACCAAGGATAGTGGAATTTTTACTTTCTGTAATATGCATACATATATCTCCAAACATCCACATACATATTTTATATTTGTATATATATGTTTTATATATACACATATTACACTATTTCATTCAAATTCAGTATAAGCTTTTACATACAAAGCCTTATGCTAGGCACTGAGATACTTTGCTCAGTGCTGCAAATAATTATAATAATATTTATGCAGCCTATCATTCAACATTGAAGTCCTCTTCCAATGCTTCATCAAGATATGAAGATGAACACTGGATTCTTTAAGTCTATGCCAATATAAGATAAGCAGGCCCTCCTAAACTTAGAAGACTTTGAGTGTAAGTGTATCAATAGACTATATGTCATTGGAGAATGAACTTAGCTGAGAGGCTTTTTGTAAAAATAACCTGCTCAGCCCTTCCCTCAAAATTGTTACCATAGAAACTTGACTCATTAATTTGAATGGCCATGCACAGGCAGGCATTTCCCAGAGTTCATCAAGAGTCCATAGTTTTGATCTTGTCAGATTTTCTAGGGAGAAATCAAGGGGGTAGAGGGGTCAAAAAGCACATGTGTTCAGATTATAAATGGAGAACAGTGGAAAAATATTGTTTTCCACTAAAACTTTTGAATGATTATGTAAATGTAGAGTTGTAAAGAAGTTTATTTATCATCTAAGCCAATTTCCTTCCATTCTAGTCCTGCCCAATTCCTTCTACAAATATTCCTGTTAGGAGGTCAATTAGTCTCTGAATAATTCTCATATGTAGAATTACAATATCCTTGAAAGGCAATCCATTCCATTTTAAGACTATTCCAACTTTTGTAATATTCCTAAACTGATACCTCCCCTCCTTGAACAAAATTTTAACCTTTAGAACTTCATTAATTATTATGATACTTCAAAACATTTGGTGAGAAATTTACTAATTTAAGATCAACCATCTGTAATTCCTCAAATTATTACTTGTTAAGATTTTTTTTTCCAAACCAGCCATATCATAACTCCCCTTCTTTGGATGGACATTGTCTACTTTGTCACTGTTCCTACTAAATTGTGTTTACCGAAGCTAAACATAATATAATTCAATGTTTAAAAAATCTTTAAGACTTCTGTTAAAGACAGTTATGTGAAAGATCTTAGAAGAGCCCATCTCTCAAACAAATAGCAAATATCTGGAAGATTATAGATAGAACTATATTAAAGACAAGTGAGGAGGTAGAGCCGAAAAGAAGCCAGGAAGTTGCCTGAGCTCTCTTCAGTTTCCCTCAAAAGTAACATTAAATCCAAAAAAGGGGAGAGGCCAGCTAGGTGGTAAAGTGGATGGAGTTCCAGCCTTGGAGTTAAGAGGACCTGAGTTCAAATCCGATCTTAGGCACTTGATGCTTACTAGCTGTGTGATCTTGAGCAAGTCACTTAATCCCGATTGTCTCACCAAAAGAACAAAACAAAACAAAAAACAAACAACATTAAATCAAGCCTCTGAAGGGGTTTTGGAGTGAAGGAACCTACAAAAAAATGGAGTGAAACAATTTTCCACCTTATGATAGCACAGAAGGACTTTAGCAAAGGTATGTCTCATTTGGGGAAAAGGGGAGGACAGCCAAGTGTAGACGTGTCCAGGCAAATCAGTGGGAGGCTTTTAGCCATAGATCAGCAACCAAGTACCCTCTGTCTTGGCTCAGCAGGCCAACTGTGAAGCCTGCAACTCCTGCACAAAAGGCAAGTTGCTAGCCCCAGAAACCAGGCAACAACAGGTACAACTAGGCTGGGTCACCCCAGTGCAGTGAACAAGCCACCAGCACCTGAGGCCACAGTGCACAAAGCCAGGGACCAGGCTCCTTGCTCCCAGCACAAGAAGTTTGGGATAGTGCTGCCTGTGCCCCAAGAGGAGAGCTCAATTTTAAAGCCAAGAAATAGGCAAAAAGAAAAATAATAATCAAGAAGCAAAAATATAAAAAAAAAACCCTTGACTATCTTTATTAGGGAAGTTAGAAGGTGTATACATAGAGAGAGGACGTGGGCATAAGTTGAATTTAATATGATAATAGAAAAAAAATAATTAAGGGGTGAAAAAGGATTGCACTGGGAGAAGAAGAAAGGGAGAGGCAGAATAGGGTAAATTATATGACATGAAGAGGCACAAAAGATCTATTAGAATGGAGGGAAGGAAGAGGAGGGTGAGCACTGTTTTCACCTTACTCTCATCAGATTTGTCTCAAAGAGGGAATAATATACATATTCTGTTGGTTATAGAAATCTGTCTTAACCTACAGGAAGTAGGAAGAGAAAGGAGGAAAACAAGGGAGGGGGGTGGATAGAAAGAAGAGCAAAAGGACAGGCAGAAGCAGTACGGGAAAGAAGAAAGAAAAGAGAGAGGGGTTGGTAGAAGGGAGGGCAGATTGAGGGAGGTGGTAGTCAGAAGCAAAACACTAGTGAGGAGGGAAAGGAGAAAGAAAAGTATAAACTGGGGAGAAAATAGGATGAAGAGAAAGACAGCTAGTAATCATAACTATGAATATGAATGGGATTTATTATCCCACAAAACAGAAGTGGATAGAAAAGCGGATTAAAAACCATAATCCTGTAATATATTGATTATAAGAAACACATCTGATGCAAAGAGTAAAGGTAAAAGGCCGGAGCAGAATATATCATGCTTTAGCTAAAGTAAAAGAAAAGGGGAGCTAACCATTCTGATCTCAGATAAAGCAAAAGCAAAAATAGATCTAATTAAAGAGATAAGGAAGGAAACTATATCTTGCTAAAAAGTACTATACACAATGAAGTAATATCAATACCAAATATACATGCACCAAATGGTGTAACATCCAGATTCTTAGAGAAGTTAAGTGAGTTACAGGAAGAAATAGACAGCAAAACTATACTAGTGAGGGACCTCACTCTCCTCCTCTCAAAACTAGTTAAATCTAATCAGAAATTTAAATATAACAAGAAAGAAGTTAAGAAGGTGAATAGAATTTTAGAAAAGTTAGATATGGTAGACCTCTGGAGAAAACTAAATAGGAATATACATTTTTCTCAGCGGCTCATGGTACCTACACAAAAATTGACCATGCATGAAGTAGCAAAGACCTCACAATCCAATGCAGAAAGGCATAAATATTAAATGCATCCTTTTCAGATCATGATGCAATAAAAAAAATACATGTAATAAAGGGCCAAGGAAAGATAGACTAAAAATTAATTGAAAACTAAATAATCTAATCTTAAAGAATGAGTAGGTCAAACAATACATCACAGAAACAATCAATAATTTCATTAAAGAGAATGACAATAATGAGACAACATACCAAAACTTATGGGATGCAGCCAAAGTAGTTCTTAGGGGAAATTTGATATTTCTAAATGCTTACATGAATAAAATAGAGAAAGAGAAGAACAACAAATTTGGCATATAACTAAAAAAGCTAGAAAAAGAACAAATTAAAATCTCCAATTAAATACAAAATTGGAAATTCTGAAAATCAAAGGAGAGATTAATAAAATTGAAATAAAAAAACTGTTGAACTAATAAACAAAATTAGGAGCTGGTTTTATTAAAAAAAACCTTTGGTTAATTTAATTTAAAAAAGAATAAAATCATATTACCAATATCAAAAATGAAAAGGGTGGATTCACCACCAATGAAGAGAAAATTAAAATAATAATTAGGCGTTATTTTGCCCAACTGTATACCAATAAATCTGACAATCTCAGTGAAATGCATGGATATTTCCAAAAATATAAATTTCCCAGATTAACAGAAGAGGACATAAAATACTTAAATAACCCCACTTCAGGAAAAAAAAAAGGGAATTGAATAAGCCATCAATGAAGTCCTTAAAAAAATCTCCATGGTCAGATAGATTCACAATTGAATTCTACCAAACATTTAAAGAAAAATTAATTACAATAATATTTAAATCAATCAGAAAAATAGATAAAGAAGGAGTTCTACCAAATTCTTATTTTTTATGATACATATATGGTGCTGATACCTAAACCAAGAATATCCAACCCCTTCAAAAATATGGACCTATTTCCCTAATGAATATTGATGCAAAATTTTAAATAAAATATAAGAAAAAAGATTATAGCAATTTATCAGTAGGATAATATCTTATGACCAGGTGAGATTTATGTTGAAATGCAGGGCTGATTCAATACAAGGTAAATTAGCAGCATGGTTGAGCATATCAATAAAAAAACTAACAGAAATTATATGATTATCTCAACAGATTGATAAAAAAAAAACTTTTGACAAAAAACAGTACACATTCCTATTAAAAACACTAGAGAATATAGGAGTAAATAGAGGTTTCCTTAAAATGATAAGTAACATCTATCTAAAAGCATTAGCAAGCATTATATATAATGGTGATAAGCTAGAAGTTTTCCCAATAAGATCAGGGGTCAAACAAGGATGTCCATTGTCACCACTGTTATTCAATATTGTACTTGAAATATTACCTTTAGGTATAAGAGAAGAAAAAAGAAATTGAAGGAATTAGAATAGACAATGAGGAAACAAAAACATCACTCATTGAGGATGATATGATGGTTTACTTAGATAATCCCAGAGAATCAACTAAAAAAAAAAAAAACTACTTGAAATGATTACCATCTTTAGCAAAGTTGCAGGATATAAAACAAACCCACACAAATCATTGCCACTTCTATATATTATTAACAAAGCCCAGTAGCAAAGTGATAGAAAGAGAAATTCCATTGAAAATAATTATGGACGATATAAAATATTTGGGAAACTATCTGCCAAGAAAAACCCAGAAACTATATGAACATAATTACAAAACACTGTTCACACAAATAAAATCAGATCTGAATAACTGGAAAAACATCAATTGTTTATGGGTAGGCCAAGTTGATATAATAAAAATGACAACACTACCTAAATTAATTTACTTATTTATTGCCATGCCAATCAAACTAACAAAACTTTTATAGAGCTAAGAAAAAATAATAACAATCAGCTGAAATAACTAAAGGTCAGAATATAAAGGAAATTAATGAAAAAAAAATTCAAAGGAAGGTGACCTAGTTATACTAGATCTAAAACTATATTATAAAGCAACAATCATCAATACCAATGCAACCAAGATTAGAAGGGAAGCAGAAAGCTGGGAAACAATTTTTAAAGCCAGTGTTTCTGATAAAGGTCTCATTTCTAAAATATGTAGAGAACTGAGTCAAATTTATAAGAATACAAGTCCTTCCTTAACTAAGAAATGGTCAAAGGATATAAACAGACAGCTTTCAGATGAAGAAATTAAAGCTATTTATAGCTATATGAAAAAATGCTCTAAATCACTATTGAGTAGAGAAATGTAAATTAAAATAGCCCTCAACCTCATATCTATCCTATTGGCTAACATAACTAAAAAGGAAAATGATAAACATTGGAGAAGGTGTGGGAAAATTAGAACACTAATGCATTGTTGGTGGAGTTGTGAACTGATCCAAATATTCTGGAAAGCAAATTGGTACTATGCCTAAAGGGCTATAAAACTATTCATATTCTTTGATCCAGCAATACCACTACTAGGTCTGTATCCCAAAGATATAAAAAATGGAAAAGGACTACATGTACAAAAATATTTATAGCAGCTCTTTTTTTGTGGTGGCAAAGAGTTGGAAATTGAAGGGATGTCCATCCATTGGGGAATGGTTGAACAAGTTGCAGTACAAGTGTGAACAAGAATGTAATGGAATACCATTATGCTATAAGAAATAATGAGCAGGCAGATTTCAGGAAAAAAAAAAACAACATCGAAATATTTACATGAATTGATGCTGAGTAAATGAACAGAACCAGAAGAACATTGTACACAGAGCAGAATTGAGCAATGATACACTTTGACAGGCTTAGCTCTTCTCAGCAATGCAATGATCTAAGGTAATTCCAAAAGACTCATGATGGAAAATGCTATCCACATTCAGAGAAAGAACTATGGAGTCTGAATGCAGATCGAAGCATACTGTTTTCTCCCTTTTCTTTCCTTTCTCATGGTTTTCCCCTTTTGTTCCCATTCTTTTTTCACAAGATGGCTAATGTAGAAATATGATTAATATGCTTGTACATGTATAGCCTATATCACATTGCTTGCCATATTGAGGAGGGGAGTTTGGGATGGAGAAAAAAAAAGAAACTCAAAATCTCAGAAAACTGAATGTTGAAAACTGTCTTTACATGTAATTGGAAAAAAAGAATTTATTGGGTGGGAAGAAAAAAGAAAATTGAATTTCAAAAGCAGTAAGATCATCCATCTAGTCCAGCATTATACAAAGAGATGACCAGAAGCCCTTAGGTTGGGTCAAGGGCTATACTTTAAAAGCCACACAAACTGCCCTCCACCTCAAAAAAAAATAACCAGACTGAGTAAAAGTCTCTCTCTAAGTATATGTATGTGTATATATTATATATATATTATATATATATATATATATATATTTTTCCCTCTCAGCAATTTACCCCTAAAAATCTTGGTTATTGTAGAAGGTAGCATCTGTTCTTTTTAGTCCATGCCAATGATGATGATGATTCTGGGTAAATGTTTGGCAACAGGTTAGAAAAGAATAAATTAACAAAATTATTTTTTGGTAAATCCTTGCTTCCAATGTTTAATGGAACATTCTATGGCCAGAAATGGCAACAAAAAAATAATTGGATTCTGTATGCAGAAGAAGAGAAAACTATCCCCTTCTCTTACCATTGTGTGTCGGACATGACAGAACCTATTAAAGATGACAGACATTTATCCATCATCCACTTTATATAGATAAAAATTGCCAATTTCTCCAATTGCTAAGCACAGCCCAAACTGGCCAACAGCTTTGAAAGATCTCCTCATGATGGTCCCATTCATCTTCTTTCTCAGGGCTCCTGCTTTCCTCGAGCCCTCTTACCTTTAACTCAGTACTCTTTGGGAATGATAAGAATCATGAAACAAAATAGAGCACTGAAAAAAAAATGGGGACAGCTAAGTGGCACAGTAGATAGAGCACCAGACCTGAAGTCAGCAAGACCTGAGTTCAAATTCGGCTTCAGACCAAACACTTGACACTTGCTAGCTGTGTGACCCTGGGCAAGTCACTTAACCCCAATTGCCTCCCCCCAAAAAAGGTTAGAATAGAGTAGTAAAGTGATTGGAGAAGTGTATTAGAAAGACTACTAGGTCCAAAATGTCAAAAATGGATTGTAGATGAAACAGACTACATGCAACAGACACCTACAACTAGCTAGACAGAGGCAAATGAAAAATCTTAGAGGGTTGCCTACAGCAGTGGTGCCAAACCCAAACTGAAGCCCTGTGGGCTGCAAGCACTGATACCTCTGGAAACAGATGCAACTGAGAAATGTTTAACAAAATAAATAGTTGCTCTCAGGCTGCAACTGGAGAGCTTGACGGAGGACTCAAGCTGGATGCTGTGCCCCCTGACTCGAACAGTGCCCTCCCAGACGTTGTCTTTCGTACTCACCCTCGGCTTTTATCGTGCCCCTCCCTTCCACAGTCCTTTTCCTGTTTTGTGGCCTCCAGTAAAGCTGGGGAGTCCCAGACATGTCTACAGAGCATCATGGAACTGGTGCTGATGCAACCTTCAAGAAGCCCCTTTCCCCCCCAAAGTATAGTTCAGATGAGAAACTCCATGGCTCCCCATTGCTCATTAAGTAAAACCCAAACTCTGTTTATAATTTGTTTTCAGACTAATATCTCTCTGCTCCCCCACACTACTTTAGCACTCCAGACAGACTGGATTACTCTCTATTCTGCATATTCATCTCGCACTTTATCACACCTGCTCTTTTGCTGGTGTCCTTCTTCCTTCCTTCCCTATTGACTATATTCTCCCATATAGGGCTAATCATCCCAACCATAAGGGATCCCATCTCAGCTCAGAACACTCAAAGTAGTTTGCTTGTATTGCCTTTATTGCACTTAGGGAATGTTGCCTAGCATTTTAGTTCTTTGTATACAGCAAATGAACCTACTGTGTAAATTTGACCTAACCTAATTAATACATTATAAGCAAATCATACTTTAATTCCACAGATTGCTCATCATTTAGAAGGTTGTTGTGAAACTTAGACTATAGAGCTGCAAACTTTAAAGGGTTATGTAAACATCAGCTATTATTAGATCATTGTTCCCATAATCATATTCACATACAAATGTTATTACATTTGAGCCTTTCAATAACCCTGGGAGGTACTTATTACAGGCATTATTATCCCCATTCTACAAATAACTGAGGTTCAAAGAGTTTAAGTGACTTGCCCAAAGTCGCACAGCTAGAGAGTACCAGAAGTAGGATTTTTGCCTTCAAGTCCAATACTCTATTCACTATTCCAAACTTCCTTTTGTGGAATACATGGTCCCAATTACATGGTTTCACTGAACATTGTATGTTTCTAGAATCAATTAAGCACCATAGGTGCACATATACCTATACAGAATTTTCTGCTCTGATAGATTATAAAATCCTTATGGGTAAAGATTGTTTTTTTTTTTTAATTCTTCACAACTCTTAGCCAGTTTAGCTTAAAGAAGGCATTCAATAAATTTGTTGAATCAATGAGTAAATGAATTAACCTTCCTTTTTAAACTAAGCTCCAGCTTAAGGAGTGTATGGGGTAAGGAGGAAATAGAACTGGGAAAGAGAGACTTTTCATCAGCTTTCTTCAAATTGACCTAAAGTCATGGAATCATGGAATGATAGACTTGGAAGGTCCTTTGCATATCAGTTTGCCCTCCATACTTTGCAAATGGGGAAATGGAAGTCCAGAGGAAGAAAGTCATATCACACAGTGAGTCAGTGGCAGAGCTGGAAGTAGAACCCAGGTCTCTTGACTCCTGTGGACTTTACTGGCTCCTGTCATTCTCACTGTCCAGACTAAGGTAACTCAATTGTCCACCCAAAGTAACATTTGGTCTCCAGCAGGAACACCAAGGAATAGTGTATGAAAGAGCATGGCAGTTAGATCTCAGAAACATGGCCCAAACATCTTTACATCTTCATAGTAATAAAATCTCATCCATTTATCATCCCTGAATTTCTCTCCATCCTTCCTGAAGCTATATATATTTGTTTTCTACCAAAAGGGAAAGGCTTCTCTTAGAGAAAGATTTTATAAGTTATTGAGAACTACCTCAATCTATTCTAAATAAAAATAAATAATAAATAAATAAATAAATAAAACTTACAGTACAATTTAGATAATGTTAATTTGTGGTTTTCTAAGTCAATAAGTGGCCTGAAAGGATCTTCTATTTGAGTTTGACACCTCTGTCCTAGAGGACTGAGAAAGTGCTCAGGGTCAGACAGGCTGTATGTGGGTCAGAGACAGAACTTGAAATGCAGTTCTTTATGGTTCTGAGGATGCCAGGTGTCTCTCCACTATGCCATATGGTATCATAGGAAATGAACTATGAAAATAACTGCAGATACTGCAGTGTGTCCTAAAAGTCTTAGTGTAGTTATAAACTTTCGCAGCTTAAAGTTATAAAATAATATTAACATTAGCTAATATTTATTTTGTACTTATTCTATGCCAGGCACTGTGCCAAACATTCTACAAATATTATCTCATTTGATACTCACAACAACTCTGGAAGGTAGGTGCCATTATTACCCCCATTTTATAGATGAGGAAACTAAGGCAAACAAAGGTTAAGTGACTTTCCCAGGATCACACAACTAGTAAGTATCTGAGACTGGATTTGAACTCAGGTCTTCCTGACCATGGGACCAACATTCTATACATTGCCCAACCTACCTGTCTCTGAGACTTTTGGAATACCCTATATTAATCTATATATTAACCAGAACTTGTATTACTTTCCCTGCAATTTTATTTTATTTTATTTTTTGAAGCAGTCAGGGTTAAGTGACTTGCCCAGGCTCACACAGCCAATTTTATTATTTTCAATGAAGTCAATTTAAATACATAACTATGTGATTTAATTTTATATTTGCATAAGTCTTTTCATGTACATCAATTAAAAGTTTGGAAAAAAAATCCTATATCCTAATCTTTGGTTTGGAAAATATGATCCTTATTTTAAGAAAGTCTGATCACACTTAATTCTCTATACACACACATGCACACACACAAGCACACACACACACACACACAACCATAGGCACTCTTATGTTCCAAGAAACTGATTGATTTGTATTACCCCATATCTTCATGCTTTTTTTATAAGATATCCATTCTTTTGATTCTAATGTTTTTCATTTTTACCTCCACCTCTGGGAACTGCTAGGCTCCTTCAAGGTGCTACTTACTATTGGAAGTCATACCTGTTTTTCCCAGTTGTTAGCGCTTCATTACTTGAAATTACTCTGAATTTATTTTGTATGAGTTTTTTGAAATATAATTCTCTGCATTCAAGTTGTTTCCCCTTCCCCCTGGTAGAATGCAAGCTGTTTAGAATGGGGACCTACTTTCTTTATTATCTTTGTGTCCTTAGCACTTAGCAAAGTTTCTGGCACATAGTAGGTGCTATTTGAACTGAATTGAAAGAATGATATAAGGAAGTTATGATACACAAATGTTTAACCCCAGTCTCTCAAAACCTACTAACTGACTGATTGTTAACTTTTCTTTCCTTTACAAAAGTTACATGTAGAGTCAATGAAGAAAGATGCATTGCATAATAGAGCAGGTCCCCTGAAATTTGACAAACAATGTCACCTGATGAGATGATTTTAAATTTGTTACTTAGGTGAATTGGGTGCTTGTCTGATCTCATCAAAAATTAAAATGTACCTAATTCAAGATAAACTATAATTTAATAAATATCTAAAGTAATGATCTTATATAAAGTAATAACAGAAAGTTCTAAGTTGCATGATTTTTTTTAATGGAGTTCTGCAGAGTAAGAACTTGTGAATGCTTTTCTTATCTTTCTAACATTGTTTATTCTTACAATGGGCATTTAGGGGCAGTTATGGAGAGTGGATTATTATGATTCCTCAAAAGTTCCATTTCTATTAACCAACTCAATAAACTTTTATCGAACCTATACGCTTGCATACAAGAACGGTAGTAGTCATTGGCTCTCAGATTGTGTACACACACATATTCACACGCATATACATATATGTGTATCATATGCATTACACATATATATGTAAGCATAACTGAATATAACCCTTGTTCTCAAGGATTTCATAATTTAATCAAGCTAGGGGGAGTGGTCTAGGCAAAATAATTGAAATAGAAGATATTTTGATGGAGGGAGGGAAAAAATCAGAGAGAATTTCAATGATAGAAGTTATTTGAATTGGCCTTAAAGAAATAGAATGATTCCTATAGGTGTTATTGGGAAAGAAGTATATTTAAGCTGTGAAAGACAGGCATGACAATGGGATAAAATGGAACTAAACTGAGGGAAATTTAGTAGTCTACTATGGCTATGACATACAGAATTTTAAGGAAGTATTATGGAATAAGGAAGCTAGGAGGCACAGTGGATAGAGTGTCAGCCTGGAATCAGGAAGACCTGAGTACAAATCCAGCCTCAGATGCTTACTGGCCCTGGGCAAGTCAATTAACCCTGTTTACCTCAGTTTCCTGATCTGTAAAATGACCTGGAAAAGAAAATGACAAACTACTTCAGTATCCTTGCCAAGAAAATCCCAAATGGAGTCCCAAAAATCAGACATGACTGAAATGACTGAATAACAAGTATTTCATTAGGCTAGAACATGTAATGAGGGAGAGGAGACCAGCCAATGAGACCAGTCCTCATGAGAATGTAGTGATATTCTCTGCTAACGAAAATAAGCTGTGGACTTCAGAGAATTTTCAGATATTATGTCTGTTTGATTTAGCATAAGAAGAAGAGGAGCCTTTTAACTGAATCTTAAGCTAGAATTGAAGATGTTAACAAAAAGCATTGACCAGCCAAGCCATTCCTTCTGTCCTTCCCCTGTGTCTGGCCTTTGGCCCTTTGACTCTGG
>NW_020954988.1:418101-418210 GCF_900497805.2 Vombatus ursinus | reverse complement strand
GCAATTTGTGGCTTGTGAATATCCTCATCAATAAGCATCATCTGTTCTTGTTTCTGCTTTTGTTCTTTCCTGTTCTTAGGTGAAACAGTATTGGATTAGACAGTAATCT
>NW_020954988.1:417717-418034 GCF_900497805.2 Vombatus ursinus | reverse complement strand
TATGAGCTTTCAAAGGGTACAAAAAGAAACCAATTTGAAGTCTGGAAAGGTTGGAACCAGATTGTGGAAAACTTTGAATAGTAGCCTAATGAGTTTGTATTTCATTNAATGAGCTTTCAAAGGGTACAAAAAGAAACCAATTTGAAGTCTGAAAAGGTTGGAACCAGATTGTGGAAAACTTTGAATAGTAGCCTAATGAGTTTGCATTTCATTTTATGAGGAATTTGACCAAAAGAAAGAGTTGATCTGACCTGCACATTAGGAAGATTATTTTGACATGTCCATGAAGGATAGATTTGAGGCAAAGATTGATGAAA
>NW_020954988.1:417248-417708 GCF_900497805.2 Vombatus ursinus | reverse complement strand
ATCTGACCTGCGCATTAGGAAGATTATTTTGACATGTCCATGAAGGATAGATTTGAGGCAAAGATTGATGAAAAGACCTTGCTTGAAAAGTAAGGAATCTGGCTAGCGGTAGAGTAAAGGAAGATGGAGAAAAATGAGGTGACAGATTCAAAAGGGCAAATAATAAGTATAGCTGATTACACAATTCTAATAGATACAACTGTAAGGAGATGTTGTAGAGTTCACCAAGATTAATGGGGATAAACACATGAGAAAATAAAATACGGGGCAGTTTCAGTAGCAAAGTTGAAAATGAAGGACAAACAAAGTGGTTCAACAGAAAGATTCAACAAAATGAATCATTGCCAAGGTAAATAGCCAAGTGACAGATTTGAAAAGTGTAGTTTTTTATCGTTGTTTTTGTTTGTTTTTACCTTCCTTTGAAAGTCTACTAGTAGTAGGTCCTACACTCTACCTGCCC
>NW_020954988.1:416998-417131 GCF_900497805.2 Vombatus ursinus | reverse complement strand
TGGATCCCAAAAGTTATCTGTTCCAAACCCAAACATGATCAAATAAGAAGGAGCTAGTAATGAAGGAAANCAAAAAGTTATCTGTTCCAAACCCAAACATGATCAAATAAGAAGGAGCTAGTAATGAAGGAAA
>NW_020954988.1:416778-416855 GCF_900497805.2 Vombatus ursinus | reverse complement strand
TAGTGCATTGTTATTTGAACTTAGATCTTGTAATTGGACAATAAATCATAAAGCTTAGCAAGTCTCTCTCTCTCTCT
>NW_020954988.1:392610-416654 GCF_900497805.2 Vombatus ursinus | reverse complement strand
GTCTCTGTCTCTCTGTGCCTGTCTCTCTGTCTCTCTGTCTCTCTGTCTCTGTCTCTGTCTCTCTCTTTCTCATGTATATATTCACCCTCTTTAAGGCTATTTGATTTAGATGAATAGACCAAAGCTGAGTCAGTAGTTATGAATAAGACTCCTATTTATACTAATGGCATACTGAATTAAGATTGTGTCTTGCACACAAGAAGATCATGATTATGTTCAGACCATGATTTTGATTAACCTCTTCATATCAAGAACAGCATATAACAGGAGATAAAATATCTACTATGCTGAGTAGAGATTAGCCTGGTCAATAGAGAGCCACTGTCATGGATTATAATATTAAAAGCAATTTGATGTAGAATAGGAAACTTAGGTTGGAATCCCCCTCTGACTCTTCTTAAACAATTAATTGTGTGCAATTTACTTACTCTCTATTGAACTAGGTTTTCTCCATTGTAAAATGGAGAAAGATAATCCTTATATTACCTAATTTTTATGAACAAAGCTCTTTGTAAATTGTAAAGCAGTGTAAAATGTGAACTATTATTAAATTATATTAAAATATTATTAAATTAAATATTACCGTATTCAGTCATTTCAATTATGTCTGATTCTTTGTGACTCCATTTGGGGTTTTCCTGGCAAAGACATTTGAGTGATTTACTGTTTCCTTCTTCAGCTCATTTTACAGATGAGAAAAATGATTTGCCCAGGGTCATACAGCTATTAAGTGTCTCATGTCAGATTTGAATTCAGGTCTTCTAGACTCCAAACTCAGTATTCTATCCACTGTGCCACCTACCTGTTATTAAATGTTATTGAATTTTTTGATATTATTAAGCTATTATTAAATTAAGCTGACATTCATTGAGAATCTAGTGTCTAGGTACTGGCTTTAAATAGTATGGTCACTGACTTCATGGACTTAACAGAAATCTTAGGGAGATAATATACACTTTCAAATACCAATAATAAAAAGAATTGTCAAATTAACAGATATTTATTAAGCACCTACTATTTACAAAATGCTCTGCTAAGCACTGAGTGAATGAGGAAACAGACAGTAGTCCCTGCCCTCAGAGCTCTTACAGTTTAATGAGAGAAAATATTTAACCAACTATGTCTATGATAAATGCACAAGGTGGACATAAAGTAGTATTTGAACTGTAACTGGGAAAATGTCATTATGACAAGGAGATCAAACATGTAGAAGTTAGCATTCACATTGGGTTTTAAATAATGGATTGTATTTCAATAGGCCAAAAGGGAAGAGGGAATTTAAACCAAAAGGAAGAACATGTGCAAAGGCATGTAGAAGAGAAAGGATGTGGTTGTGTTTACAGAACAGTGTATATGCCTGTTTAACTGGAACATAGAGTCAATAGAAAGGGATAATTTGAAGGCTACACTTATGGAGAGAGGGGGGCCACCCAATTGTCAAGCACTATTAAGTTTGTTCATAGACTTTTTTTTCTTCGTAGATGGGATAAAGTTACTTTGTACAGACAGCTGTATGTATCTTTCCTCTTCCCATTTTCCTATATAATCAATTTCAAAATCTTATAAATTCTACTTCCATAACATCCTACAGTCCCCATCTCTCCCACAACCTGCACTCTAATACTGGCCCTGTTCAATTTCAACTTATATTATTGCAATAGCTTCCTAATTTATCTCCTTACTTCCATTTTTCCTTCTTAACAACTAAACCTCCACTCAGTTGCCAAAGTGATATTCTAAAAGCATAAGTCTGACAAGGTCATTCCACTGCTCAAAACTCTTCAGAAGCTCCCTATTGACCACAAAATAAAATACAAACTCCTCAGCCTAGAATTTTAACTTCTTGATAATCTTGACTTTGTTTGCTCTCCAGATTTATTTTATATTAATCTTCTTTATCAATTCTAAATTTCAGCTAAACAGCTCACTTTCTGCCCCTTAAATTCCTAATTCTGTATCTTACTTCCATATCTAGAATTAATACCTTCTTCACCCTCACCTATTTGAATATTTACTGTTTTTAAGACATAGATTTATTATTATTCAGTTATTTTTCATTGGTGTCTGACTCTTCATGACCCCACTGGGTTTTTTTTTTTTGCAAAGATATTAGAGTAGTTTTCCATCTTCTTCTCCAGCTCACTTTACAGATGACAAAACTGAGGCAAATGGGTTTAAATGACTTCCCCAAGATCAGATTTGAACTTTCTGACTCCAGACCCAACACTCTATCTACTGCTTCACCTATCTGCCAAGAAGGTACAGATTAGGTGCTATCCATGTCCTTCTAGAAACCTGTCCACATCTCTTCAGTTTTTAATGTTCTCTTTTCCCACAAATTATCTTTTATTTATTTGTTGTTGTACATGTCGCATTCTAGTAGAACATAAGCTCCTAGGAGACTTATTTATGAATGTGTGTTTTGCATTTGCTTCTTTTTGTCTTTTTATTCCTAATGCAAGACAGAATGATTTGTGTAGAGTATGTATTTAAGAAATGTTTATTGAACTAAACATGGAATCCACAGAATTTAGTAACTGATTGGACATGAAAGGATAAATGAATAAAAAGATTTATTCTTATAAAGAGAAATCATGGCTTGAAAGAGGAGATATGAGAAGATAATTCTACTACAACCATTTGAAGATGTTGGAGGTCCACAAGTGTGGTACATTCTTCATAATTTCAGATTTTTTGATGTGTGATAACTTTTTTTTAATCTTTAACAATATCTTTTTATACATGTGGTTCAAAAAATGACATTTGTTGAGTACTCACTATATACCAAGCACTGAACTAAACACTGAGGATATAAATATATAAATATATAAATACGAATCAAGAGAATCTTTACTTTGAAGGACCTTATATTATAATAGGAAGGAATAATGTGTGGTGTGTGTGTGTGTGTGTGTGTGTGTGAATGAGAGTGTTGTTTAAGAAGGAGTATTTTAAGTCACAGGGAGGGTGAGAGGAATCATAAGAGAATATCTTCATATTCTCTAGCAACAATGACATTATTGAGTTGATTAAGATGCCAAAGCTGGAAAGTAAACAGGGTGGGGAACAGGAACATACATGTAGGTGATGTCAGGACAAAACATGTCTGCATTATAAAGTGAAGTATGTCTGAAGCCAGCCAGATATCATGGGTCAGGTGAGGTACTCATCAAATAGAATAGTGAGAGTCCCAGAGCAGGAATTACAAGGGGGTGGAAGTGGGATTCAGGAGAATGGCAAGAGAGGGGACAGTGATAAGATGGTGGGCAAGATGATGTCTTTGGTATGAAAGTCAAGTGAAAAAAAGGTAAAAATGAAAAATAACAACAATAAAACCACTGAGTTTTGGTACGAGAGTAACTGAGTGGATGATAGTACTACTTAAAGAAATAGTAAATTCAACAGGAGTAACTAGTTTGGGGGGGGAAGAACAGGGGGGAGAGTAATTGGGAAGAGATGGAAAGTTTACTTTGGGATATATCAACTTTGTGTTGTCATTGGGACACACAGTTGACAATGACCTCTAGGTAACTAGAAACCTACAAGTTACAAGCCTAGTAGAGAAGAAATATGAAGCCTAGAGGCAAAGATTTAGAAATCATTCACAGAAAGGTAATAGCTTAAACTTTGAGAATAAATGAAATCACTAAGGGGAAAAACTGTCAAGTGAGAAAAGAAGAGGTATAGAGATCAAATCTTAGGAGCAGAAAGCCAAGATAAGAAGCCAACTGGAGAGAGTGAATCAGGAATAGGGATGGGAGTATTCAACAGTATCAAATGCTACAGATAAATCAAGGAGTTTGGGAATTGAGGGGAAGAGATATCATTGAATAGGGAGAACAGGAGGTTATTGATTACTTTTGAGATTAGAGTTTCAGTAGAATGATGCGTTTGGGAAAGAGAAGGGAGCTAAAATCCAGATTTCAAAGAGTGACAAGGAAAGGCTGGATGATCTTAGGTGATGCAGTAGATAGAGTGCTGGACCAAAGAGCCAGAAAGTTCTGAGTTCAAATCTGCCTTCAAACGCTTACTAGTTGTATAACCCTTGGCAAGTCATTTAACCCCATTTACTTCAGTTTCCTCATCAATAAAATGAACTAGATAAGGAAAGGGCAAACCACTCCAGTACCTTTGCCAAGAAAACTGCCAATGGTGTCACAAAGAGTTGACAGAACAACAAGATTTAAATTGCATGGGGGAAAAGCAACCAACAACCATTTTCTAGAGATAAGAAATTTTGTTGCTGTTATTGTTTAGGTGAACTAATTTGAGTATGAAAATGCTATAGTTAGTAATCCCATCTCCTCAGGCTCTGAATAAGTCCTGTATATGAGAACATCACATTTATATAGCACTTTGCAATACTCTTTTTCTTTTTTAAACAACACTCCAGTGCATAGATTAATTAAAAAGCATTTATTAAGTACTTACACTAGATGGATAACACTGTGCTAAGTATTAGGGATAGAGGGAAAAAGACAAGATAGCTACACACTCAACAAGCTAATATTTTAATTGGGGAGAGAAGACACATGAGTTTGAGCTACAAATCTAATGGGAATGTCCTCATGGTCCTCAGTGGGCAGCAGAAAAACAGATGATAACTATACTGAGGCTGGGAGAGGTAAAATTACTTGCTCATAGACTTGTAGCTAATATGTGGCAGAGCCAGGCCTTAAAACCAGTCTTCTAACTCAATGTTCATAATAGTATAATTCTAAAAGGTCTTTTCCACAAGGCCCTTTGCAGTATTTATGAGTAATTATGTGGTGTTTGCTATTAAACATTGTCAGCACTTCTCTTAGTGTTGGATTTGGAGTCAATGTAACTGGATCTTCCACTTAACATGAATGTGACCTTGGGTCAGTGACAACTTCTCTGGACCTAAAGTTATTCATCCGTAAAACCAAGGTCTGTTCTAGATAACCTTTAATAATCCTTTCACTTCTAAATCTATAACTCTATGATACTTCACAATGATATCTCAGAAGTTATACCACCTTTCAATGATTACTAATCACTAACCAATGAAGCAGAAGGGACAGGAAACTGGTACTTGTATTAGGGAAAAATAAATACTGATCAAAGCAGAGCAGCTCTTTTTTTTTTTTAACATGAAATCGTTTTTCATTGAGATGATTTGATACATCTCAGCTTATAAAACCCTATTTTTGTACACAGCCTTCTTTTTTTCTTGTAGGTAGGTGGCAGTTATTTTGTACGTACAGTCAGTGACAGGAATTTCCCTTATTCCAATGGTTTTGAGAAGTGGTGTAAGTACCATAACAATTTTGTAATTAATTTATTTTCCATACAGGGAAAAAAAAAAATGAAAGAGGGTAGGGCACCATTCATATGGTGACTCAGGAAGAAAAAAAGAAAAAGAAATAGCACATAGCCAGAAAGACTTATAGATACATCCAATAGTTCTTCATTTTATTCTCTTTGGAAATGCCAGTGCACCTGTAGAATCTTCCTTCTGTAGTGCCATCACCCTAGGTGGTATGAATAAATAGTACACAGTATGGAATGTAGTATTTCCTTTTACTCTTTCTAAAGTCATTTCTATGCCAGGTGTGGTGGCACACATATGTAATCCCTGCTACTGAGGGAGGTTAAAGATGGTGAAAAGCTTAAATTTGGGAAGTTCTTAACTTCAGCAGGGCTAGAACTGATCAAGGGACTGTACCAAGTCAGGTACTAATATGTTGAGGCTAAGGGGACCAAAGGTCCACCAGGCTATCAAAGAATGGGTGAACCTGCTCAGGTAGAAAAATTAGAGGTTGAAGCTTCCAGATGGATTAATATTGTAATAAAGCCTGCCAATAGCCACTGCACTTTTCAACCTGGCAAGATAGACCAACAATAACAACATTGTTAATAATAAGAAGCATCACTATCATCACCATCATTGTATTTCCCTCAAACAGTTAGTGGCAGCTCCTTTATTTTAATACCATAAGACTAGGTGAAAAAATTTGTGTTTATTAATAAATGCCTGTCAGAATTTCACAGAATCACAGACTTTGTGTAGGAAAGCATCTTAAACAGGATGGTGCAATATATTGCATAGATTATTGAACTTGGAGTTCTATTTCTAACCGTGTACTGACTAACCATGTTTCATTGTGTTGTTGGTCATAACCACCACTCTGAGATTCATTATACTTACTTGTAAAATGCTGTTATAATAATTTTAAAATTTCCTTCTATTTAGTTATTTGTTTGTTTGTGTGTTTATTTATTTATTTGTTTGCTTGTTTATCTATTTATTTATTTATTTATGTTCAGGCTCAGGGCCTTTCCTCCTGCAACTTTCAGGTAATTAAAAGCCTTTATTCTGTCAACATTAACCTCATCTAACCAAAACCTGACTCCTGGAATAATAGCATTAAAGGAAGAGTATTTGACAAAGTGGGGTAAAAGTCAAAGGGGAGTTTGTACTTCCCAAAGTGATCCGGTTATTTATTAGCTCTCCTAGCTAACTGTATAAGGAAGGATTTCCCTGGGTTATCTTGGTGATATGTAAATTTTGCCCCTCAATCAACTAATTGTGAGCCTCTAAATGTGCCTTAATAGGTAACCTTACTTAGTTTACCTATAAACTTCTATTTAAATTGGTTTCTTTCCTTTGGAGATCTATGAGATAATGAATTTCCTTAAATTCATTCAACTTTCATGACTTTGAAGGAAGCAAGGAATTAAGAATCTGTCTTTTCCTCAACTTTTATGGCCTTAGAGGAATGTATAAGATTGCAATATGTAACATAATTATTTCTTTTTCGCTCTGATGTAATTTTGTCTATAAATGACCCTTATTAAATTCCTAATCTTCATTCAGGTTTGTTTGTTTGTTTGTTTATTGGTCTAAGTTCTGAGCCTATGCTTAAGCTTAATAAAACCTAGGTTTTTAACTCTATAATTTTTGCATTTATAGTTGATAAATATTGACAACACTTACCTACTCCATGAACTCAAAGAAGGAGATATCTTTCCCATAATGGTGATAATATTAAAATGGTGATAATAAATGTTTCAGTGCTATATAAATTCCACTAATGACAATCTAGTCAAACCCTTATCTGAAAGAAATCTCTCTTCAAAATTTGCCCTCACAAACTTTCAGCCTCTCCTTAAATATCTCTTAGCCCAGCTTGGTGGACACAAAGCAACTCATTTCACTTAACCACAGCTTGCATTGTTAGGAAGATCTCCTAGATAGCAAACCTAAATCAGCCTTCAAGCAGTCTCTATTGTTTCTAGTTCTTCACTCTGAACCAAATGGAACAATTCCAATATCTCTTCCTCCTTACAGACCTTCAGATACTCTTGACTACAAAGTCTTCCCCAGGCCTTATCTTCTCTGTGCAGAACAACCATTGTTCCTTCTGGGATCCTTCTTTGTTATAGTTATCAGTCCCATCACCATACTCTTAACAAGTTTTATTTTTTCTCCTTCTCTCTTCTGTTTCTCTTTTTTCTTCTTAACCTTTACCTTTTCCTTCTTGTTCTCTTCCCTTCTCCCTTCTCTCTAACTGCTAACTCCTTACTGCTCCTTTCTTCTACCCTTCTTCCTCTTCTTCTTCTTATTCATTCTCTTTCTCTTCCTCTATTTTTTATTCTTCTCTTTCCTCCCTTCTCTTCTTTTTTTACTCTTGTTTGCCTTTTTTCTTTCTTCATTTTCTCCTCTCCATTTCTAGTTTCTCAAATCAGATTTCTCATTCCCCTTCACTTACCTGCCCTCTTTCTATACTTTTATTTTTGTTTTGTCCTTTATGAGATGGAGTTATTAGAACTGAATATAGTATTCCAGGTTCAGATATGCCATGGTTTTTAATAAAGGTAACATAATATTATCAGATATGTCTCCTGTACCCAGTCCTTCAAAATTTACTAGTCTTTTTGTCCAAAGAAGCATATTTGACACACATTTTCAAGGAATTGCCTACAAACACCTTTTAACTAGGTTGTAAATAATAGCTTGGAATCTGGAATCGAGTCCCTTCTTTAACACATTCTGACTACATAACCCCAGGCAAGGCACTTAACTTCTCAATACTCCAGGGATATCTCTGAGTCTATATAAGCTACAAAAAAAAGCTACATGGGTAAAAGGTGTTTCCCCAGTAGAAGTTTCCTCTACCAATTAAATTGCATATTTGAACTGAAAATTAAAAAAAAAATCTTTAATATACCAAAGCCCTTCATTTTATACATGCTACTTAATTTACCTTCACAAAAACACACAGTTCCTTCAAGAAGTGCATCGGTTTACTTTTCCTCACATTCCCATAGCCTATATTCCCATACTTCTATATCTCATGCCTATTAACTTGGATTGAAGGAATCTCCAGCAAAAGACTTTGTGTTAACTGACCTGGACCATCTATTTTCTGGAAACCAAACTTAAGCCTTTTTGCATAGTTGTGATATGATATATTGATGTTTTTACAGTCTATTCTCATTATCTTCTCCCTATGTGAACAGTGTGACCTGTGGGATTCTGCCTTAAAATTTAAGAGTAGTAATAAAATGTTTGGTTTTAATGAAAAGTTGCAGTAAGGGATAATTCTCATTTGACCCTTTTCTCCTGTTTTCTGCTCTAAGGTTCTCATTTTTAATGGTGTGAATGATTTTTACAACATAGCAAAGGTTACAAGAACACTTTGCATATACTTCAAATGCAGTATCGCAAGTTATTAAACCATAAATTTAATCTCTTTCCTACTAGCAGGATGACAAAATGCTTTCATTCTGGCAAGATTGACCATGAATAGTGTCTCTATGGTATATTTCTTATGAGGAAAATTGAAAAAAAATGTCTTCAGGTAGTTTTTAGGTATCCAGAAACTTCTTTTCCCAATTTGTTGAAAGTGTAGGAAAGACAATTTAAAATAAGCCCAAGTTAGTAAGTGGATTTTTTTCTTCATGTATTATTTTATATTGCTTTATTTCTGAATACATCCATGTTCTCTTCCCTAATCAATGAACTCTCCATTGTAGCAAATATCTTGGGGGGCAAGGTCCATAAACTCAATCCCAATGATGTTTCACAGAGTGCATCACTGTGCTCAGCTAATACAAATTCCCAATGGAAGGGGCTAGAAAGCCTGCTTCTGAGAGAGGTGTGATATGTGTAATGGAAGCACCATACAGAGGCTTTGCTGCATGTATAGACATTTTGTAACTGGTTTCAGTAGATTAACCACATAGTGAATAGAAGACTTTTCGATTGGATACAGAGTTTTCAAAAGGGCATCAGTCAGCCTTTTCTCTTGGTTGGGTTTCTCATTGTTTTGACTCTTTCTCTGAAGCTATCCAGTGAGAGACAATGCTGAATGGAGAGAGAGAGATCTTTGGCCTCCTCCCTCCTAGAGCAACATGTGATCTGGTGAATATAGTCTTGACTTCTTGTCTAAACATGTGTTCTTTTGTTTTAGGTGGAAAAGTTTTATCTGGATGTTATGACTTTGATGGTTTTCAAAGATCAGGTTATTTGGGAACTCAAGAGTTAAATCCATGTCATGTTTTTGGTCTTATTTTTGTTTTTGTTTTGTTTTTTTCTGTTAGTCTAGTGCACATGACATGAAAAGCACACTTCAGGACCCAACCCAGTGGTAACTGAGATGAGGACTCACACAACATTCATTGATGCCACATTTTGGCACCAATGCTATATACAAATTATGCTAAGAGTGATACCATTCTCTCCAGAACCTCAGGTGCTATATAGAAGAGTGTGTCCCCAAGGTTTTGGGAGAAAACATATGTGCTTTTGCTCTTGTTGTATTTTTAAAGTAAAAATCACTTTATATAACCTAAGTGCTGTTAATCAGCTTATAGAACTAGAGCACTAATCACTGCTGGCTAATGGTAGGGGAACATACTCAGAGATAGGCTCACTATTCCAAAATTGAACTATTACATTTCACCATCAGGGTTTTAGATATACTCCACAATGGAGGTATGTGCCTATGTATAAATTGTGCTAGGGTTGAGAACAGTCTCTCCAGAGACTGAGGTTGAATACAGAAGAGTATTAGCTCAAGACCAGCAAACAAAACACAGCACGTACAACATTTAAGGCCCTTAGTCTCTTACCTAAGTTAAGAATAGAAAAAAAGATGTAAAGCAATTAAATATTTACAAGTTATACTTTCTAAGAGAAACAAGTAATATATTTCAAAAGGAACAAGGACAACCTAAGATTTTAGACCTCTGCGATGACAAAATGATCCCATTTGCTATTTAAAGACAGGAGAATGCAATCTTAGTAACAAGTATTTGAATCACTCAATAATTTGGAGAGACTAATTTTATATAGTGTGTACAAAACTTAAATGGTATTACAAAGGAAACAGAAAACATCATCTCTAATATGATAAGAAATGGCACATCAGTCAATAAGCATTTTTAAAAGTACTGCTATGTTCCAGAAACTGTGCTAAGTTCTAGAGATACAAATAAAGTCCTAAAACAGATCTTGCCCTCAAGAAATATAATTCTAATGAGGGAGACAATATTTAAATATCTAGGTAAATATAAAGTTTATACAGTATACATGAAAATCATTTGAAAGGCCTTAGTAGATGGGGGTGTTGCAGGTAACACCAAAGAAGAGTTCCTGCAAAACAAGAGACTCAAGTTAGGTCTTGAAGAAAAACAGGGAAATCAGATAGTGAAAATGAAGTGATAGAGATTTCCAGGCATCAGAGAAACTCCATGTAAAAGCATGGAGATGGGATGTAGAAGGTGGCATTTGGGGTCTACAACTAGGCCAGTATAAATATATCATAGAAGTAAGGATGGAAAATAGTAAGGGGACTGGTTGTAAAGAGTTTTAAATGTGAAAAAAATGGAATTCATATTGATCTCAGTGGAAATAGGAAGTTGTTAGAGTTGCAGAAATATGATATGGTATTCTATATGTGTGTATATATGTACATACACATATATACATACATACATGCATACACATAACATATATAAATATACATACATATATATACACATATACACACATACATACATACATACATACATACATACATACATATCCTTGACATCTGAGGGGAGAATGGCTTAGGATGGGAATAGACTTAAGGGTTACTCAAGGAAGATGATTCCCTCAAAAGTAATAAGGAAGCTCAGAAGAGGGGAGAGTTTGGAAGAGTTCTGTTTTGAGTGAAAATTCTGAGTTTAAGATGCACATGAGACATATAGTTTCAGGAGTCCCTTAGTCAGCTAGAGACATATAATTATAGCTCAAATGAGAGACTGAGGCTTGATATACAAATTTAAGTAGTAGCTACTTAAAAGATGATAAATTACCAAGTGAGATAGTATAGAGTGCAAAGAGAAATGGGCCCAGCACATAGGGTATACTCATGATTAGACTTTGTGACATGGATTAAGGTATCAGCAAAATTGATTGAGAAGGAGTAGTCTGACCGGTAGCAGAAAAGCCAGAAGAGCACACTGCCAGGAAAACATAGAAAAGAAAGACTATCCATGAGAAAGTAATTAATACTGTCAAATGATGATGCTAAGAAGTCAAAGATGATCAAAATTGAGAAATTCTATTAGATGTGGTGATTAAAATATGAATGGTAACTTTAGAAGAGATAGTTTCAATTGAATGATGAGATCAGAAGCCAGATTGCATAGGGTTTAGAACTGAATGAGAAGAAAGAAAGTAAAGGCAACTAGTATAGATGGATTTGTTAAAGCTTTTAGGTATAAAGAGGGACAAGAGATGTAGGAAGATAGCTAAAAAGAGTGGTAGTGTAATGACATTAAAAGAGTAGAGAAAAAAATTAATACAAAATAGAGGAAAACACAAACAACAATGATAGCTTTAAATATAATTGGATTAACAAAACAAAATGGCAGATGGGTTAAGAATGTAAAACATTTTGCTGTATATAAAGAACAAAATTAAAATTTCATATGCAGAATAAAAATCAGGATTTTGAATAAAATTTACTGTGTTCCATAATTAAAAAAAAAACTAAAAGGAATTACAATCATGTAATCAGATAAAGTGAACATAAAAACTCAAAATGTCAAAAAAGGTGATGAATATAATTACATTATATTCAAAACTATCATAGAAAATGAAAGAATATCAATAACTATATATTCCCCAAACAAAATAATTTTTATATTCATAAAGGCAAATTATATTTTAATTTAATTAATTTAATACAAATTAAATTACAAAACTATTATATTACACAATAATTATAGGTGATATTAATGTTCCTTTTTAAAAGCTTAATAAATATAATAGAAATATGACTAAAAAGGAAAATAATGAAGTGAACAAACTGTTAGAAAGTTAGAACTAAATACATGGCACCATCTAAATGGGAACATTATTAAATATACATATTTTTCAGCATCAAATGAGACCTTTAGAAATAGACTGTTAAGATACAGGAAAAATATATATGCATGTATGTATATGTGTGTATATATACATATATGTATATATTCAAATGCTAAAAAGGCAACATACTGAACACATTCTCTATATATCATAATGTAATTAAATAGTGAATAACACAGAAACCGTAAGGGAGGAAAAATAGACTTAAATTGTTACTTAGTGCCATCCTTAATGAAGTATGACAGAGAACAAATCATATATCAAATAAATACATAATCAAATAAAAATATCAAAGGAACAAACAGTATGGAGACAATATGCCACAATTTTGAGGATGTAACTAAAATATTTCTAAGAAGAAATAATTTTTTCTGACAATATATAAGAACACAATTGAACTATTTGAAATGGATTGACTTGGGCAACTAAATATTCTTAAATAAACACATTTATAAGCATATTAAGCACACAAGAAAAAATATTGAAAATTAGATACATATGCAAAATGGAAATTAAAATCTATAGAAAAGATAAATGACATGAATTATTTTTTATCAAAAGTCCAACAAAGTCAATAAACCTACATCCAATTTGACAAAAAAGAAAATAGAAGATCAAATTACCAATTTGTTAAAAAAATAAAAGAAAAGAAAAACAAGGAGAAAACACACAAAGGATGATCTGGATCTACTATATGCAATGATATGTTAGCAAAAATGAGAATTTAAAGGAACTAGATGATTACCTAGAAAAAAAAATATGCCCTACTTAACAGACCATGAAATAGAATTTTTAAGCAACCAAATCACAAAAAAAGTAATTGAATAAACCAAAGACACTATCAAAGGGGGAAAAAGAAACCTTTTCGAGAGAGATGTAAGGCAAGTTCTATTAAATATTTAGAGTAATTAATACTTATGCTATGCAAACTATTCTAAAAAAAATTAGAAAGACAACCATCTTCTAAATTGCTTCAATGAGAGAAATAGTCAGTGTTGGTAGAGTTGAAAAGTTGGAATTACCCTTTTAAAAATAAAAATTTATGTAAAATGCCCATGCCATTTGAACTCTGTATTAAACATGTCACTCATGGAGGTCAAAGACAAAAAGAAAGGCTATATATTCACCAACAGATTCATAGGAACATTTGGGAGATTTGTGAGATTTCAGAGAATTGAAATAAAGTAGATGTCATTTATATAGGGGATGACATAATTGATGACATATAAATATCTTCATCACATTACTTTATCATAAATGAAAATAGCAGATATGAGAAATTCAAGGGGGGAGAAAGAAAACTTATATGAAGTAATATAGAAAGAAGTAAGCAGATCCAGCAAAACAATATACACAAGGACTGATTAAATGAGATTAAATAAACAATATTTGTAAAAGATTTACCGCAATCCCTGGCACACAGCAGGAGCTTTACAAATATTTTTTTTTCCTTCCCTTGTCTTTTCCTTTAACACATGGAATTGTATGTTATTGAAACAATGAAGCTTGGCTCTGGAACACAATTTTGAAAATGTGCTTCTGTCCTTTAATTAGAGAGGTGGAAGATTATGGGTGTGGAATTCTTCATTCATTGAATTGCATAACCTACAAATATAACCAAACATGTATATAGAACTTTAAATTTTGCTAAGGACTTTATAATAAATCACATTGTTTGGTCCTTACAGTAATCCTATTAGATAGGTGCTATTATTATCACCGTATTATAGATGAGGAAACAGAGGCTGAAAGAAGTTAAATAATATCCTTAGGGTCAAACAACAAGTCAGCGATTGAGGCAGAGTTGTTTTTGTTTTTTGTTTTGTTTTGTTTTGTTATACTCTAAGTCCTATACTCCATCCACTATATCATACACTACTTTGAGTCCAAAAATATATTCAGAATTTCTTTGTAATCAGCCAATGATTTCATTCTGTATATTCTAATTTATTTAACTTTTTCTAGTGATCTATAGAAGAGATAACTATATTTTTAATAATAAAATAAAACAGACTTCTGGGAACCCAGATGGCAAAGAAAGCAGTAAGTTGCTCTCACTCTCTTTAATTGACCTTAAGAAACTCAGAGAATATTGCCTTAGGAAAAATCTTGAAATAGTGGAGCCAGCAGAAAGACAAGGTGCATCAGTCTTTTAGTTCAAGAGACTAGGAAGGTTGGGAAAGGTTCCTCTTGCCGTGGCTGGAAGGGACCAATACAGGATGTGAGGCATCTCAGCAAGCCAGCAGCAAGCTCCACCTTGCCAAACCAGTGGGAGATCCTGAACCCAGGGTGGTGGAGCAGACAATCACCAACATGAGACATACACCAGCCACTACCATCAGCTCCAGCTTAGCAACAGGTAAGCTACCAGATACCCACAGTCTCTAGCTGCCAACACCTGAGGCCCCAGCACTCAAAACCAGTAACCAGGCCCCTAACCCCCAGCAACTGACCCCCTGGGTCAGTGCCCTCTGTACCCCAGAAACAGAGATCAACTTTAAAAGCCAGAAAAAAAGGCAAACACCATGAGGAAAAAGCAACAAAGAAAAACAGTGATCATAGAGAAGTTTCTTGGTGGCAGGGAAGATCAAAATGAAAATTTAGGAGAGGACAACATTGTCAGTATACCCATCCAAAACCTCAAAGGGGAATATCAACTGGTCTCAAGCCCAAAAAGCTTTCTTGGAAGAGCTCAAGAAGGATTTTAAAAGTCAAGTAAGAAAGGTAGAAGAAAAATTGAACAATTTTTTAAAAAAATACAATTGACAAAATAGAAAAAAAAATAGTACATTGACGAAAACAACTCCTTAAAAAGCAGAACTGTTCAAATGGAAAAGAAGGTACAAAAACTAATTGAAGAAAACAATTTGCTAAAAATTAGAATGGGCTAAGTGGAAGATAATGACTCTATGAGACATCTACAATCAGTCAAAAAATATCAAAAGAATGAAAAATGAAAGAAAACATAAAATACCTAATTTGAAAACAACTGAACTGGAAAATAAATAAAGGAGAGATAATTTAAGAATTATTGGTCTACCTGAAAGCCAGGATCAAAAAATGAACCTGAACAGCATCTTTCAAGAAATCATCAGAGGCGGAACCAAGATGGCAGAGTAAAAGCAGTAGCTTGCTTAAGCTCTTTCCCAAACCCCTCCAAATATGTCTAAAATGTCTCTAAACAAATTCTGGAGCAGTAGAACCCACAAAAAGTCAGAGCGAAACAAATCTCTACCTCAAGACAACCTGGATAGTTGATGGGAAAGGTCTTTGGCACTGGACTGAGAGAGAAGTACAGTTCAGCATAGGCCACACAGGCAAAGACAGAGCCTCAGTGAATCTGGAGCAGGTCTCAGAGGATTGAATCACTAGCAGTTGTAGTGGTTTCCAGACTTCTCAATCCACAAACACCAAAGACAACTTAGAAGGGGAGAGAGGATGTAGAAAAATAGTCTGGCCTCAGTCCTGATGTAGCCCAGGGGAGATGGATGCTTCTAGAGCTCTTGGTCCACAGCCAGTGGGGGAAATGAGTGACTGATCAGAGAGGGATTGCAGGGATCTCTTTGCTGGCACTGAGAGAAGATGTTCTTGCTTTGCCTGTGCTCGGTTTTGGGTTGCAGTTCTGGGTGGTGGTCCTGGGGAGAGAAGGAGCACTGGCATGATGGAGCTTGGGGCAGTGGTGAAGATAGAGTCCTCCTCACATTTCCAAGGCAGAAAATAATACTTAGGGTCACCCATAGACCACAGCACAGGCCAGGAAAGGAGTAAACACTTCTCCTTTGATCATACCAACTTGGAAGAACTGAAAATTTGCAGGTCCCTAGAAGTATCTCTGAAAACAGCTGCACAAAACCCCCAAAACTTAGGACAGTACATTCTCCACACTGAAAGCAGACCCTTACTTTAACAAAGAGTATATACCTCAAGTAATTGACTGGGAACATGAGAAAACAGCACAAAAAATGTCAGAGCATAGAAACTTACTTTGGGGCAGAGCCAAGATGGCAGAGTAAAAGCGGTGACTTGCTTGAACTTTCACCCCAAACCCCTCCAAATACCTGTAAAAAATGGCTCTAAATAAATTCTAAAGCAGCAGAACCCACAAAAAGACAGAGTGAAACAAATTTCCAGACCAAGACAACCTGGATGGTTGATCAGAAAGGTATATCGTGCTGGGCTGGGAGAGGAATGCAGTTTGGCATGGACACGCAGGCCTCAGTGAACCTGGAGCAGGCCTCAGAGGACTGAATCACAGGTAGCTGTAGCAGTTTCCAGACTTCTTAACTCACAAAAGCCAAAGACTCTGTGGTGAGAGAGAAGCACAGTCCCAGCCATCCCCGAGCATAGCCCCTGGGCAGCAGCTGTCTCTGGAACTTCTGGCCAACAGACTGAGGGGGCATTGAGTGGCTGGTCAGAGAGGCATTGCAGGTATCTCTTTGTTGATGCAGGATTCTTTTGCTTTGCCAGTGCTTGGATCTAGATCACAGTTCTGGGTGGTGGTTCTGGGGTGAGGAGAAGTGCTGGCATGGAGGAGCTTGTAGTGGCTGTGGAGAGAGAATCCTCCTCACAGTTCCAAGACAGAAAAGAGTGCTTGTGGTCACTCATAGACCAGAACACAGGCCAGGAAAGGAGTAATCACTTTGCCCTTGATTATACTACCTTGGAAGAACTGAACATTTACAGGTCCCTAGAAGTATCCCTGAAAACAGCTGCACAATATCACTGAAGCTTGGGACAGTACATTATCCTCACTGGAAACAGACCCCTACCTTAACAAAGAGTTTATAACTCAAGCAATTGGCTGGGGTCATGACCAAGAAGAGCAAAAAGAGTCAGACCATATAATTTTACTTTGGTGACAAAGAAGATAAAAACATACAACCTGAAGAAGACAATAAAGTCAAAGCTCCTACACACAAAGCCTCTAAGAAAAATATGAATCAGTCCCAGGCCTTGGAAGAGCTCAAAAAAGATTCTGACAAGCAAGTAAGAGAAGTAGAGGAAAAACTGGGAATAAAAATGAGAGTGATGCAAGAAAATCATGAAAAACAAGTCAATAGCTTGCTAAAGGAGACCCAAAAAAATACTGAAGAAAATAACACAGTAAAAAATAGCCTAAACAAAATGGCAAAAGAGGTCCAAAAAGCCAATGAGGAGAAGAATGCCCTAAAAAGCAGAATTGGCCAATGGAAAAGGAACTCCAAAATCTCACTGAAGAAAATACTTCTTTAAAAATTAGAATGGAACAAATGGAAACTAGTGACTTTATGAGAAATCAAGACATTGTAAAACAAATTCAAAAGAATGAAAAAATAGAAAACAATGTGAAATATCTCCTTGGAAAAACAACTGACCTGGAAAATAGATCCTGGAGAGATGATTAAAAAAAAAATTAGACTACCTGAAAGCCATAATCTAAAATAAAGAAATAAATAAAAAAGTTTAGACATCATCTTTCAAGAAATTATCAAGGAAAACTTCCCTGATATCTAGAACCAAAGGGTAAAACAGAAAAAGAAAAAATCCACCAATCACCTCCTGAAAGAGATCCATAAAGGAAAACTCTGGAGAATATTGTAGCCAAATTCCAGAGTTCCCAGGTAAAGGAGAAAATATTGCAAGCAGCCAGAGAGAAACAATTCAAGTATTGTGGAAGCACAATACCGATAACACAAGATTTAGCAGCTTCCACATTAAGGGACCAGAGGGCTTGGAATATAATATTCCAGAGGTCAAAGGAGCTAGGATTACAAGCAAGAATCACCTACCCAACAAAACTGAGTATAATCTTTCAGGGAAAAAAATGGATATTCAATGAAACAGAGGACATTCAAGCATTCTTGATGAAAAGACTGGAGCTGAATACAAAATTTGGCTTTCAAATACAAGACTCAAGAGAAACATAAAAAGGTAAACAGGAAAGAGAAATCATGAGGGACTTATTAAAGTTGAACTGTTTACATTCCTGCATGGAAAGGTGACATTTGTAACTCATGATATTTTCTCAGTATTTGGGGAGTTGGAGGTGGATACATACATATATATATAGATAGATAGAGAGAGAGAGAGAGAGAGAGTACAGGGTGAGTTGAAGATGAAGGGATGATATCTAAAAATAATATTAAGGGGTGAGATAGGATTATACTCAGAGAAGGAGAAGGAGAGAGGTAGAATGGGGTAAATAATCTCACATAAAACAGAGAAGAAAAAACTTTTACAATGGAGGGTAAGTGAGAAGAGAAGAGAGGGAATGAGTGAATCTTACTCTCATTGGATTTGGCTCAAAGGGGGAATAACATATTCAGTTTGGTATAGAAATTTAACTTGCCCTGCAGGCAGTAAGAGGGGTAAGGGGAAAGAAAAGAGATGGCGGATAAAGGGGAGGGAAGAAGTACTAAAGGAAAAGGGAAAGAAAAAGGAGGAGGTTGATAACAAGAGATTGTAGATTGAGGGAGGTGGTGGTCAAAAACAAAATAAAACTTCTTGGGATATTTTGTTGTTATTCATATATTTAATCTCATTTGAGAGATTTTTGCCATAGCCTGGTAGAAAAATGGCTCAATTTTAAGTCAGAAAAGAGTAGCTTAAATCCTAGTTCTAACACAGTTATCTAGGCCTTAATTTCTTCATCTATGATTTAGATCACAACTCACCCACATTCTTATTCTGTGTTACATCCTTGTTCTCACACAGATTAGTATACTTTAGTATTATCACTGTAATTATTACCACCACCACCATCACCGTCATCATCATGATCATTAATTTTAACTTGTTTCCCTTTCTTGCCAAAGTTGGAAATGAACTGACTACTCCTGGACTTCATTCCTATTCTTGTTGCTACAGAAACTTTAACTTCTTCCATTTTCCTGACCTGGGCCAGTTTTCCCCATTTTTAAGCAACTTAATGGTGTTCTACTCCCAGAGACTCACATTATTGGCACTGGACTTAGTGTGACCATTTGATTGACTTTATTTCTACCACAGTCCAGATCTCCCTAACTCAAGCTATCCACCAGCCTCAACTTCCTTCAATAACTAAGATTTCAGTCATGTACACCACACTTGAAGCTCATAGATTCATCTAACATGATCTGCTAACTGTATTGGAGATTTTTTTAATCTTTTATTTTTTCTGTGGGTTTGAATGTATCTCTTGGTTTATTGATCCATTATCTCGCTGTGAGTGGCACATTTTGCTTTCAGTCTTAAACATTTTCTCATCTGTTTCCTTTATACTATTTTTTGCATATGTGTGGTAGATGCTGCACAAGTTTTTGGCTTGTTTGTTCATTTACTTTTTTTAAGGAGAGAACTAGAATAATATTAGTCATCTTCGGAAATATAGTTTATTTACAAACACCTTTTAATTCTGTTCCAATTAAGAATTTGTTACCATGTCTCTATTATCAGGCACTATGCTAGACACTACAGATGCATAGATAAAAATTAAATCATCCCTGCCTTTAAGGATCTTGCATTCTGGGGGAAGGGGATATTTATACAAAAGTTTATATTTAAAAAATATATGAAAAAATAGCAATTCATTTTTGTGAGGAGGGAATTTTGACAACTTCAGGTTCAGAAAATGTCCCATGAAGTTGATGGCCTCTAAAATTAATTTTGAAGTCAGTTAGTAATTTTATGAAGATGGAGAAGAATGAGAAAATTCCAGCTATGACAGAAAGATTGGTGAGAAGCATGGACATGGGTGATGGAATGGAAGATGTTACAATGAATAACAACTGGCTATTTTCACTAGAATATACAACATGTACACTATGTTGGGTGGGAGAGTTGGAAGGTAGAAATAAATTGGATCTAGACTGTGAAAGGATTTAAATGCCCAACACAAGAGTTTTAAATATATTCTATAGACAATAGTCACTAAAGCATCTTCTTTAGCTGGGCAGTATTATTGTCAATTCTTTGTTTTAGGAAGATTATTTCAGCATTTATGTAGAGCATGGATTCAGAAGAAAGACTATGGCAGTAGGGGTATTAATTAACATCTGATTTTAGTCCAAATTAGAGCAGAAAAGAAAGAGATTGGAGTAAACTAGGAGATTACACAAAACTAAGAGATATTGCTATCTGAGTGAATGACCAAGTCAGAATCTAAAAGTGTGTTGACTAGCTAAAAGAAGGGCTTGAATCTAAAAATATGAAATCAAGTGCAGACAAATGTAAATGTCTTATATTTGGATATAACAAAAAATGCTTAAAATTATATAATATGGGGAAAACAGGGATAAGCAAAAGTGGTTCTGAAAGTGATCAGGGACTACTTTAGGGTGGGGTATAAGTTCTAGGAAAAGGGAGATGATGGTCATACTATACTCTGCCCTTTGTCAGATCTCATTTGGAGTTCTCTGTTCATTATATTGATAAGTTGCAGAATGTCAATCAAAGGAAGTCAACCTTTGGTTATATATATGATGAAGGGTCTTAAGTGCATGACAGATGAGGACTGGTTGAAGGAACTGGACATGATTTTCCTAGAGAAGACAATAATTCAATGATCTGTGTTCAGATATTTTCAAAGGGCTTAGAATTGTTCTATTTAGCCTAAAAGGGAGAATAGAAGCAAGAGCAATGATAGACGTTGCAAAAAAGCCAAGTTGGACTTGATTTCATGAAAAAAAAACAACTTTGTAATTATTATAGCTGTTCAAAAGTAGAATTGGCTACTTAGATATGTTGTGGCTTCCTCCTCTTTGTTGGCCTTCAAGAAGAGGTTGAATGATCACTTGTTGGCTATGTAATAGTATGAATTCTATTGCTGTCGATTAGGTAGTGTAAGTGGCTGTCCTCTGTAGCTTAACTCATGTCCAAGAGAATAATCTGGAGATTTTCTCTCTTTTCTCATCAATATCTCTCTTCATTTCAACATTGTAGATGTCCTTGCTAGTATTCATCAATATGGGTGATACTTAATCAGTTTCAATGAGCTATAACCCTTGAGCATACTCATAAGCATGCCATAGAAGTTGTTGTTCTTGTTATTGTTAGGAAATAGGAGAATGAACACATTAAGCTGTGATCTTTTACATGGGGGAAATAGTATTCAAATATTTCAGTTATAAAACCCAGTTTTTGAGAAGCAGTGTGCTGAGAAGAATCAGATACTAGCCTTCATGTCCTTAAGACTGCTTTCAACTCCTACTTTTTATATATATCAGGAATATCACCATGAGCAAGTTACTTTTATCTCTCAGTACCTCATTAAAAACCAAAACAACAAAAAAACCCTCTAACACTATAACTTATGAGTGAGTTGTCAATAAGCATCTGTTAAAAGAGTTTCCACACTACAACACTTCCCCTAAAATGATAAAAACAAGGCAGGAAAAAAAAGAAAAAAATCCATTTTTGCATATGAGTATGCCTCACAAAGTTCAATGTTGAAGAACCTGGATAGAATGCTGAATCTCATTCTCACAAACATGACTGTATTCATAGTTATTCATGTTAAAATGTAGAGGGGGCACATAACATCTCAAAATCAACATGTGTATATATATTATATATATATATATTATACATAGTATATATATGTGTGTGTGTATAATTTATAGATAGTAATATTTCTTTATAATTATATGGATATATATATATCATATATATACTATATATATTTCTTCAAGCACACTCCATTTTTTTCTCAGTAAAAGTCAAGGACTATCTCAGCACCCTTTGCCTTTAATGACTACTTAATTTTTTAAGCAGACTTCCATTAAGTGTGTGTTGCTTTCAGTTGTCTACATAGCAAGTCAAAAGCACCAAGATCAATATTGCAAAGAACTTCCTTTTAAGCCTATAATCAATGCTTGCCAATAATGAATAAACATTAATTATTAACCATGGATGTGGTCTGGGCTGTTTTACTTATGTCTGCTTTTAAAGTACTTGGAAAGGATTGCTACTGTCAAGCGCATCCATTAAACAGAGATCACAGCCCTGAGATCACAAAAAAGGGTCAGAATTGTTGACAAGAGATGTTTATGAGATGCAGGTAACCTTTCTTTGATGCTGCATCTCTTCCTCTGTAGGATACCACACTATTCAACTCTGTCTGAATTTACATTGTCCTATAGGAAAAGGAAAGACATAGGCAAAGCATAATTTTATTGAGCTCTCAACAATGAATTTGATACAATTCTAAAGTGCATCTTTAACAGAATTGCTTAATATCAAAAGATACATAAAATGAAATAATTTTTCAATTGTTCCACTGAACATTTTGTTTATTATTGTCAGTGTTTAATGGACACCTCTGTGTAGCAGTATGGGGTCCCTAGTGAATAGCTATTTTAGGTTTACAGTTTTCTGGAGGATCTTTATCCTCCAAAATCATAGCTCATGAGCCTCCACTGAAACATTTACATTTAATGTTTACAAAAAATATCCTCAACTGGCAGACATAATTCATTCAAAGCAAAGGTTTAATGAGCTTTGTTTTGCCAGACATGCAATTTCTTCCTGAATATATGGTCTCCACTAGATGTTGTTCAACGAGAAGTTCAATCTCCCTTCTTCAAGCTTGTGGTTTAACAGAAATCCTTGGCTATCTCATCATTTAGGGAATAGCAAGGGCTTCAGCTTAAATCCTATCAGTTTTCTTCCTGCTTACATTTCTTTCAGAAAAATGTAGGATGCCTAGTATTAGCAAAACTCTCTCCCTTGGGCTCTCCTGTCTTGTTTCCTCAGAGTTTTGGCAAGAGGAAGATTCTCAGTTCCAGGCACCAAGCTTTTTAAAATAAATATCAGGCTTTTCCCAGCTAACTAGTGCTTTAGGCTTAATACATTTCTAACCACAGGGCTTGAGGTCTCCATCAATTCTAGCTCCTGGTGAGCATTCTACATACTTACCAGTTTTTGATCTCTGAAGGCTAAACCACATTAGGCAATGATCATTTGCTCAGAGCCAAATAGCTGTGGGTTGATGGTTTCTCAATGTTCAAACCTCAAGTCTAATTCATTTTCCCATGTAAAAGAATGGGAGATAGGAAGAACACATAAAATGCTGAGCACAGGCACCAAGGTCATCTTTTCCACTTGCTCGGCTGCATCCCTGGCCCTTCCGCATGCAATTATAGGCAGACAGAAAAGTCTTGAGTGGAGGAGAGGGGAGGTGCTTTGAAAATTATTCCATATTGGTGAAATTTTTGAAAATCTAGAAGATTAATAGTTATAGTAGATTAATTAGCAAGGATTGACTTAATAAAACCATTTCCCGGACATCTCTAAACCACTCAGCCATCACATCCACCTCTTCCCTAGCCCTGGAAAATTGGATCCTATTCCTGGAGCCACCATAGGCCTTCAAGATCAGTTTGGGCTTCATCTTGCCTGGAACCAGGCTTCCGCGTCACTTCTTAGCTATTTTCAATCCATGCTGCTACTCAGACATGCCTCCTTTCTAGTTTGCTGTTATGTGTTTTTTTTCCTCACTAACAGTTAAGTACTTTCTCTCTCTGTTTCTGTGTATCTATCTCTATCTGTATCTCTGTTTCTGTCTTTGTGCCTTTTTTTCTCTGTGTGTGTCTCTCTGTCTGTCTGTCTGTCTGTCTCTGTCTTTGTCTTTGCCTCTGCTGCTGCTGCTGCTCTCTCTCTCTCTCTCTCTCTCTCTCTCTCTCTCTCTCTCTCTCTC
>NW_020954988.1:377984-392600 GCF_900497805.2 Vombatus ursinus | reverse complement strand
CTCTCTCTCTCTCTCTCTCTCTCTCTCTCTCTCTCTCTCTCTCTCTCGACCCTTCTTCAAAAAGACCAGGAAGTCTCTCTTTTCTAAATTTAATTTTTCTATCCTTTTCAGTTCTAAGTCTGTGATATTTCAATTCTAACTCTATGACACAGACTTCAGTCATCTATACACCCCTAGCTATCTTTATCTGTTCCAAAGACTTTACAATTTGAAGTGGTTTCAAGAGGAAAATACCACCAATCATGAGCTTCAGTATCCGTCTCCACAGAGTTTTGCAATTTCATAAAAGTAATACTTGGTAACATAAGAGAAAAAAAAAACACCTCTTGAAAGCTCAATGAAATGTTCAAAGCCAGGTCATCTGATTCATCTGTCACCACTGTCCATGAAGGTTGGGTGGTATAGTGGAGAGTGCCCTGGACAAGGAGTTAGTAGAACTGGGTTTTAGCCTTGAGTCTGCCACTGTGGGACCTGGACATGTCCTTTCACTTTCAAGGACCTTGGTATCAGTCCTTAAAGGCTTGAACAAGGCACTTTTTAAGGTCCCTTCTAGCTCTACTATTCTGAGATTTCAACATTTTCTTTGCTTTTAAAAGAGGTGGTATAACTTGAATTTTTGTTCAGTTTGAATGCAGGATAATCTCTTTGTGGGATTGGGTACCTAAATTTCTATGGAACATTGAAAGATGTATAATAGAAGTGAAACACCAACTAATTTATCCAAGAGATAGCCATCTGGGAAGTGTTTTCTGTGAATTCTTTGGAGGCTTTTCTGACCTTTATAGGTAATACTAATAATCTCCAAACATTAACAAAATAAATAAATAAAAGCATCCTAATATCCTGATAAAATCTTGTCTTTAAAACCTGAATCACTCTTTAAGAATTTCCTGAATTACATGGAACTTAATTTGAAGGTTAGGTCATTGCTCAATATCCCTAAGATTAGAGATCTGAAAGGCTTGTATTTTCCAAATAGAGAAGAAAGTGCTTTGCTATTTACTTTTCATCAATAATAGGGCATTTAACAGATTGAAAATGTGTAATCTGAACCTTTTCTTTGTGATTAGATTTTCTTTCAGTCTTAAACTGAAAGAGTTTAACACTATTTCCTATAAAATCATTTTGGAAGTCTAAATACCATATCATTCTAATTTATCTACATATGCTCCTTCCAATATTACATGTTAGGTTCCCATCTAATTACCTTGGCTTCCTAGTACCAAGAGTTCTTGTATAAATGTTGAAAATACATAAATGAGATGAAACAGGAAACTTCTTGTTTCAATGGCAACAAAACCCAAATTTTAAAGAAGCCAGGTTTTAAATAGTCATCAAAGACAGTACAACCAAGAAAATCATTGTCCTACTCATTATTTAGTTGAATTTAATTAATATTTATTATATCTTATAATAACCTCCAAAATCCAATTAAAAAATAAAGTACTACTAGTAGAAAACATTCTAAAATAACATATGAAAATTACAATACTCTGCTATTGTTGTTAATTATTAAACAACAGTGAACCCTTCACTTGCTTCACAAGCTTGGCAAGATTAACAATTCTTGTAAACTTGAATATTTTGTCTGGTTGAATTTAATAATGAAATAGATGACTAATTTTGACATTGGGTGAAAAGTAATGGGTATTTTTGCAAAGCAAGGGGGGAATCAGTAAAACCAGACAAATAAACATGTGCTATGAGGGCTAATTATTTGTGTTGTTCTATGTGCAAATTCCTTTGTAAGACTAAGCTTTATTCTTTTCTTTCTTCAGAGGATGCAAAATATTTGCATTGCCTCTAGTTATTTTCCAGTTCTTAAATCTCTGTATGTCTTATATCCCCAGACAACTCCTTTTAATTCACTTGTATATTTAGTCATAGTGATCCTCAGTCACAGGATATAGAGTAATAAGAACTAATTGTTCTATAATTCCCATGTGGATCAGCCAACCACATTGTAGAGAGTCACTACTCTTGTCTATTCATGTAGACATCTCTACGCTTTGGGATGGTTCACTTTTAATTTGACTTGTTTCCCACTGTTAAGTCTAGGTTACTAAAGAAGGATTACCACCATTCAGTTACACTCAAATTCTCTAAAGTTTTTTATCCATATACCTCTTAGAGGAGAATATAATTTCAGGCCTCATCACTTGTGGTCAAGCCCCCAGCAATACATTTTTATTTATGTAAATCATCCATTCATAATAATGACACTTTTAGGTCTTAAACACAATAATTTCCTCAGCAAGAAAACAAAATAAATAACAAAATAAATATTTATTAAGGAAAATATATAAATAATAAAATATATCACAATTCAAATATAAACCTGGTTTGTACCTTCCCACCAATTCATTCTGTTTCTGTATGGAAACATGCTTATAGAAATCTAGTAGCAAAACACACGAGGGGAGACATTCCTCATTTCCCCTATAGTGCACTTTTGTTCCAGTTATAAGTCAAATAGACATGCTTCACTTGAGATTTGCTGACTTATCTGTCCTACATCTCAATTAGCTGATGGAATAGTCTGATTGTAGTCCTTACCAGAACTATAAACCTATATTCCTAAATCTGAATTAGTAGAGATCTTTAGTTGATTAGCAGGGATATAATACCTTTCGGGGTGTTTCTGGACGGAAGAAGTCTTTACAGCTGAAGTTCTAGACCAGAAAGTTGCTATTCATAGATTCAGTCCTCTCTATTTGAACTGGTCTTCTGGAGGCAACCAGGTGGCACAGGGATTGGAATGCTGCTCCTGGATTCAGGAAGACCTGAATTCAAATTCAGTCTCAAATTTTTACTGGCTGTGTAACCCTTGGCAGGTCACTTAACTACAGTTTACCTCAGTTTCCTTATATGTAAAATGTGGATAATAATAACACCTATCTCACAGGATTGTTGTGAGGATCAAATGAGATAATATTTATAAAGCATTTAGCATACTATCTGGCATATAGTAGGCAAGTTATAAATGTTTACTCTCTTCCATCCCTTCTCTCCTTCTTTCCCGCTTGAAATGTTTTATTTATAAACCGTTATCTGGTTCAGACAATCTTTAAACAAATGGTAAATGATGTCTTTTGCTTAGAATCCACTGTTGTGAGTGTCCTTCAGTTTCTACCTATTTATTTGGGAGTTCAACTTATAAATTGAGTTGTAGTGGTTGTAGTGAATAATTTTCTAAGATTCCCAATAGTTTTGAGGGTTATTACTTTGTTCTTGAGTTGTTTCAGTTGTGTCCAACTCTGTTACTCTTTTTTGGGATTTCTTGGTAAGGGTACTAGTGTGGCTTGCCATTCCCTTCTCCAGCCCATTCTACAGAAGAAGAACTGGGGCAAACAGGATAGTGACTTGCCCAGGATTACACAGCCAGTAAGTGTCAGAGGTTGGATTTGAACTCCTAAAGATGAGTCTTTCTGATTCCAAGCCCAGTGCTCTATCCACTTTGCCACCTTGCTTCCATTCTATAAATAGACAAAGTTTTAGTCTTCACAAAAAAAAGTACAGAGAAACTTTCTATCAGCCTGATATCTTATGTATCACATAAACACTCATATTTTGCGGTAAAACTCAATAAACTTGTGCATCATACCATTTTTGTTTTATATGCTCTTCTGAGCTAAAGGGAGAATGTTTTCCATCAATCTAATTAACTCATGTGTCTCATGAAGACCAACATTAAAACTGACTCCTTGTTAAAGGTTTCAAAAAGGAGCACGAACATTATTTGTTCTTGCAAACACTCTTAGGAACTGAACTTGTAGCTAGGTGATTAACTTATTGCAGCTTTTCTTGCAGCCCCAATATATACCAGGTTTGAATGACTATGGTTTCTCCGTAGTCAGAGACTTCAAGGTTTCAGTGAATACATAGGTGTGGCTCTTACCCAAATATAAGCAAGTGAAGCATACATCATAGAGCACCATTCCTGGTAGAGGTATAGACTTGTACTAGGAATGCCACAGATTTATTCCACTGAGATTTTTTGCTCTCTTTTCATTATTCCTAATTTTGCTTTTGCTGCTATTATTTCCACTGTCGCTGTTGTTGTTGATCAATTTGATTTATTTTGTTACTTTGTGTTGCTATCTTAAACCATTTTTTAACAAAAATAATCAATACCACTTTGGCCTTATTCATCCTTGTTTAAAAAAGATCTGCCCAATAAGATAAATTCAATAAATGTGAACATATGTTAAAAGTCAATTCTACAAAATGTGTTCTATATCAGGTTTATACTCACCGGCTTGTAAAAATATACTATTTCTGGAATGAATTTGTTGCACACTAGTTTTGCCTCTTCCAGAAAGAATTTCATTTCATCAAGTAGTTTGCTTTGTGCTTTATTGCAAAACAATTTTCCCTCAAGTGTACTTTTTTTTTCTTTATAGGTCTGTTGTTCCATAACCTCTTCCTGTGACCAACTTTTTTCCTTAGCCAAAATCCAGCACATAACGGAAGAAATCTAAAGAATACGGTTATAGTTTTTCTTTTTTTCCTTTTATCATGTTGTTAAGTTAAAGTATATTAAAGTTCTTACCAATAAACTTAGGCCTGTTGGAAGTAAAGGGGTTACATTATTAAGTTTGGCTAAGGGATGCCCACATGCCATATTTCTAACAGGTGGAAATAGTTTGGCAGCTGTAGAAACAACAGTGCTTGATTATACCTAAAATGTCATCCAGACAACTCAGAAATCAGATGGGCTGTGTTGGAACAATTTTAAAAGGTTGAAGAAACTAAAATTTTGTAGAGGGAAATTATTCTTAGGACAGTCTATCCATGGAGGCTATCTCATCCTAATATGCTCAGTAGTGTGTGGTTGAAACATTGTCACTGTAGATCCTGTCCCCCCCCCCCCCTGATGGTAAAATGTAGTTTTAATTAATCTTCTAACCTAATCTAATCTTCACCCAAAAGTAAAACATATCCTTCAGCAGTGCACTTTAAAAAGCCCTGCCTTAATCTAAATTAATGTTGGCAAAACATCTGTACACTGGGAAGTAGGAGATTTTTGCTACTGTGGAAGTTTTCTGGTTCCTATGAATACTTTGTTAAATGGTTAGTCACAACCAACATATGACTTAGAGTATTTCTATTTCTTTCAAGAGATATAAGCCCAATGCAGACAATTTCCAAGGGTTTTCCAGAGTTTATATTCTCCAAATATGAGAATCATTGATACTAACAATGAGTTGGTAGTACTTTTCTTTAAATACAACCAGCACAAGCCTCACCTTCCTTGTTGACCTCTGCAACCATTTGGAGTCAGTAAAATCTGTTTCTTATGTTCTCTTAGTCATCTTTTGACTTATGCTTCCAAAAGCATCATGTAAAGTTTTCTTGGCCATCAAGTGATAAGTTCTATGACATCATTGTACTTGGTAAAATATTAGAAAGACGTGGAGAAATTGATGAAAGTTTCTGTTTTGATAAAATGAAAAAACTGCTTACTATTACCAAGTGTGGAATCAGTGATAGGTTAGTACAATATTTTATTACACACCTCTAATTTATGTTTTTGTCTCAGTAGTAGTATGCCTTCTGTGGACTAGAACCTACATTCTTTGGTATGACCACTTCTGTTTTTTACTTACAATACTTCTCAATCTCTTAACAGTCATCTGATTTCACTATGAATCTCCCATAGACACTTGACCACAAAAATTTAGTTGAATGGAAAGTTCAAAAGGCTGTTGGTATGTTGTCTGGTGGAAGTTTCAATGTGTCAGCTATATTAACATTTGCTTAGAACCTGGTTCCCTATGTATCACATTTACTCTCCATTCTTTCTTAGGTAATGCTATAATTTGTGTCATGTGAACTTCCAGACTATATCAGTATCCCCATTCCCTAGTTGCTAGTATCTGCTAAATTCATGGGTGCCTAGTGCTACTAAATACATCTAGAAAGCATCATATAACTTGACACTAGTCAGTACATGTCAGTTGGTTTCTAGCAATCTGTATACATAATCTGAATTTCTCAGTGACAGCTCACTTCAAAGCTAAGAATTCCAATTTGTATATTAGGTAATGAGGCTTGCTGCCATTCAGCTTTTTGTTTTCAAATTAAACAAGTCCCTGTTTATTACTACTATCTTGATAGAAGACAATTTCCCACTATTATCAGGCTACCATCTACACGCAATATAAAAATCTTGTTTGCACCTACATAGACCAATACTAATGCATGTTTGAGACAATCCATCTTGTCTGACCTGGTTCATAGTTGCCTGTCACTCCATTTCCAAAAGATTTTATGGGATTTAAGGCAATTTTGCATTTCTAATCTTTTTGCTTCTGGTTCTTTTCAGTCATACATTCAGAGCTGAGTTCAATCAATGGTTTAACCACAAAAACATAGTTCTTAAATTTGAAATGATAACCTATAAATCCTAAAAAAGTCTTCATGTCTCAAAGGTTCCATGGACATGAAAATGTCTGGAGTGCTCTTATACAGTCTAGGTTAATGACACACACCTTACTAAGATAGTAAATAACCCAATTCCTGGCAGAGGTGCTACAAAACTGGCACTTGTCAGTTGAAAATATCAGTACATTTTCCTCTAACTGATCTGACACTTTTATTAGTTTCTCCCCATGTTCTTACAAGATGTTCTCCAAGACAATGATGTCATCTAAGTACACCAAACTTCCAGGTAGTTCATAAATTCAACTACTTTCTCATTTGTCTTTGGAAAGTGGTATCTGACTGTGGGAGGCCTTGGGAGAATTCATTTATATAGATAGTATACAACTGTATCTATTAAAATCATCTTATTTTCTGCCATAGAATCTGTACATAGACTGAGAAAATACAATGCTGAGAATCACAGGTTGCCTAATAAAAAGTCCAGAAAATCTTGACCTCTTGGCATATTTTGTTCAATTTTAGTTGTTTTGTTTGAAGTCCAGTAGTCTATACACATTTTTATCTTTCCATAGTTCATTGGTACTATCATGACACATGTAGCCTATTGTAATGGTGCTAGTAAGAAGAAGGACTTTCCAAGATATCTGAGCTCATTCTTCATTGACTAAGAATGGATTATTCTGGGAAAAGTCAGTAGTCAGTGAGCTGGACCTTGTGGGTTGGTTTCTGAGTACATTCAACATCCTATTCATGTAGGGAAAACACAGTTATTCTCACCAAAAAAGTTGTGCAACATATAAAAATTTTAGTTTCTTTATTTTATATATATTTTACACAATTCCTTATTATTATTGAACTTGACAAAGTCAGCAAACATAAGCATTTCTCTATGTAAAGAACAGATACAGAAAACTGCATACACAACTATAATTTTCCATTCTGCAATTATTTTTAATTTAAAAAAATAACATTATTCCATCAAAGTCTTACTTGTCTCTGTCCCCTTCAACATTTTCTTCTGTTCTCCCCCATTTGTTTTTAATGATTCATCGATGTACTTTTCTTTCTTTTCCTTCTTTTCCAGCATCGCCATCATAACTCTTCAATTCTCGTTTTTGAACTCCTTACCCCAACAAAAAAATCTTCTACCCTGCAACAAATACAGTCACAAAAAAACAAATTCACATAATGGCTATGTATGTCTGAAATTGTATGTCCCATTCTATACTACCAATTCTCTGAAAAGAGGTGGAAAACGTGATTCTTCATCAGTCTTCCGGAGTTATAATTGCTTTGTTCATAATTTTTGAGTCTATCATCATTGTTTTCCTTTATAATATTATAGGGATTTAACTTTCATATACATTAATTCATAAAAATCAGGTTTCTCTGAAGTCATCCTTTTTCTTATTATTCTTCATGCAGTAATAATATATTAAATTCATATATAATAATGTATTCAGTCATTCCCAGATTTATGAGCATTGAAGGTTTTTTGTTTTATTTTGGTTTGGCTCTTTACTATAACAAAAGGTGAGGTTGAAAACAGTTGTTTACACATAAGTTCTTCCCTTCTTTGATCTCTTTCAGGTATGATCCTATAGTAGTATTGCTAGAATGAAGGGGATATAATATAAATTCAGTATAAATTAGTATAAATCCAGATTGTTTTTCATAATGATTTTGTTATTGTTACTGTTTACTCATTTCAATCATGTCCAATTCTTCATAACTCTATGTGACGTTTTCTTGAAAAAGATACTGAAATGGTTTGTTATTTTTTTTTCTTGAGATCACTTTACAGATAAGGAAACTGAGGCAAAAAGAATTAAGTGACTTGACCAGGATCACATAGCTAGTAAGTTTCTAAAGGTGTAGTTGAACTCAGGTCTTGCTGACTCCAGGCCTGGTGCTCTATCCACTGAGCTACAAAACTCCCTAAAAACTCCAATTGCAGATTATATGTCTACCCTCCTACAGCCTCTCCAAAATTTAATTTTCCTACTTTCTTGTCTTCGGCAAACTAATAGGCATGAAGTAGAATATGAATTGTCTCAATTTTCATTTCTCCTATTATTCATGATTTGTAGCTTTTTAAATAACATTGTTGATAGTAGGCTTTATTCTTTTGAAAAGTCAATATTCTTATCCTTTGGTGATTTATTAATTGAGTATGACATTTGCTCTTATATATATGTATATATATATATATTTATTGCTTCCCAAATATATTGGACATCAGACCTTTAAAAGAGAAATTTGCTGTAAATCTGTTTTCCCCTCAGTTAGATGTTTCCTATCTAATTCTACTCATGTTGATTTTATTTGGTGGGGGGAGAGGAAACACTTGGTGAAGGATATGCTCAGAAGGTGAGATCTAGTTTCTTCCTGTGTTGGATGATCATAGGCCATATTTATGGGGAAAGGAAGCATAGCATTAATTCAGCCCACTAAATCATCTGTCAGTAGCTTCTAGGTCTATTAAACAAAGTTAGGCAATGATAACCTTGGATCTATCTTTTTCTTCCATTTCAGTCTCCTGTAACACATATGGGCCTAATGCCATAATACCCTGGCATTCTTCTTATCTGTTGCTTCTCATACAACATACAAGAAGCAAATAATTTTTTTGAGTCTGGTATTCATTCTAGAAATTCTTCTAACATCTCATTTTATTATCTTTTTATTTCATTAATAATTTGGCTCACATTTGTAGTGTATGTCAAGCTCGGTTGTGTCTGAAGCCCTTTGTTATTCATTATACAATATTTCATTCTTTTCTGTGGTTTTTAGTTGATGTAGAATATTCTTGCATTATAGGAATTTCCTTTGCATTTGAAAATCTTTCTCTTGGTCACTTGCAGAACTTGTTGGTTTTTAAATCCTTAAATTTAACTACATCATGTCTTGAAGTTTGCAGCATCATTTTATTTTACTTTTTTGGCAGTGGTCTGTGAAGTTTTTCCATTGGGACTTTATTCTATTTTCAGAAGTTCTGCACAGTTTTCTTACATTATTTGTTACATTGTGGTGTCTAGATTGATTTTTGTTTTGTTTTGTTTTTTTACTTGTCATCTTCTTCTGGAAGTCCTAAAACCCTTAATTTGTCTCTAGTCTTTTTTGTTTCTTTGGTGATATTTGAATTCAAGTTTATATATATGTATAAATATATATGTATATGTATATATGTGTGTGTTTCTATATGTATATATATGTATATACATACACACACACATATATATAACTTGTTTCATTTTCTTTCATCTTAAACTATTTATTCATAGATATCTATACTTGTTTTAGGTGATCTAGAGACAATATTTCCTTCTGTTGTTAATATAGTTCCTTCTTGTTTATTTGCTTATGTTCAAGTCTTCAACAGAGTTTTCTTCCTCTGGAGATCTTTGGTAATTTTAGTCTTTTTTTTCTTATTTTTCCCTATTGTTTATTCTGATCCCTTCCTCTTTTTTGGTGGTTGCCTTGGAGGCTAAGCTTCAAAGTTTTTCTAACCTGCAATCATGCTCAGTAATTCTCATTCCTTTGGCCTCAGTCTCCATCCTCAGTTTCTTCTCAGGGACAGAACTGGCTCTAGTTTCTTCTGAGTGGAAAGAACTGGACCTAGCTGGATATTGGGGGAGGGGACAAGAACTGGTCTCAGTTGCATTCTAGGCTCTTTCACTCAGGCTTAGTGGACTGCTGCACCATCACATGTGTATCCTGCCTCAGGTGCCTCTGTTTCTCAGTTCTCTAGCTGAGCTCTGTTGCAACACGGAAGACTACCATGATGTTGTGCTAGCTAGGACAAGCTTCTTTTGCTTTTTCCCATATGTTTGTGTATGTGTGAATGCATATATATATGTATATGTGTATGGATGTATATATGTATGATATATATATATAGAATAGAGAATAGAGAGGGAGAATAGAGGGGTAGAGCTTATTTCTGTCTCAAGTCCATACTGCACCGTATGCTTCCCTCCTTCTATGTGTAGTATAATCATATTAAAGGTTAGGGATTAATCTCTATTGTTAATTCATCAAGTTTTTACCTCATTTGGGGACTTGATGTCCTAGACTGTGGAGAAAAATAAAATTGTTTTACCTGTTGCACAAAATTTCGATTTTAGAAATGTTTGAGAAGTAGTAAGAATTTTTTTTGGGGGGGGGTCAAGGAAATCAGGGTTAAGTGACTTGTCCAAGGTCACACAGCTAGCAAGTGTCAAATGTCTGAGGCCAGATTTGAACTCAGGTTCTCCTAACTCCAAGGCCGGTGCTCTATTCATTTTGCCATCTAGCTACTCCAAGAAGTAGCAAGAATTAAAGAAAACATCTAGTCCTCTATCTTCTTGAACGTCTCAAGTCTTAAGAGTAGTTTCATTTTTTGGGAGGGAGTAGAGCAAAGAAACTAGCCTAGTCTAAGGCTTAAATAGATACTGTTCTTACCTTAAATGAATTTCCATCAATATATTAAAAAATTCCATCTCCTCATTTACAATTTAACTCTATTATATTCAATTTACATGTCCTTTTCTTAATTTAGTTTTGCATATCCTTGGAATCAATTAGTATATATCTAAATTTCAGTATACATTGTTGAGATGCAGAATGTAGAAAAATTCCTGTCTCTTCCTTGTCATTAAAACTTTAACCAGAACAATAAAATTGAAAAAAAAAAACTTTTATTTAGGTAAAGGGGACCACAAGAAGAACACTTTTATTTAAAACTGATTTTTATGATCATGTTTTGTTTCTATATCTCCTAAATTTTTCCTTTCATATCCCCCTTCTAGAGAGAGATTTTTTTTAAAGAAAGAAAAGAAAAAAAATAACTAAACTGATCAATACATTTGCTTCAAACTGACCTTATATGTAATGTGCCAATATTCCAAAGGACTGCCCTGTCAACCTCTAAAGATCAGTGGGATGGAATATCTATATCTGTATTTATATCTATATTTATATATATATCATACATATATACATCCATACACATATACATATATATGCATTCACACATACACAAACATATATACATACATATAGATGCATATATACATACACACATATAAGTGTGTGTACATATATGTATATATATGTATATATATGTACATATATGTGTGTGTGTGTTTATATATATATATATATATGTCCGTGCATGTATTTCTATTTTAGGGCCAAGTTTGTTCTTCATAATTTCACAACTTTCATTATTTTAAAATGTTTTTATGGTTAATTTATTTTTATTTTTATTCTTGTAGTCATTGTATATACTGTTCCCCCATCCCTCACTCTATTTACTTCACTCTGCATCAATTCATGAAAAGTTTTTTTCTTGTATTTTCTGCATTCTGATGGCTTCCACTATATTCATTAACCACACTTTGTTTATCTTTTTCCCCAAAATGGCCACTTTGTTTCCAGTTCTTGCTACCATAAAATGTGTGGTTATAAACATTTTGAGACTAGCAGTGCAGTCTCAAAGAGTGTGTACATTTTGTCCACTATATTTTCAAAAATTCTTAACGTTTTCAATAAAGGTTATACTAAATCCCAGCCAGAAGAAACATTCAAGGAAGCCTCATGGGTTGTGATGTAGAAAGTCCCATCCCTTACCCAAACTCTACAGGTAGATAAACTGATCCTGAGTACAACTGTCATGAATTATGGCTACACATGTCCTCTAACCCTGCCCTTATATTTACCTTATGCCTTGTCATTCTTTTTTTAGGACTTAAACTTAATGGTTCTGACAAATACTACCCTACATAAACATTCATTGGCATATCATTATGGGCTCTTGCTAGCCTGCTCTCCTCATCTCAGAAGGTAAAATAAACAAACAAAAAACTCCACTTTTTTTCACACTGTTATAATTATGCTAAGATGTATTTCACTGTGCTAGGTATGGGTAGGAGAAAGGGGAGACTGTTATTATAGAACTACATTTTGGCAGATTTAATAACATGCTCTTTTCTTTTATTTTACTTGGTGATGCATTTTGAATTTTGTACCTCCCTGCAAGAGTAAAGAGCAAGGGGAATGGGTCTTTATGTATCCGTTTTTTAAAAAATTCCAAACTCTTTTTCAAATAGACTATAAGGTAAATACATGAACATATTTGAATAGTATTAATTATAATCAGAAATATGGAGACTAAATTAGATAGAAGTCATATTGATCCTTACTGTCTTACATTATATTCATACTTATAATGAATATAACAGTAACATCACAAATATGCAAAATAGAAACACATCAGCCTAAACAACACCAGTAATTTGCAAGCTTACACTCATTTGAAAACCATTAATGGAATACAGCACAGTTTCCTTTCTGTGAATAGTCAAATGTCATGCATAATGGAACAATGCAACTACTAATATGAGACTTAGGTCAGATCATTTGAACTTGTTATTATGGGCCAGAGGAACTGATCTTTGAAGTGGCCCAAGATAAGATACTTCTGGCCTTTGCAGTGTCCTGATTATTCAGGTTTCCTTTGCTCCTTAGATGGTATTTAGAAGAGGCTCTAAAATGATCAGCATAAAATGTAGTTGTAACTCCTGCTCCATCAAAAGGAGGGGAAGAATTAGTCAATGAGGACCTAAAAAACTCTGAATTGTAAGATAAACACATGCAAATACTCCTTGAAGCACCGGATGAATAGCCCACTGTACTCTATGTCAGAATGCTAAGGACTTCTTGCTAACTGCCTATCCTCAGAGGATTTTATTTTGAAGTTATGTTTTGCTGGTGGCTCTGGTTTGTGGCAAAACAAAACAAAACAATTTTATTAGTAATAATCAACGAAGAAGCACTTATTAAGCATCTGTTACATGCCAGACCCTAGGCAAGGTTCCTAAATGCAGAGACAACAGTAAAAAATTCCCAGCCCTCAAGAAGTTTATATTCTATAGGAGAAAAGAAAATGTATCAAAGTAAATTCCAAATAAATATATGGTAGTTTGATGAGAGAGGCCCTACACTTGTAATCCATTTTCTCTATGAGGATCAAAAGTCAAGCTACTAGAAACCCTTTGAGATTATAAATCATTCTTTCTTGAGGTAGGTTAGCATGAGAGTGTGGGTGGAAGAGCAGGGGAGAAGGCTGCTTTCCTTTGTTTCATTCCTTTAGGTATTTGGAGAGGCAAATCTAGGCAATTTCAATGACCCTAAGTTTATTCAGAGAGAATCACAGCAATTTAGAGTTAATTGGGGAGAAAGTTGGGTGCTTTGTCCCAATCCTTTGGACCCTTGGTCTTTGCCAAAAATGCTAGGAAGACAGTAACTGATCACTGGAGGAGAGAGAATACCAAACTGTGAAATCAAGTGAAAATATCACTTGATCAAATCAAATGGTAATAACAAATATATAAATGCTAGCTATCTTTATTATTTCAAAACCCTTTTGATTTGGGAGAGCAAGATGATGACTTAAAGGCTTTTCTCAAGAATATATCAAAATCATGCAAGATATGCCCTGAACCATTCTCTCTCTCTCTCTCTCTCTCTCTCTCTCTCACTCTCTCTCTCTCTCTCTCTCTCTCTCTCTCTCTCTCTCTCTCTTTCTTTTCTCTCCTCTCCTTCTCTCCCTCCCCCCTCTCTCTTCTTATTATTTTGCATGGATTCAATTATCATCTCTATGTTGATGACTCCCATATCAGCAAATGTATATTACGCATTTAGAAGTAGATGTCTATAGCTTGCAGAAGGTTTGGGTTCAAATTGTGGGAACATTAGGATAGCCAGAAACATAGAGTGGTAGCAAAAATAACTTTTATCAAATGAGGATGAACTCACATTTTCAGCAACAGGAGAGAAGTCCTTGTAAAGACACTGACAAGTGACACTCTTATGATAACCGTAATTTTTGAAATATGTTATTTGATGTTTCACTATAAATGACAATACTCTAATATGAAGTCACTTAGGCTATGTAATCTTAATGACCATAAAGATAAAAGTAATGACAAACAGCTTTACTTTTCCATTGTTCTGATTAATCCTGACCTTGTGTCAAGCATTTAAAGGATCACAGCTTCTGACTGGGTAAGACTCCTAGTGAACTGCAGTGTCTGTTAACTACGCCCATTACTGGGTTCTCACATGACCAACTCAAACCCCTATGCAATTTCTGGTCCTGATTAAAAAAAAATCTTCTTGATTCTGTCCCCTCTTCCACCACACACACACACACACACACACACACACACACACACACACACACAC
>NW_020954988.1:352658-377974 GCF_900497805.2 Vombatus ursinus | reverse complement strand
CAAATATCAATAAGTGACCCAGGAATTTTCCCCACTAAATCTGGGTGTGATTAGAAATGCCCTCTCCCAAATCTGGCACCAAAATTTATCCTAAATTATGCTTATTTTTGAGGTATAAAAGTTTCCTGCTCAGACTCCCTACTCTGAGCAATTACTCCCACTAAGATATTTACTACTTTTCTGAGTTTCTTTACCTCTATGAGGTTGAACTTCTGTTTGTATTGCCATATAATACATGTATTCTTATTATTATCATTATTATTATTTTGCTTGTTGGCTGTGCCATCTAATAATAAAGGTCGTGCTTATATTAACTTCCCAAGTACGAATTTCCAACAAATCCTCAAACCCCGGTCTTGTTCTAATCCAAGCCATAAAGTTAAACAACAACACAGTAGGAAAACTTTATGGCATAACTGGCTTCCTACGGATGAAAGTTTAAAAGAGCCTAAACATGTAAGTAGGAAGGAAACAAGCATTTATTAAGTATCTATACTGCACCAACCACTGTGTCAAGTGCTTTACAAATATTGTCTCTTTTGATCCTCATAACAACCCTGGGAGGTTTTACATTTTACAGTTGAGGAAACTAAGCCAGAAAGTGTCTAAGTAATATGCCTAAGAGTCAGATGGCTAGCAAATGTCTGAGACCAGATTTGAGCTCAAGTCTTCCTGACTCCAAACCCAGCACTCTAACGACTGTGCCACCTAATTGACTTATATAAATCAATCCCTTTTATGAAAATCACTGCTGGATAGACAACCTAGAGCTTTATACAAGTCTTCAAGCAAAAAACACAGATTTTGTGGTTCTACCAGCTGGAGAGTCCAAGCTATGGTCACTATCTGACTGAGTAGGGCTTGATAGTTCTCTTGGCTGTGTTAAGACCGTGGTTACCATTCTAGCTGAAATGAACTGGGGTTTCTTTATTTATCTGTGTTTCTACATAAAATCTTCCAAAAATTCCAGATCTCCTTCAGGGCTGTCAAACTCCTGGCCAATTGACCATTGTAAAACTACCAGTGTTGCACAAAACAGATTAAAATGTAATTGAGAAATGTTTAATAAAATCTATTAAATATGATACAATGTAGATAATGTTAATTTGTGGTTTCATAAGTCAATAGAAAGAAGAGAGGGGGGTTATCTATTTCTATTTGCATTTGATACCATTGTATTGCCTCATAGGCATCTCAAACTCAACAAGGTCAAAACAGAACTCACCATCTTTCGTTTCCCAAACCCACCCTTCTCTCTAATTTCCTTATTTTTATTGACAGCACTTTCAACCCTCCTATCATTCAGGTTTGCAACCTTGGTATCATTTTCTGCTCCTCATTCTCACTCACTTCACATATCTAAACATTTGCAAATTCTATCATTTTTACCTCTAATAATATTGCCTTCATTTAACACCTTGTCTAAAGTTATACCACCTGAGTTCAAGTATTTAACCCATCTCATTTAACTATCCTAATAGCCTGGTTTTCCTACCTTTAGTCTCTGATTATTTCAACAAAATCTCCATATAGCTAACACCAAAGTAGATCTGACCATATTTTTACCACTCTCCATTTTAATAAGTACCATTTTTTTCACTCATCTCTAGCATCAAATAAAAACTCTATTTGTCATTCAAAAAGCTTCACAATTGGAACACATACCACCATTCTAGCCTGCATGTGCACTCTGTTCCATAGAGAGTTGAGTAATATGGTCTAGCAGTATATACTCTCTACATACACCATTATACTTCACCTTCCTTCTCTGTGTGAAATCAGTTAATGAAGCTCATGTTATGAATGCACTGGACCTTTACCACTCTACATACACTTCAGATGCTATGGGAAAGACAAGGAAACTATCGTAGTCTGCTAATAGTTTTAAGGTCCATTCGAACAGAATGGTTACCTGGTCAATAGAAACAGGCTGTTTCCACCTGTATGGTAGGGAACACAGTCTTTTTTGAAAAGCAGGTGCCTCCACTTAGATGATCTGGGCACACGCCCAAGCTTAGTTACACCTTTATACGTTCATATTCTCTCCCTGAGTACAATTTAAGCACCTTGAGGGTGGGGACAACTTATGTCTTGTCCTTATTTTCAGCTCTTTCTACTCAATGGGGAAGAAGGAGATTTTTTTTTTCCTGACCATATTAATTTATTAAGAAATGCATGTCAGGGCAGCTAGGTGGCGCAGTGGATGGAGCACTGGCCCTGAAGTCAGGAGGACCTGAGTTCAAATCTAGCCTCAGACCAAACACTTCACACATACTAGCTGTGTGAAGTCACTTAACTCCAATTGCCTCACTGAAAAAAAAAAAAAAAAGAAATACATGTCAATTACATAACAAATTAGGAACAGGCCTCCTCAGCTTTACACTGGACTCCTAATACAGGAGGAGACAGATTTTTATACATTAAAAGCAAACAATTAACAGGATATAAACCAGGACACAAGATTAGATAACCTGATTTCTAATTGGAGGAAAGATTAGGAGATTTCTAAGTCAGGAGGGAGTGGTCCCTGAAATCAGGGTGCACATCCCTGAAATCAGATAAAGAGGTGTCACACTAGGAGATTCCTTTTTTATCCCAAAGATGTGAGCCTCATGTATCCCTGGAAGTTCTTAGAGGAGTCTTAGTGAGTATTCCAGGGGATAAGTTCTAAAGGACCCATTTTCATACATAGTTCATGGGACATAATCGTGGTTACATATTTAATAAAATGATTACTTTATAATAATTAATTGGATTGTTATTATGATGGATGTGTAATGGCTCAAGAGAAAGCACATGTGCTTTGTTTCAGTTTTGTAGTGCTATAGTTAAAAATAAGATTACTTTGATTCAATGTCATTTCAATATGCATTATGTTAATTTTTGAATTGCAATGAACAATATAAATTGAACAAAACCTTTGTATCATCTTGGGAACTGTATTTTGCACTGCTTAGTTGTAGAATATAGGCCACTTCCAAAGAAATCTCATTTATTTTTAAAAAGTTAAATGTGTGGTTTTATTTATCTCCATTAACAGCATCTGTAAATAGAAATATTACCAATATTATACAGAGACATTTGTATTATCTTTAAATATTGCATTTGTAGAAGGACTTTTCTTATCTAAAACATATAAGAACAAGGAAAGATTTAATATAATGTTAAAATTGCATATTCATCCCATAGAAATTAAAAGAATGGGGAGGGAATTTTAATATTAAAATAAAATTTGCAGAAGACTTTGAATACCAAACATTCTTATCTGATATTTATTTCCTTTTTCACTGGAGTATATGCCTAGTAGTGGTCTTGTTAATTCAAAGTATATACATAATTTAGTGAGTTTGGAGTAGTTTCAAAATACTTGCCAGTGGAACAAATGGACCAAATCATTGCTGCACCAAAAGACCATCAGTGTGCTTGCACCTCCACAGTTTCTCTACCAATTGTTGTTTTCCTCTTTTTCTTTTTATCATTCTGTCAAGAAAAGTAGTGAAGTGAAACCTCAGAGTTTTTTTTCCAATTTACAATTCTCTTAGTATTAATATTCTGAAATATTTTTAAATGGTTGTCCATAGCATTTATTGATTTTTTTTCTTTTGAAAGTTAAGTATTTATTCTTTGGCGATTCATTTAATGGGAAATGGCTCTTGTTCTTATGTATTTTTATGGATTCTATATACATCATGGATTCTAGACCTTTATCAGAGAAATTTGCTACAAAGTACTAAATTTGCTATTTCATTTCTAATTCTAACTGTATGAGAGATTGCTTTTGCAAACATTTTCAATTTTATTTAGCTATATATGTACATTTAGTATGTTCTAATCAGTTCTATCACTTGTTTTGTTAAGAATTCTTCCTCTAGCCAGGGTGGTGGGAAGATTTTACACTCTTTTCTCCTTAATTATTTTTAATGTCTTGACCTTTTTTTTTTATATAACTTATTATGGTATATGATGTGAATGTTGGTCTAAGCTTAATTTTTCTCAGACTTACTTTCCACTATTTCCAAAATGTTTGACAGACAGGGAGATCTTACCTCAAAAGTTGGTCTTTTTGAATTTATCATTTGCCATGCCTATATTATTGCTTCTGTGTTTTGTTTATTTAATGTTTCATTGATTCCCTTAGCTCTATATTTCAAACTGCCAATAGTTTTGATGATTACTGTTTTATAACATAGTTCAAGATCTGGTACCATCAGATTCTTTTCATTCTGATTTTTTTTTCTATTGAGACTATTGGCTTTTGTTATTTGAGATGAATTTTGTTATGAATTTATTACATTTTAATTCTCTAAAGTAAACAATTGGTAGTTGGTTTATAAGAAATTAAATCTACATATTAATTTATCACCATGTTTTGTTATTTAGCATGATCTAATGTGAAATAAACAATATCTTAACAATTATTTGTCTTTTTTTAAATTTTTCTTCATTAAAGAATGGTTTGGAGGTGTAGTCACGTAATTCTTCTGTGTGTCTTCTTAGGTAGACTCCCAGAGATTTTATTCATTCTACATTTATTTAGAATGTGGTTTTATTTTTGCCTCTTCCTACTGGTTTTCAATTATAATATAAAAAAGGCTAATAATTTCTCAATATTTATTTTTAATGAGTTATTGCAGTTATTGTTTCAATTATTCTCTGTTGAACTTCTAGACTTATCTAAATAAATCATAACCTAGATTGTGAAAATGTTGTTTCTCCTTTGCTCCATGTTTATTTCCCCAATTTCTTTATTTCATTTTATTATTTTACTAACTAGTTTTTCTATAACTATGTAAACAATAGTGATGGAGATTGATGTCATTCTTTACTTTTGTTCTTATTAAGAAAAGCTCTAACACTTTTCCATCACAGATTATCCTAGTTATTGGCTTTGGGGGAAAAAAAACTGTGTATGATATTAATATAATGAGTATTCCTATTTTAGTGTTTTTAACATAATTAGGGGAGTATTGTTAAAAAAAGACTTTTCTGCAAGTATTAATATGAGTTTCTGAATTTTATTCTTCTGTTATTAATATGATTTTTAATTTTCTTGGGAAATTTTAATTTTCCTGTTTACACAGAAACAGTTTATACAATAATAAAGTTCATTTTTTAAAATTCCCTTTTAAATTTATCTAGGCCTATTCCCTTTCTCTTTTACTACTTCATTTACTGCTTCTTTATTTTTCTCAGATCTATTTAATTAAAATATTTAATTCTTGCTCTGTTAATTAAGGCATTTTCCTATTTGTTTTGTAAATATTCCTTATATTTGCTATCAATTTTTGGCATATGACTGGTGAAAATAGTTTTAAATAGTTTTCTGTGTTTTTTTCTTCATTTGATATGTATTCTCTTATTTGATTGTGATTTTTTGTAATTTAATTTTAAACTTTCTCCCTCAGTCAAAAAAGTTCAAATGAACTGACCGTTTATCTATTTTCTTTAAAAAAATACAGTTCTTATTTTTATTTATTCATGTGATAGTTTGTTTTCAATTTTATACCTTTTTGTTTATTTCATTTTTTTTAGTTTATTGGAGCAGAGAGTGACTTGTTATTGTTATAGACATTATTTTGATCTCACATGTATTTGTTCTCTGACTACTATTCTCATTTCCACTCCTACCCTCTATACTTGTGCTCTGTGCTCAACTTCTGGGTCAACTGACTGATAGATGATCTTCTGTCTTATCCTGCCACCAATTTGTACTCCATGCCACTTCCTGCAGATCTCCACACTATGTTTCCCCTTCTCTAAAGTTCTCTATTCAAATGTAATCTCTCTGAGGGTAGAGACTGTATTGCTTATACTTGGTGTATCCTAAGTGCTTAGCATAATGCCTGTCATATAGCAAATACTTGACAAATGCTGCTCTCTTTCTGTGTCTGCTTTTTTCCCCTCTGTCTCTGTTTCTCTCTTTATGTATAATAAAAGTGTTTAGAGATATAAAATTTCCCTTAAGGACTATTTTGACTATTTCCTAAAGTTTTGGTAAGTTACCTCATTGCCATTTTCTAATTTATTGTTTCAACAATTTGTTCTTTGACCTGCCAGTTCTTTTTTTAATTAATTGATTTATTTTTAGTTTTCAACAATCACTTCCATAAGCTTTTGATTTTAAATTTTCTACCCCTCCCTGTTCACCTCCCTGTCCAAGATGGCATGCAATCTGATATAGGCTCTACATATGAATTCCTATTAAACATATTTTCACATCAGTCATGTTGTAAAGAAGAATTAGAACCAGTAGGAGGAACCACAAGAGAGAAGAAACAAAACAAAACAGTAGGAAAAAAAAGGCAAATAGTATGCTTCAATCTGCATTCAAACTCCATGGTTCTTTCTCTGGTTGTGGATAGCATTTTCCATCATGAGACTTTTGGAGATGTCTTAGATCCTTGCATTGCTGAGAAGAGCTAAGTCTATCAAAGTTAGTTATTGCACACCATGGCTGTTAGTGTGTACAGCATTTTCCTGGTTCTTCTCACTTCACTCAGCATCAGGCCATACCAGTCTTCTGAGGTCCACTTGCTCATCATTTCTTATATCACAATAGTATTCCATCACATTCATATAGCACAACTTGTTCATCCATTCCACAACCGATAAGCATCCCTTCAATTTCCAATTCTTTGCCACCACAGAAGAGCTGCTATAAACATTTTTGTACATGTGGGTTCTTTTCCCATTTTTATGATCTCTTTGGGATACAGCCCTACAAGTGTTATTAATGGGTCAAAGGGTATGCATATTTTAATAGCCCTTTGGGCGTTGTTCCAAATTGCTCTTTAAAATGGTTGGATCAGTTCACAACTCCACCAACAATGCATTAGTGTTCTAATTTTCCCACATCTTCTCCAACATTTATCGTTTTCCTGTTTAGTCATGTTAGCCAATCTGATAGGTGTGATGTTGACCTATCAATTCTTAAGTGTTATTTCATCTGTTTTTCAGGTAATATCTTTTCTTTGAATGTTCCTTATTAATTTTTAAAATCATTTTGTTATCAGTAAATGATGCCACATTAAAGGAGTTAAATAAATGTTTGTTGATTGATTTTCTAATGATGTTATATCACTGCAAATATAACAGTACTTTATCACCAAAAAATCAAACCTATGGATCTCTTAAAATCCATCTTGGTATAATTATGTTGCAACATATACAGCAGGACAACTTACATCCAAGAAGTGGTATAAAAGATATACTCAAAGAAATATATAATCAAAAAGGACATAAGCTAGTCATGTAGTAAGAAGGAGATTCCTGACAGATATATAGGTCAAATGCTCATCTAGTACCCTAGATAATAAAGGATAGCTTCCAGTTTGATGGATAGAGTACATTCTATAGATAATTCTTGGGAGAGTCTGGACAAGAATCAAACAAGAAAGAATGGGTGGGCATTGAGCACCCACATCATTGTCCTCATATAACCATTGAAATATTGTAGTGTTAAGTCAGATGTATATGATCTTTCTGTTTTAAAGAAAAGGGCTGACTTCCTTTCTACCTTTTCTTTCATTTATTTGGGCAAGATGATGTTTCCTTTCTCTGTTTTATTATATCTTCAGTTAGATGTCATTAAAGAAAATCTAGCTCTTTCTCTTAAAAATTAAATAGTATGAGATACTTAATTTTCCTTAGTGGAATACAAAAGATTCTTTCTTGCAGTCTCATAGATCAAAAAAGAAAATGAATCCTCTCATCTTAACATCCCTCATAGATTCTTTATTGCAAGACTCCCAAGGCTGATTGGTAATAAAGAAAATGGTCCCCATCTTTATGAACTTTTAGTTCATTCCATCTTACCTTTGGCTCTGTGGACACACACATTGAGGGAGCTTTCTCCCAGGTAACTTAAACATGGCAAAACATGATTGTTGGATTTAGATTTTAGTCTTCAGGTTTCATGCTTGCCTCAGCAACAAATAACACACAATTATTAACTGTATACTATGTGCCACACATTCAGCTAAGTTCTAGACATACAAAGAAAGGTAAAAAAGTAGCCCTGGGTTTCAAAGAGTCTATTAGGGGATACATGTAAATAATTATGTACCAACAAGATATGTGCAGGTTAAATTGGAGGCAATCTCAGAGACATATCACTAGCATTAAGGGGGATTGGAAAAGGCTTCTTATGGAGTCAGCAATTTTAGCTGAGATTTGAAGGAAACAGGTAGAGGCAAGCAGGGAGAGAATTTAGATCCTGGAAGACAGTCAATGAAAATGTAAGGATTTGTATCTTGTGTGAGGAACAGCTAGGAGACCAATGTCATCAGATTGTAGGGTAGGTAGAGGAAAGTAAGTGATAAGAAGGAGGGGAATTTAGGAGGGAGCAAATTATTTAAAAAAAATTGTAGAAGACAAATAGAAGATTTAATATTTGATCCTAGAAGTTATAAAGAGCTGCTGGACCTTCAGTGTAAAATGGAATTTCTTGTATGTTATATCTTGATTGTTCATTTCGTAATATATTGCTGAAACATCTATATTTATATTATATTCAATCATTAGAGAGGATCAAGGTTAGATATAAATAGTACTGAATTTTGAATCATTAGACCTGCCTTTTAACTTGTGACTATCAGGTTACCTGGAGTATGCCCCCCATACTTGAAGAATAAGAAGAGAATGGTGGGGGAAGTAGTGTCTTCAAAAAGAGGGTAGGTAACCATTTATTGGGGTGTACTGTTCACTTACATGTTAGGTTGGATGACTTTTGAAGTCTTCTCAAAGGCTCTAATTGTGTGCAATGCTTAAACTTGGGCAGAATACATGACCTCTATATGCCTCTATATTCCTCAGTTTTCTAATATGTAAAATGAGATTGTGTAATTATGTAGTCTTCCAGGACCCTTTTATCTTGAACAACCTCTGAAATTTATTTTGTTTAATTTGCTTTTTTTAGGGGATGAACTCTCTCTCTCTCTCTTTCTCTCTCTCTCTTGCTCTCTCTCTCCCCCACTCTCTAGCTCTCTCCCTCTATCATGATCTTACTATCCAGCTGTCACTCTCCCTGCCTCCATCCCTCCATCCCTCCATTTCTCTGTTTTTTCTTTCCAATTTGTTAATCATCTCAAAGCAGAAGAGTTGGATAGCTCTCATTTGGATAATGATCTACCAGAATCTAAAAACCATCATCTGCATATATTATAAGAAATAGCTTCCAGGAGTCCCCAAACTCCAAATCCTGATTGTAATTTACTAGACTTAAAACCAAAGCAAAAATTTTGCCAGAAATAACACACAGGTCTGATTATGGTTGAACCTTGCTCCACTTTCTCTGTGGATTTAACTATGGTTCAACTACCTCCAGCACTTAGTAGGTACCTAATTAATACTTCTTTATGAGAATGAAAATAGTCAAGATGATCTTGTTTCCTCTCCCACAGGAGAATGAGTCAGTCTGTGCTCAGGAACACAATATGTGCAAAGAAAATAAATATGTATATGTAGTGTTTATAAACCCAAAATCTGATTCATTGTTTTGTTTTACCTTGGCCTAAGGCAAAGTTACAGTTTTTATTAGTGTTTTGAATGGAGAGAACTAATCCCCTGCTTGGGTCAATACATATAGATGTATATGTGGATACATCAACACACATGCTCATATATATTTATATATTCCTCAAGGATAGAATTTATTTTATTGATGAACAATTTAAGAGACCAGCTAGATGCCATTGGGCATCAATTACAATTTCTACAAGGATCCAGCTCAGATTTACAGTCACAATTAATGGCATGTCAACATTGTTGGAAGAAACATATTGATGCTCAATAATAAAGCAGTCAGATTCTCAGAAGGCCAGATAATTTGAGCATCTTTCAAAAAAATGTCATTTGTTTGAGCTGATGTGCAAAATGTTACTATATTTCAAATAGGAAAGGTGGAAGCAGCAGAGTAAATACATTTATCTCTGTGGCTGTTGTTTATGTGATAGTGAGGCATCTGGATGAAAAGGAAAGCATTCAGTAAATCATCTTTTTGCTTTGACCACCTGATGTCAAATGTTTGCATATTTGGAAATTCTACTTTCAATGTGTTGGATGCAAAACATTCAGAAGTTTTATTGAATGTTTCACATCTCCCAGATGTTTTGCTATAATATTGGTATCATTGATCTATTGATGAAAATGGTTTAAAAATTAATGAAGTCCAAATGTGTTGCATATTAGGAGTTTTACTAATATGAAAAAGGAATTTTTCCCTATCACTCTTACTCCCATTTGATGTAATAACTGAAAGAAAAGGCAAGATAATATAAATAATGAAGTGTTAATATTTTAACAAGAGGTTGTTGCTATTCAGTTGTGTCTGAATCTTTGTGATCCCATTGGGGATTTTCTTGGTAAAGAGACTGAAGTGATTTGCTGTTTCCTTCTTCAGATCATTTTATAGATGAGGAAACTAAGTCAAACAGGGTTAAGTGACATAGGATCACATAGCTTGTAAGTTTCTGAGGCTGGATTTGAACTCATGTCTTCCTGACTTCAGTCCTGGTGCTTTATCCATTTTACCACCCAACCTCTCAACAAGAGGTGCTTATAAACATGCAAAAATTCCTTTACAAAATGTGATCACCGTTCTCTGTGACAATTAAAAAGGTAAAAGTAATTTGTTGAACGAAAAATGATGGGGGAGGAACAATTTAAATATATAATCCCGGAGAAAATGCTAGAGTTTGAGGAAATATAGGCCAGGTCTAGTTTGAGGAGAAGAGCCTTATAGGGAAGGGTGGGAGGTGATGAAGACATTTCTCTCTTTCTTTCCCCACATTGGAAATTATGTCTAGCAACATAACTGTTTGCCCAGAAAGAGCATCCCTCCTATCCAGCAGATAGAGAGTCTATTCTAGAGAGCTGTTGAAGACAAGATACATTCCAGATTGATACATAGAGGCAGTGGCTTTAGAGAGAAGACATCCTCAAAGAATAAAAACTCTAGAAGCAATGTATATATATATATATATATATATATATATATATATATATATGTATGTATGTATGTATGTATGTATATGTATGTATATATATGTATACATATATAATATATGAGTATGTGTATGTGTGTATGTGTGTGTGCATGTGTATGTATGTATGTATATGTATACATACATATATGCATATATAACTATATCTATGAAATATGACAGAGATATTTCTCTGCTGTCACCATTGTGTTTTCTCTTCTGCTCAAGGTCTACTCTCCTACAAATATATACAGTATGTGAGGAAACTTGAGGCGAAAAGAGTTGTGATTTTCCCAGTATCACAAAGCTAGTAAATATCTGAGATCAGATTTAAACTCAGGTCTTCCTGACTCCAGACCCATCACTCTATTCAATGTTCCTCCTAACTGTCCTCTTGAATTCATAGAAAGTTCTATTTTCTGCTGCCAGAGATTTCTCTCCTTAAAGCTGATTCTTTTGTCAAATAACTAACTCTATCTGTGTCTATTAGGAGTATGTATATCTATTTCTCATTGGATGAAGAGTTTCAAACTGGTCAACTAGCTCTTTTTCAAAGCAATATGATTCATGATGGAGAAGAGAGAAGAAAAACTCCCTCCTCCCTCTCCAAGATTTATTTTTTTCTCAGGAGTGAGATTCTTTTCCATACAGTGTTAGTTTGATTTGATGAATTATATGCAGAGGTAGCAATTCATTCTTGCAATGGCCCTCAGGGTCATGGATTCATTTTCATTTCACCCAGCTGCTTTCATTAATTCCTTCAAAGATGTTCAAATTTCATTAAAAATATTACAGGATGCTAACATCTTATTAATGTATTAAAGACTTGTAACCTCTTTTATTTAGAGAAAGCAATTGAGGAAAAAATTTATCTCTATACTGAAGAGACCACACTCTCCCCTACCTACCCATGAAAGTCATGGTAAATGGGCATTTGGAAGACTTACTCTTCTGATAGTGTCTCTAGAAACTCCTGGGAGCTGAGGGAGAAATGTTATAGATTATTTAAGTCAAATAAAAAGGTTCCTCAAAATAATCATCTCCCAAGATGGGAAAAATTACCCTCCCTCTGTTTTAATTCTAAAATCCATATTAATGTCAAGAACTAGTGGAAAGGGAAATGGACTTAGAGTCAAAACACTTGGGTTAAATTTCTGGCTCTGTCAGTTACTAACTGTATAGCCTTAGACATGTCACTTCATTCTTTAACCCTCAGTTTCATTATCTGTACAGTGAGGCAGTTGAATTAGATGGTGTCTAGAGTTTGGGGAATAGCTAGTTATACATAAATAAGTAATGATTTTTATTTTATGTTTTAATAATCTATCATCTATAGATTTGTTGTTAAGCCATTTTAGTCATGTTGGACTCTTTGTGACCCAATTTGTGGTTTCTTGGCATGCATACTCAAGTAGTTTGCCATTTCTTTTTCTGGCTCATTTTACAGATAAGGAAATTGAGGCAAAGAGTGTTAAGTGACTTGCCCAGGGTCACACAGCTAGTAAATGTCTGAGGCCAAATTTGTACTCAGGAAGATGAAGTCTTCCTGACTTCAAGTTGGATACTCTACTGAGCCACCGAGCTGTCCCATCTATAGATAGATTATAATACTCTATTTATTATCTTTTCACTTAAAAAGTCACTTCAAGTATTTTGACTATTATGGCCCAGAAGACAGTAAATGCTGCTTAAATGCTATTTCCTACTAATTTGAAATTTTAGTGTTCTAGCAAAGATTTTAGAGATGCTCACCTTATTCCATTTATCATGTTAACATGCCTCTAAATCTCAAATAACATTTGTCCATGTCTCATAAAGCTCAGCCTAGAAATGTTTCACAAAGTTCAAGTGATCCATTCTATTACACCCATAGGAAACTTTAAAAAAATATTGAAAGAACGTCAATGGATATCAAGTGGTACAATAGAGAAAATGCTGGAGCTGATGTCAGGAAGCCTAGATTTTGACTTCTACTTCAGACCCCGCTAGGAGAGTAACCATGGACAAGTCACTTATCCTGGAAAAGCCTTTATTTTCTCATCTTTAGAATAAAGAGCTGGACTCAGTCTCTAAGATCCCTTCTAGTGCTAAATTTATGAACTACTATTAGGATTATCTAAGGAAAATAGTCCTTTAAGTATTCCTAGTATCATTTTGATAAACGCTAGCAGTATCAATAAATTCCACTCAGAATGTCATAAAAATATGTGTAGGAAAAAATCCCTACTGGAATTTGAAAAAAGGCTCACTGGTTACAAACTCTAAAATTCATCAAAAGTGTCCATTCATTTAAAACCCATAATAAGTAATTATGCATTAAAATCTCTTGATGAATTACCACTTTAGTGTTATCTAATTAAAATGGAAATAAGAAATATATTCTTTGCATATGTTGGCCCATAAACTAGGAATGAGGCATCCAAACATCTTAAACTGCTTGATACAATGGCTGGTTTTAAAGAAAATAGGTTAATTGATCAGACTTAAGTGTGTATGCGATTGTGTATATTTGTTTGATGTTTATTATTCTTATAATGAAAGATCTGACTTGTGACTAACTGTGCCCTCAGGATGCATTTGAAAATGAGATAGTAAGTCTCAATGGATTTCTCTAGTAAACACACTTTGATGACATTTTAAATTAGCATCTTAAATAAGAATTGAATTCTCATATACTGGATGCATGTGCCTATTTTCCCATAATTTCTGAAATTAAAAAGCTTATTAAATGTGATATAATAATCCTTTAGCATTGGAAACTGATGTTCTAAAGCTTAATCTTTTAAATGGGATAAAGTAAACAAATAATGAAGATGTTAATAGGTGCTACTGAAGAGAAGAGAGTCTGATGTTAAGAGGTTTCAAGATGAAGAAGGGAGAAAAGGAAGCAGATGGCTAATAGTGTCCTTTTTTTTTAAAGTGTGAGGTGAGTTCTGCTGTTGAAGAGGATGAGATAAAAGATGGTGTGGGGAGTATAAAAGAGAAGAAATCTCTATATTTCAGTAATATATAATATGAGGTCTTCAGCAGAGAAGAGTGGGAGTGATAGTGTGTGAGGACTGAGGAGAGACAGGTTTGGAACAGCCTTCATTGGAAATGGGGTAAATAAGCAATTAAGGATTTATAAAAGGATAATTTTGCTCCTGCCTGGGCCCTGTTAATAAATTTGTAGTTAACCCAGTTTGCTCAGTTGTCTGATTTCTTCTATCTCCATTTGGTCGCATGCGTGGATGAGTGGAAGAAGGAATGATGGTGGGAATAATCCAGGGTGGGACTTGCCAAGCCAAGAGCTTCAAAACAGAAGAGAGGAGGATTCAAGAACAGAAAAGAGATGAGTTACACTGGTTAACAATAGGGTTTAAAGTGAGAGGGGAGAAAAGTGAAGATAGCTTTCTTTTTCCCTGAAGTTATATTATAGAGATGCCTATTAATAGAGAATTTCCAAATCCCACACTATATCAAATTGAATCAAAACAAAAAAACAACAACACTATTCAGAGGCACAAAGTGGGATTTATTATTGAGACAGCTCACAATATTGTCAATGGTTTCTCCTTTTTCAATATCCTTTCAGTTTTCTTGGTTCCGTGGTGTAAAGCCCATCTTTAGAAGCATGGGTTAGGGAAGACTGAGCGTTGGACTAGGGGAAAAGCTGGTTTCAAATCCTGCTTTTGACAAATATGGGAAGTAGGATCATTAGCAAGGCACTTTAAATTTTCTCAGTCTATTTCATCATGTTAAGTGGGTGCAATGATGACTAATATATATAATATTTAATGTATTAAGAGAGTCAGTGAGGAATAATTATGAAAGAACTAGCTTTGAAATATAGAAAGCATGGATTCAAAAATTCCTTTTGACATACTAGCTGTGGAACCTTGGGCAAATCACTTAATTTCTCAGTTCCTTATAGAATCAAAACCCAGCTCTGGAACTCATTACCTCTGCAACCTTAAGCAAGACACTTGACAAAGACAAAGACAAATGTCTTTGTACCTCATTTTCCTTATCTTTAATAGGAAGGGTTTGGATACAATGACAGAGTCCCATCCTGCTCCAAATCTATAATCCTATTATTATGAGTAATTATTGTGTTTTACAATGAATAAATTTTGCCACTATACAATTATCCATTGACTGGCTTATAAAGCTACTGTAGAACCATATGTTGAATTATTCAAATATCGTGTATAAATTCATTTAATTTTCTATCACTAAAAATTCTATTAAAATTCATTTGAATTTTTATTTAATACCTCAATTGCTCTTCCTTCTTTCCCTTTTGTCAGTTCAACACCTCCTAAAGAACAACAATATTGTGTGAAATTATTTCACAAGTCACTCCTCTAATAAATAATCTAGTCTCAGAAATTTCTTCCACTTTCTTTCAATTCATTTGTCCATTTAAAATATTTTTTTCTTCAGATTTACTGTTTAATCAGATTAGTCAATAGAAGGTAGCACAAACATGAGGTGACATTATGGCAGCATCATTAGCAGTAGGTAATACAAAAGTCACCACGAGTTTGAAAATGATCTCCAACCTCCACCCCCAGATCCAAGAAGAAGCTGACAGCTCTCAGTAGTGCAAAGATGAGAACATTATCCACTGAATTGGGTTGTGTAGATGTCATCTACTATGTTCCAGATAGTGCACTAAATTGTTAGAGTACGGAAAAAAAAGGTTTAAAAAAAGAGTCCTTACTCTATAGGAGTTTACGCTATAATAAGGAAAACAATATGCAAATAACTAAATACAAACAAGATAGAGACGGGATAAATTATAGATAATCTTAAAGTGAAGGTAGTAACATTAAGACAGGTGAGGGAAGGCTTCTCACAAAAGGTGAATATTTTGACTGAAACTTGAAGCAAGACAATAAGTAGGAAAAAAGAGAGAGAAAATTCCAGACATTGGGGGAATGTCAGTGAAATATAATGAGTTGGAGATGGATTGCCTTGTGAAAGTAATAACAAGGAGGTCAATGTCATTAGATCACAGAGTATGTTGTGGAGGAGTAAGGTTTAAGAAGACCAGAAAGGCATGGGGGGAAGGAGAAGCTATGAATAGATCTTTTATATTTGATCCTGTGAATAAGAAGCCACTGAATTTTATAGAATGTGAGTGGTGCATGACATGGTCTGACTTCTTACACTTAATAGGTACATGACCCTGTTTCCATCTTATTTTTGTTTGTTTATTTGTTTTAAATGGATACTTTGAAGGATATGCCTATAGTTTGCAGAGTTTTTGGAATAAAATAATGTTTTTTGTAAAAGTCTTTTTCTGCAACTGTTGAAATAATCATGTGGTTTTGATTGGTTTATGTTTAATATGATGATGTTCAGTGTTTTCCTAATGATGAATATGTATATATGTGTATTTCTTAATATATACATTGTATATTTATATATGTACATATTCAACTTTAAAAATAATGGGGATAGAATGTAGATACATATGCAACTTTAGGAAAACAATAACATATATTATGTGTGTGTGTATATATATATGTATGTGTATATGTATGTGTGTGTGTACTTTTTTTTCAGTCATGTCTGATTCTTTCTGACCCCATTTGGGGTTTTCTTGGCAAAGGTACTGGAGTGTTCTGCCATTTCCTTCTCCATATATATATGGATATGGATATGTATACGTATATGTACATGTATATATACACATCTATACATCTATACACGTATACATACATATATACACATATACACACACATATGTGTATGTGTACATATATGTATATATGTATGGGAGAGAGATATATTAGTTAAAGCTAATGTAGAAAAAGTTTTATTTAGAATATTGAGTGCAGAGAGCTTAGAGGTAAGTAATGAAAGAGATGCAACCATTTAGCAATTTATGAAGATGTAGCAAAACATATCCTTTGATCATCTTAGAGCCTGAAAAGAAAATGAATGTAGTAACAAATCAAGTGGCAGGCTAAGGAGTAGGGCAAGCCACTTAGCCATTGTTTGCCTCATTTTCCCCAAATGTGAAATGAGCATAATAACAACACTTATTTCACAGGGTTGTTGTGAGTATCAAATGAGATAATATTTGTTTTTGTTTTGTTTTGTTGGTTTTTTCGGTGAGGCAATTGTGATTAAATGACTTGCCCAGGGTCACACAGCTAGTAAGTGTCAAGTATCTGGTCTGAGACTTGATTTGAATTCAGGTCCTCCTGACTCCAGGGCCAGTGCTCTATCTACTGCGCCACCTAGCTGCCCTAAGATAATATTTCTAAAGTGCTTAGACTAGCAAATAGTTTATGCTATAAAAATGCTTGTTTTCTTCCCACCTTCTGACTTCCCTTTGCCTGGAACTCTAGATTAATAAAGTAAATCTATTAATAAGTCTGGTCATCTATTTATACTCATATTTGTACTGTGTGATGTGTTGCAGTGTTGTTTTTCAGTCATTTTTCTGTTTTGTCCAACTCTTCATCACTCCTTTTGGATTTTCTTGGCAAGTATACTGGAGTGGTTTTCCATTTCCTTCTCCAGCTCATTTTACAGATGAGGAAATGAAGGGAAACAGAGTTAAGTGACTTGCCCAAGATCACACAGCTCTAAGTGCTTGAGGCTGTATTTGAACTCAGGTCTTCCTGACATCAGGATTCAGCATTCTATCCACTGAGCCACCTACCTGCCTATAATGTTGCAAAACACTATATATAATTTACAAACACACATATACACATACATACACATGCGTGCACACAGACACACACACACAAACACACACTGGTTTCAATTTGGTTTGAGCAGTGTTTGTAATCTGATAAGATAAAAAAAAAACACAAGAGAACTTGGAAAGTACAGGTCATTTATCACTCTCTGAATCACGTGTTAAGAGTGGAAAGAAGAATAATTTTAAAGGGCGATCACTTCCTGGCTATATTTATTAAAATCTCAGTCAAAACTTATTTTAATTTAGTTTTAAAATTTTATATTTTATGTACTAGAAGTTTTTTCAACTCTATTTCCTCATTTTCAGCTAACATTGGGGGATACATTTAGCATTTGATTAATGATGAAGAATTGTAAAGAAGTTTCTGATATCAGTCAGCCATATGTTTTTCCATGTGAAGATTTTTTTCAACACAGGAATCAAGGGATGTCAAATTACTGCTTTCTGAAGGTCTTTGTCTGTCTGTCTGTCTGTCTTCTATTAATTTGAATGATTTGTATGCCTAATATAACGATGTTATGGAATAAAATTTGGTGAGTTAGCCTCAAGCTATTTAGTAGAAAAATGGCAGTAGGAAATTGGAACTGCTGATGGGGAAGCATTTAGTTTCATCAACATTATAAGAGAGCTGCAACAAAGCTAGCAAAACACTCCACTGCCTGCCCACCTCACAGTTTTGGGTAGGGAGTTTATGAAGTGTGCTAGTAGCGTCTTTGAAGTGTACGTGGAGGGGAACCAAGGAATGGAGAAAGGAGAAAGCTTATACATCTCCTTTGTGTCAAAGATACATGGATGCTTGTGGGGAAAGGATACTTAATGAGCATTTTAAGAATTTGAGATATTATGTGTTAATTTATAAGACTCTAATATGGCTGAGAATTTTTTTTATTTTCCTGATGATTCAGCTGTAAATAGCATACATCTAGTTCAAAATTCCTTTTTGCAGAGATAATTAGAGGAATGTTAGTGAGTTAAAGGAGTCTAGAGAAAGTAACTAATCCACCATCTTATTGTTTCTGTGACTGAGAATCTATGTATTTTAAATACTTTAAATAGACATATTGATTCCTAAATACTAAGCCTAGCTTCTTAAAATATTTATATCTTTGATTATTGAAAAAAATGAGCACAGTTACTTAACATAATATGTAGGAAACTTGTTTCTCTCCTATGCTGAATGTCCTCATATCCAGCATATATAAGAAAAGAGAAGAAAAATTTTATTGACAGAGTTTGAAAAAATAAATTTTCCATAACATTGTAATTGCAGCACTTGGAGATAGGGAGAGAGGGAGGGAGAGAGAAAGAGAGAGAGAGAGAGAGAGAGAGAGAGAGAGACAGAGACAGAGACAGAGACAGAGACAGAGAGAGACAGAGAGAGAGAGAGACAGAGAGAGACAGAGAGAGAGAGAGACAGAGAGAGAGAGAGAGAGAGACAGAGAGAGACAGAGAGAGAGAGAGAGAGACAGAGAGAGAGAGAGGCACAGACTCTTCAGAAGAGAGAAGCAAATCTACAGGTCATCATGTTCCTGAGTATCTTTGGCTTGGGGTCTATTCATGTGTTTTCTTTGACATATATATTTTCCTTGGGGTATTTTCATGTATCTCACAGTGCTGTCAAGCACTCTGAGGTCTAGGAACTCACAGTACCACAGGGGAATGATCTTTGACGAGTTCATGCCAAGGGAACAGTGAAAAATGTGTTCATGACTATTGCCTCCTGAGATCAGTCCTCTTTTCTCCTTACTATAATTAGAATATGTTTGTGGAGGTTTAGAAACATGATAGTTGAGTGGACTGACAATAAAATATGATAATAGCTTTGACCACAACCATAAGAAATCATGTTGTTCAGACTATGAGGCGATTGTCCAAACTTGACCATCTTGGTTTAGAGAGCAACTTAATCAAATTGTAGGGGGAAAACCATGTAGGAAAAAAAATAAATACATTCACATGTAGCAAGTATCCTTGTAATCACAAACCCATAGTGTGGAAGCAAATATTACATACAGTGAAATGAATCTTCAATATTCATGAGTCCTTCTTGGGGGAAAAAGTCTCTTCAATTAATTGAACTGCAAATTTCAGAATTATTGACAGTAGTTCCCCACAAAATCATAGTAAAACCTTCAATTTGCAATATCAGTAGAAGTTATGTCAACTATTACTTTTTTATTAACTAGCGCATCAACATGTTATTAATACAATGATAATTAACATTTATGGTGATGAACTCGAAGCACTGTAAGATCCTAAAATGTCTTATGAATCATGAAACCAAGATTTAATAATATTCAGTGTACATGTAGGATTTTGAAAAATCATCTTCTAATTCATCAAAAAGTTGTAATCCATATGTAGTATACAGGATAATTTTCTATTAGTTATGATGTTTGATTAATCAAAACATTTCTCATTTCTGAACTATGCTAAATAATGAATTGCTTATTTTTATATTTAATATTTTGTAAAATTTGAGAAGTGTGCTTCCTTGATATGTTTCCTTTTTTTCCTTCAAAAGTTCTACAAAATTTCTTTTTTTTTCACATTTTTCTACCCTCACGTCTACCATGTAGAAATTTTTTTTTAATTTTTCCCATTTAAATTTTCTTAAGAATATTTCTTTCATCTATTTTGCTCATTCAAGGAATTCCAGAACTGTAGTTAGAGCTAGTGACTAGAAAAGAGAGCTCCTCCCCTAAGGGACATAACTGGAACCAAATATGATCATCATCATTCTTCTTCTCTAACTCACTCTACCTAGACCTTATATGGGGCTCCTAGAGGGAGAGAACTGGGCTTGGTACCAAGTAAGCTGCTCTCCTGTACCACATGCTGTTCAGACTCTTTCCTACCTTTTTTCTGCCAATGTTTCCTTCTGAACCTAACTAAAAGGCACCTTTTCTCCTCCTGGCCTGAAGCTGAATCCACCACTCTATCTCCATCCTCAAATCTGCAGGTAGGAAACCAAAATGTCTAACTGCTACCTTATCTCTACCCCTAATTCTGCTGGAGTTCCTATGAATGAGGAACAACCTTCCATCAGAGTTGCAGTTTAGTAAGAATGTGGATGTTAAAGATCCCTTCTCCCCCCACTTTTCCATGGGGTTTTGTGCCTACTCATGTGACTCTTGCCCTTACTCTGCACTTCCTTATAGTGATAAGATGGTTCCCTACTGCCTGCTTTGCAGAGTAGACATCAATCACTCTACATCTTAATGACCCCTGAGCCCTGTTAGCTACCTTGCTGCTGTACCCTTGAGATCTCCAAGGCTTTCCATCTATCTTGCAGAAGATCCCTACAATACCTTATCTCCTTCAGTTAGAACTCTTTGAGAGTAGAAACTCTGTTCTTTTTCTATTTGTTTTCCCAGTGATTAACCCAGTGCTTTGTGTATAATAAGTACTTAATAAATGCTTTTGATTCATTCCAAACTTGTTAAGCAACATAGACAATCTTCACATTCACTGCAGCATATATAAAACTACTTCATTACTCTCATTTGAAATATCAGTGAGAAGCCAATTAAGTCACTTCTGTGTGTTCTTGTTTGTTTTCAGCTTTAGCTATGATCAGTGGAAAAAGCACTTTAGAATCATAAAACTTGAAATCAAATCCTATCTCAGCCACCTTTTACCTGTGTGACAGTGAGCAAGTCATTTTCTTCTCTCTTGGCTTCATCTTCCTTTTTTGTGAAGTACGTGTGTGTGTGTGTGTGTGTGTGTGTGTGTGTGTGTGTGTGTGTGTATACTGTGAGGGGAATAGAGGAGAAAGACTAGGTGATTTGTAAAGCCGTTTCCAGTTTTAAATATATGATCCCATGAAAAAGGGACCAACTTCATTTTGGAGTTACAGTTTATTAAGAATGTGGATATTGTGTTCCTCCACTCCCATTCCCATGTCAGGGCTTTCAAATTTTACAGAATTATGTATATGGACACATGATCTTTAAAATATTTTTCTTAGCACTTTGTATAGTTACCATCCCATATATTTGATTGGGACACAGGTTCTTAAGGTAGTGTATGTGAACTTTTTTTTCCTTTTTAACAATTTTCATAGTTTTATTTCAATGTAATCATTTTAATCCTATGTATCTTATTTTATCCATCTAGGAAAATTATTTTGAGAAGGGATCAAAAAGCTTCAAAGGACTGCCAATGACTATAACACACACAAAATGGTTAAGGACCCCTGCATTAGGGGGACCTCAAAATGAACTCAATGGTGTTTCTTCCACTTGCATCTGTAGGTTACTGATTATGAAACTATGCATTTTTACAGACAAGAAAAGTGTGAAAAAAAACACTATGTGCTACTTCTTTTTAAGTAGTAAAACATAAAAAAATGTCATTAAACCAATTACTTCATTCAGCTTGTTAGGCATCCAAGTTCACATGTATTTAGGCCTATCACCTGACTTTTATAAAGAAAATATGTCATAGTAAAACAAGTGGATAGCAATCCTCAAGGCCTAACTTTCATTTTCTATGGATGCTTAGAAGAGTCTCCAAATTTGCCACATTCATCTATAAAAGTCTGTGATTACTGATTACTCATCACATGCTAGGTGTGTCTTCATCTACAGCCACATTTTTGTCAGACCTGTGACTAGAAATAATTTCACAAGGGAAAATCATCAGAGTGCAGAAATGTGACAAGGGGAGTGGCAGAGTAGATAGTTAAACCTGAGTATAGTCATACCAGAACAGGGGATGGTCTTATTGTCACTGGGTTATGGAGGAGAATGGATCTTAAGTAGAATCCTCAGAAAGAACAGGATATGGCCTTAAAGGTTGTACCACATTATATCCTTCTCACAGAGGACCATAAGGTATTTTATTAATATAAGGATTGTTATAGGAGGAAGCTGCACACCCCATGCTACCATTGGCATCTTTAGCCAAAAGTCCACTTAATCAGTGATAGTTATGGCTCTGTGTTATATTTTGAGTATATTAACCCATTTATATCTTTAGTGGCTAGACAACATTCATTTGCTCATTCATTCATTCATTCATTCATTATTGAGCACTTCTTATTGTGTTAGTTAAAGCAGGAGATTCAAAAATAAATGAGACAGCCTTTGTCCTCAAGGAGCTTACAATCTGGCAATCCATTTAACATGTAGACTCTATAATAATGCCCCCATTTTCCTGGCTACAAAGTATCTATAGTTGTTATTGTTGAACCTTCATTTTCTTTTTTTTCTTTTTATTTTTATGCAATTGGGATTAAGTGACTTGCCCAGGGTCACACAGCTAGTAAGTGTCAAGTGTTTGGTTTGAGCCCGGATTTGAACTCAGGTCCTCCTGACTTCAGGGCCGGTGCTCTATCCACTGCACCACCTAGCTGCCCCTGAACCTTCATTTTCAAAGAGGACCAATGACACTACAGGGTGATTTCTTGACTTCGGGATGAATTGGATGTAAGTGAGTCAGAGTTGTACAAAGTCTTCAGCCTCACTCTCTTCCAGAGTTATAGAAGTCTAGTGGCAAGACAAAAATCAAGATGACTGGCAATGGCCTGGGACTCAGATGGTGTCTTTGATATCTGATCAAGCTCTAAGCACCTCACAGAACCTGTTTCAGCCACCTTCGTGGCCATTGGAACAAATTGGTTTCCCCATTCCACCAGAGGAAGTTTACATATGCTTGGGGTAAATATCCCTCTAACTCACTGACAGATATAAGGCCTAATGGTTATTCTTAACCTTGTTTAGCCTGTCTGCTGAGATAGTTTTATTGGGATGTGGTCACTGTACATGCTAGAGCTTCTTGGAGCCACAGGTGAGAGTTGGGTGACAGGTGGACAACCAAGATAAAAGAGTAGCACTGAAAAGGGCTCAGCAAGTCCTCACACCAGAGGTACTAGTCCTCTTTGAACACCCCATATGCCCCATCTGTGGTGGAATGGCAGTGAAAGGAGAAATATAGCTAGATCTAGTAATCAAGGATGAAAGGGTATTGAAGGGATGACTTGGCAAGTAACTTGCACTAGATCACACAACTTTCTGTTATTAGAAGATCCAAAGACGAACTGTTATCCTTCCACTAAATAGTGCTCTTATACATGACATGTCTAGGCCAAATATAGATGGAAAGATGAAAGGAATAAGCACAGGGGACTCCCATTATATTTTTCAGTAGGCAGAACTGTTTCCCAGTTGCTACTCTATTCTCAAGCTTCCTATTAGGCAGGCTGCATTTCATTCGCAAAGACAGGACAGGACAGACAAGGCCACATCTAGATCATTCCCTTTTCTTCCCAGTTAGTGGCCCCATGAACCTCAAGGTCACATCTTTTTTTTTTCTATTGCCATGACAGTAGCAGGCTTTCCCCCCTTTTTCTACTCTTCTTTTTGCTCTTTTGTTTGGGAGATTGACTTGGTAGACACTTAAGTGACCTCATGCAAAGTACGACCAGTGATGTTTTAGGATCATAGAATAACAAATCATATTTAAACCCTTGTAAAATGAATATATCTTTATAGGAAGACCTGCATTTGATGTATTTTTTTTAAAAATCATATTGTCTTTTCTAGAATTTATTTATGGTAGAGGTACATGTTTGTATGGAGTCAGAAATTTCCCCCAAATCTATTAGTCATGCAGAATATAGCTATATTACTGGAAAAAAAAAGAACTTAGAAATCCCCTTCGAAACATTTAACAGCTGTTGCTGCCGCTGCTTATGATGATGATGATGATGATATCTATATAGTACCTACTATGTTCCAGGCACTATGCTAAACTCTTTATAAATATTATCTCATTTGTTCCTCACCACAACACTGAGAGGTAGGTGTTAATATTATTCCTATTTTATCATTGAAGAAACTGAAACAAACAGAAGATAAATGACTTACCAAAGTCACACAGCTATTAAACGTCTAAGGTCAGATTTGAATTCAAGTTGTGTTTTTTTCCTGATTCCAGGTCCAATGCTTTTTGTACCATGCCACATAACTTCTACTAAATGAGGAAAATAAAGTTCAAAAACTTAAATTATTTTTTCCTAGGTAATGCAAGTAGTAAATAGCAGAGCCTAAATTTGTTCCCAACCCCTTGGACAACACATCTGAAGTTCCTAGTCCTTATTTAATAAAACACTCCAATCACTCAAAAAATTATGTTCATTTAATAAGCGTGAGTCAATCCACTACAATACTTTGCCCAAATGCTCGATGTTCTAGGATTGGCTGCACAAGAAAGGAATCCTTACCTTGAGCCATGGAGACAACAAATGATGGGTTACATGGGATACATGGGTTAAAAATTCAAAATTCAGTCACAGAAGTATGTGATGGAACAGACTTGTTATGTTAGTAATGTATATAAAAGAGATTACATATATATATATATATATATTTAATTTTAACTTTAAATTCAGTATCAGTTAATTTTGTGATATGATTTCCCCAAAGGGGAAAATCATTTGAAGTTCAATAAAAATATAATATTCAGAATGAAAGAAGTCAGAATTCTATTATAATCCTTGAGTTAAAGCACTTTTACAGTTGGGGTGGTGTTCTGGGTGCCATTTATTAAGAGTGTACTGACAAACTGAGTTAGGCCTAAAATATGGCAATTAGAAGTGTGTGTGTGTGTGTGTGTGTGTGTGT